>NC_091509.1:13252398-13558648 GCF_947461875.1 Haliaeetus albicilla | reverse complement strand
AGTCACTGAAGGGTTGCAATTCACATATGGATGAAATTTGGCTCTGGAATAACATAATGTAGTTATAAGCAGAATAAATCTGGTCCACTAATTCTTTTTCTGTCTGTTTTGTTTTAAAAGACAAACTATCTTCACTTTACATATGCACATAAAAAATGGGTAGTTGAAGCAGGTAACTGCATAAGCCTCTGAGTAGGACTTGCTGGGTTCTTTTGGCCAAGCCTCACTTTCTGGAAAGGATCAGAGTGAATAGACACGTCCCCTTGTAGAAGTCCTGCCTGTCTGCTCCCGAACTGTGACTGGTAATGGTGTGGCACTAATTCAGATCCTGCGGTATTGCATATAGGTTTCCACAGTTATTTTTCTGTTGTTACCAAACACTCAAAGTAAGGCTATGCTGCGGTCATATAGGCAGGAAAATGACATCATGCTTAAAACCACTAATCCAAAAGCTTTGGAATCTGAAAAACAAACTGTATTCTAATTAGGAACAAAAAACAATGACATTTGAAATGGAGAAATTTCTTGGATTATTATTATTTTTAAATCCTCCCCTGGCTTTCCTTCCAGCCAAAGCTGTGACAAGTGCATTGGAGCTGATAATAAACATACACCTCTGAGGTCATGGCTAGGATTTTTAATTTAAATAAATAAATAAGGATGAATTTTCCTGTCTCCAGGGATCCAGCACTCAGGAATGTGCAGCAGAGAGTCTGCTCTGCAGGGTCAGTGTGGAAGATGGGGGTTTTTTGCTGTTTAGCATAGCTGGTTTTTTCCATTATTTGAAAATACAAACCAGCCTTATTCTATACTTCTCCTCCCTCCAAGGTTGGTAGGTGGTAACGACAGGCTTTGGGATGGTGACGCTTTGTAGGGATTATTCACTGCGTGGGAAAAACCAGAATTACTCACAGCAGCCACTCTGTTTTAGGAGGTCAGCAGATGTGACCAGCTCATCCTGCTATGGATGACGAGAGCTGGCTAGAGAAACGTTGAAGAAACCATATTCCACCAGCTGTTGGGTTCTGCATGTCTCAGTGCTGCTGCACCTTCTGGAAATGAGTCAACTTTGTTTTCGGGGGGGAAAACAGGGTGGAAGAATTCCAACAATGTTGAAATTGACTTATTGACACAAAAAAAGAAAGAACTATTTCTTAATCGGAAACAAATTTTCTCTTAAATATCTTAGCTCCCACAAAATGCTAATTGGAAATTGATTGAAATGGAAATGAAATATTTTAATTAATCAAAAAAAAAAAAGTGCTGCTTTATTTTTTCCTTAGAAAATTCTTTCGCAGAAAACTGAATTTTGGGGGAAGAGGAGGGTGTAGTTATTTAGAAGATAGCAACATTTTGAACTCCTAGTTATAAATTCTTTGAGAAATGCACCTTCTGTCCTTAAGCCAGGTCACCTCATTTCCTACTTGAGTCAAAGGCATTGCTCAAATGCAACAAAGCCCGCCATCATATTCTCCCCTCCCCAAAATGAGGTACCCACAGTTCCCAAAGATGTGTTGCAGAAGCTGCTGTCTACAGAGACACTTGAACCAATGCTGTATGTCATCCCCACTCAAGAAATTCTGTTTGAGTCACCCTTTGTTTTTGCATCAGTTACATTGGAAGCTAGGCAAATGGGCTCTCCATCTCTATCCTCTGCCCCTGCTCGCTTTACCGCTATCCCCATCTGGAGAATAATATAATGAGAATACTTATAGAGGTTGTTGCAAGGAATCACCTACTATCATGCACCTGCCAACAGGGTGGATTAACTGTCTGGTTCTTTTAGGAAAGGAATAAATCCTGACATATTTTGAAAATGCATCCTCACTTGCTTCTAAATTTCTGTTCTGCTCTGTTTCATCTCAGTCATAGCTGGTTTTCTAGAAGTGCCACTATTCATATTGAATTTGCACCTCGCAGGCACCTGCAGGCTTATTGTTTGGCATGGACTGTTCTTTATTGATTTGATTTTTTTTCTTCTTCTTTTGTGTTCTGTTTTGTTTTATAACATTTCATGGTGTAGACAGCAACTTTATGGGTACTGGGCTAGCCTACTAATTGGTTTCACATCTCTGAGCGTGGATTTAGCAGGGTCTTTGCTGGTTCTTGCTTATTTCTTTTTCCCACAGAAATGAAAGCAAGAAGCAGCTTGACAATGTTATAGTACCATTCATTACTTCCTATGACTGCCTCTGTGCAGACCACCAAAATTACTTGGTCGCTGAGAGAAGGCAGATCGCATGAGGTCCTCTAGACTAAATATTCCATGTGGCAGAGGAGGTCTTTTCCTGCGTCAGTGGGGAGAGAGCAGGAGCAAGGCTGGGCCCAGTACTGGATATGAAGTGCACAGATACCTTTGAAGGCCGGGGCAGGATCTTCAGCTGTGCCACTATGATAAAGCAGATCCTTAGTGCCAGGTGAAGTTTATGGGAATCTTTCAGTGGATGTTAATCCATTTTGAATCAAAATGCTCAACTCTACTGTTTCTTCTGTACTTTTGCAATATGTGAGGTGACTTTTCAGAGGCCCTTTGCTCTGATGTGGGAAGGGGCTATAAAAGGACTGCCCAGACTCAGGGCAGACCCATCCCCGTCACAAGCAGCCCTTCAGCAAAGAGTTGAGTTCAGTCTCGTTACTTCCAGATAAACAAGCTGCCACTCCCCAGTGACCACTGCTCCAGTTCTGACATCAGTCTTAATTTCTTTTTCTAACCTTGTCTAAAGCAGACTTTTTAAAAAGTGAAAAACAGATTTCTTCATTTATAAATTACAACTAAGTGATGAAATTATTTATACCTGTGTATTCATTTACTACAGTTACTGTTTTGGAAACTAAACAGGTACTGACAATATTACGTCTCCAGCTTTGACTTATGTGGCAAGTAGGCTTTTCTAGAGACTATTTAAGAAAATGAATGCTAGGATTTTTTCGCTGGTTTACTTTTGCCATCTGATAATGACAATGGTGCTTGGTTATGGGGAACAAAAGTCAGATGAAATAAGACATCCTTGTAATAGCATATGCTGTTCTTCATGGTACTTAAGACACACACGAACAACAATAAAACAACTTTAGGTGAAGGGCCAGTGAATGAGAACACTAGGCTTCATTCTTTTTCCTTCAGAATAAATTCCCTTCTGTCTGCAAGCATCTCATTTGCTGTTTGTACAGAAAGTCCTTTGTTAGTCATTTCTCATTACAGCTATTGATAAGGCTTGTCCAAAAACATGCCAAAGTGCTTTTGTAAGTTAGATATTTTACATCAAGTACCAACAGCTAGTAACCACACAGTGGGTCTCTCTTAAAAACTTTTTCACTGTTGCCTTTTTATTTAGATAACATTGCCATGATCCTTACAGCAAGGGAATAGTATGAATGCTTCAGTATGGTGTTTGGTTGGAAAAGCAACTGAGAATGCTTTAACTGTTAGGAAGGAAACTTCACTTTAATTAACATGATTTCAAATATTACTACTTGTATGATATGAATGTCTTGTATTATAAGGACATTTGTTTCAATGAAAATAGTATTGAAGATGCGAGCAACTTTTTTCTGTGTTCCTAAGATACGGTTGCAGCAAACAATATGATGAGTGAATAGTATTTTCTCACATTTATACAGCTTTAAGAAATATGCATGAAAATATTTATAGTTCATTTATATATTTATATGCAAAGTAACTTCCCTTCCCATCTAAGTCTGATCTTTCTCGCAAACCTTTGCACATTTGTTTGCAATTTGCACTTTCAGTACTTTCCAGTATTGTATATCCATTGCCAGTCTAAAATAAGCAGTGATATGGAAAAATGATTGTTGGGAATAGTTATTAGTTATTTCTCATAACACTAAACAGTACCAAATGAAGTGATTGTGCAACAGGCAGTAAACAAACAAAATCTACTTTTTCACACAACGCGTAATTAAATTGTGGAACTCATTGCCACAGGATGTTTTAGATATCTAAAGTTCAAGAAGCAGCTAAGCAAGTGAATGGAAGCAAAGGTCTCTAAAGAGCTATTAAATGAGATGACGCAGATGTACGCTGCAGCTCAGGAAGTCCTTAAACCACAAATTGCTTGACATGGAGAAGATATGGAGGATTTCATACTTGCATAACTTCTTATATGCTTCCTACTAAATGCCTATTACCAGCCATTTCCAAAGATGGGATATTGTGTTGGACAGGCCTTTGGCATGACCTGATCCAGCCTTTCTTGTATGTGCCTGGGGAGCACAAGAAGGCATATCCTCAAGCACAGGGGGAGGAGCAGGGGGTTTTATTCAGGTTGGACACAAAGATAATTTTTTCAGGTGTGGAGAGTCTATAAAAAAAACCCCAAACAACTTCTTTTATGCATATAAGAAATCTGTGGGTCTCCAACTGCCAAGTACCCTGGTTTCTGCTAGTTCCTTTAAGCTCAACTCTTTGGGGAGAGAAAACTGGAGGTTGTTCTATATCGGGCTGGAAAATATCTGCCTTCTTGGGAAAAGCCTTCAACAGTAGTGTGTGTGAACCACAAGTGGAAAAATGTGGTGAGCTGTGCTAAGAAAAGGAGGAGATGGTGACAGCCAGGCTAAATTACTCGTTATCTCTGTTCCAGTGGCCATGCTGTGGCGTAAAGTCCTTCAGGTCCCAACTAAACTCAGGTCCCATTTACTTCAACAGCACATCTGTCTCCCAAGGGTTTCCTTACTTAGAAAAGCTAACCATAGGCTGAAGAAAGAGGTGACGAAATATGTGATCCTTTCCCTTGCTTTAGAAATTTCAGTCCGAGGCCCAGAGAAATGAAGTGACTTTTAGGAGTATTGGATTTTTTTGGATTTTTCTTAGTTTTTAGGGAACATGAGACATTTTCTTTGGCAGTAGTTGTGATGTAGAGTAATGAAGATGGTATTTGCTTTTATTTTAAAGTAAGACCACATATCTCACTTGAAGAACCAAGATGGGTGTATCAGCCTCCATCCAGCCTATTTTATATTGACTTTAAGGAGTCCAGTTGTGGGAAGCAAAAAACTTTCTCTCCTGAAAATAAATGTTAAGCTTCCCTCATTGGATACAAAGCAAAACAGTTAGATTTTCAGCCTCCAGCTGCCAAGGACACCTATGAGCATTTTCCTACCACAGACATTTTGCAGGCAATGTGGAAAACACGTCACATGCCAAAGGCATTAAAAGAAGGAGCCAATCATGAATAATTCGTTTGGAATTCACTATAATGACATTAGTTATAATGAAACCTAAGCTGGTATTAACATGTGGGTAATAGGTACAGCACTTCCTGAGGAATCACTCTTTATTAGGAGGGAGTATTAAGGAGAGCTTCAAAAAGGGATACTGTTTCTACCATCATGATGCCCTGGTCTAGGGATAGCAGTGTCTGATTGTCTCCAGGAAAATATACAAACTATGTTGGATATGATCAGTTATGAGGTCTTCAGCCTCCTAGTTTAAAAAGAAATTGCTTACAAAATAACTGTATTGCAGCTGCTTAGAGCAGCGGTAGATGTGCCAGTAGAAGTGTTGCTTCAAAAGAATAAGTGATCTGATCATATTTCTGTTCCTTTCTTGTTCTTCTTCCAACAAGCTTCTGTGCAAATGAGGTGGTTTTGTGTTTGCTTCACAGCTGCTGGGGGAACAGAAGAGCCTGCTGTTGCATGAGGAGAAAAGGGGTTGGTGTTTTGGGCTGGCCTTTGCGCCGGCTGGTCTGCAGGAGGGTAGAGCCTGGGGTCTCCAAAGGAAGGTGAAATGCTGCTCTGGCACGCTGGGTGCTCGCATGCAGTCATCCACAGTGCGAGTAATTCGCCGGGGAAGGAAAAACCTGTACTGTATAACTTCAGTAATGAGGTGATCCAGAATCAGTCAAGTCTTTAAGGATGTGCTTATGCTCTGTTGAAAGCCTGTGATGATCAGGTTTGGGTTTTTCCCTAGACTTTGAAATAACTGAGCAGTAGGTGTGTGTTTGGAGTTGAGTGCTCTTGAACCATGACTGTATAAGGATTAATCAAAGGCAGAGACGACAAAGTAAATGGTTCACAGGCCACTCTAGTTGAAATATGTTTGCATAAAGTTGTTATCAGAGTCAATCCGCAGAACAAGATGTGAATGATTCAGAAACAGTCGTAAGGGCTAAACCATTCACGCTAAATAATTTGCTTTGCTTTAGCCAAGGCTGTTCTAAATCTCAGCTTTGTCCAGTCATGTTAGACTGGTGTGAGCTCTTAGTTCACTGAGAGGGCAGGTTTACAGTACAATTTTCATCTTCCCTTCCGTTGCTGTAATCCTTATACAGTGACCACAGAGCCCTTGCTAGAGATGCCCTGAACTGAGAAAGCAATCTGCTCAGCCAACAAACATCCTGCAAAGTGTAATTATGAGACCTTTGCCTCATGAGGTGGAACTAATTAACCAAAACACTAAAATCACAGTAAAAGTTAACAACAGTTACCTAATACAATCGAGCCCTGCAAGGTGTGCGGTTACAATATCACATATGTAATTGTCAGGTGCGCCAACGCACACAGCTCTGCGGGCAAGGCCAGGAGGATGCCACAATGATAAGCTGGAGTCTTCCCTGCTGCATATTATTATTTGTGCTTACTGTACACCGAGCAGTACAGCTTTATTTCTTCAGTGTAAGAACTTGCGAAATAAAGGATGGGGGAAAGAAGAGTATTGTTCAACTTTCCTTTATTTTCTGACACCAGAACTATAGGTCTGAAAAAAACAAAGGGCTTGACATTTACCATTCATAAATTCTGCAGAAACAGAGATCCAGGCTCTGAAGCTGCAGGAGTGAAAGAATACAAAGTTCATCACCTGCTGACACTTGTCTTGAAAGGAAAGTGTCAGAGACAAATCCTGCCGTTTAGGACTGAGTGCCCAGGAGAAGTGTCAGGTTCCAGATCTTTTGCAGCATGAATAAGATAGGTCTTCTATTGTGAGCCTGCAGAGATGCCAGGACCTATACATGTCTGGACACAAAAGGGAAAAAGCCTTTTTTTCCTCCTTGAAGATTATGACTCAGCTGGCCTTGCTAAGGACCCTGCAGTCATCACAAGGCTGCCCCTCAACCCACCCCGTTCCCCATGTAGCCAAGGGCCATCAGCATGAAAATTAAGTAGGTTTGGGTTTTGTGGTGTTTTTTTTTCTTCTCCTGAAGAGGATCCCAGGTTATGGTACCTGTCAGGCGACTGGTCTTATTACAAATGGTGGAGAAGGAAGCTCTCTCCAAGAAGACAATTCAGAGCACCTCAATGAGATCCTTGCTCTAAATTGCCCAATGATGAGTTTATCCCTATTTGTTAATCATAGTGGCAACCTAGAGAGACAAGTCTCTTTGAGGTAAGTTACGTGTTTTAGGTCTCTAATGACCTCTCCTGATTGACTTTCTGTTCTCATCAGGAAACTGAACTTGTTTGGAGGTAACAGATTCTGGGTGGATTTCCCACTGCTGATGAGACTGAGTGCATGTGTAAGGGACACCCTGAGTTCATGATTGAGGGCTCTCTGCATCAACAGTACTGATGCTCAGGGGTGGCCAGTGACTGCTTTCTTCCGTGCATCTGCAGGAATGTAGAATTTTCCAAGGAGAGCAGAAGAAAATATGCACGTATCTTTATCCGAAGCATTGGCCTATGAGTTATGTCAGGCAAACACAGGTGTTTCAGCGAATTCTAGTTCAGGTTATTATGAAGTACTGAGTAATTGCTTCTGTTTTACCTTCCTCGCCTTCTCTGTTAATGATACAACCTATCCCCTGGGGATTTAAACCCATCAGTGTCAGTAAATCCAGGCAATTCCGATAATAATTTTAAACTTTTGTCTGTCTTTGTGTTGTCAGAGTTATGGTATAATCTTTTACTAGATGGTGGTATGATATGGGCAGGCTGTGCTTTGGAAGATGCAGAACGTGGGTGGGGTTTGTTATGGAGTATGGGCAAATGAGGATTTGGATTTCCTTTCTTCTGAATGCAAAATCTGCTTTCCATTCCAGTGGGAATCTGCTAGAACTTTCTCTTTGCTACATTCACTTTGCTTAGCTCAGATTGGACTAAAATGCTTGAGATCATTACTTATCCGTGTAGCTGAGACCTACTACTGATTACAAAAATCATATGTAGCTGTAAACATCTTTAATTCCAATAACTTTAAACAAAATAATTAGTGGTTTAACTAACTGAGCTTCACAACAACTTTTTTAAATAGGAATGACTTTCCCAATTTTACAGATGTTAATTTGTGGTGTACGGATTATGTGATTTACTGATGGTGACACAGTGAATGTGTAGTAAAGCCAGAAAATGGTTCCAAGACTCCGATGAGGACATGAGCAAGCTGTCTCAACAGAGAAATATTTGCACCAAAAATAGAGCTCAGCCAAACATTATTTTGGTGTGGGTAGGAGATTGTGTTTTATTACATTTGTCACTTTATGGGGAAAACTGTAAGAAAAAGCAACCAAGAACATTATTTTAAAGTCAAATTTTCTTTTTGAATTTTGAGAATGCTTTTGTTAATATTTTCCCATTTATCCCACTGATATTCATCAGCATGAATTTTACTTTGGAAGTTGGAATCTTGTTTTCTTTCTTTCATGCCCATAATTTCCAGAGAATACATTATTTGTATTTGGTTTTTGTTCTAAATTGCTGCATGCTTTCCTCTGTGTGCTTCAAGAGCTACTGTCTGTCTCCCTATGATGGATATTAAGAAAAAGTGGGGTTTTTTTAATGTTCTATTAAAGTTCTTTGAATTGAATATGATATCAAAAGATAGTGATATACATTTAAGACTAGGTAATGTTGAATACCTTTGAGTTTGTGAAAATGGCAGTACAAGGTAGTGTTCTGTGTAGAATATATCCTTTATGTTGGTAGTACTCAGGCTGTCTCCTGTTCCCTTCCAATGCTGTGGTAAGCTTCTGGTCTTTTTGGTCCTGGAGATTTGAATTTTGAGATGAGGCAATAATTATGGGTTGGCTGTTTGATGGATTTACTAGGCACTTCAAGGATGATCTTCCTTGCTGTCTTGAGGAACTGCATTAGATGACTCAACTTTTTGTTTTCATTCCCAGCTTTCAAGACACTGTCCCTCCATGTTGTTCAATACATCAGGCAGGTAAAAATTCTGAACTTTCATTCAAATCCATGCAAAGTATCTCTTTTTAAGAAGAGTTACTTTGCTAATAAAGAATGTGACAAATCCATGAGGCAATGGCGAGGTCAGCTTGGGAACAAAAAACAGGAGACTGACTCCACTAAAATGGAGGTATTTCTATTTGTGGAGTGTTACTGTTATTTTTTGAGCATATCTCTTAAAAGGTGTTTTTTATATCAAGTTGTATATATTGCAGTTGATGTCCTGTAGAATTTTTTTTTTTTTGGTACAATGTTGTATGCTAAGGACCTGTGCCTTGTAATGCAGCATGGAGTACAAAAATGTATATATCGCTTTATACATGTACTTTGGACATCCTCATTTTATTTACACACAACTTTAGAAAAATGACACTTTTGGTGCTGCTAGTTAAGAACTGTTGGTTTCCCATACTGAGATTTAAAGAGAAGTATTAAATTATGTAGACACTGTGCTGAGTTTTGGTAGAACTAATAGTGCAAATTCACACGATTTGTATGAGCATGATTAATTTTTCAGTTAATGATCTTGTTTGTTATGCTTACAGATTCCACATGTGCTTTGTATACAGCACACAAGCAAACAAAATATACATATGGGAGTACTGCAAAAGCATACATATATGCAGTATTTTTAAGGCCTTTGAATGGAATTCCTGGGAAAATTGCTTTAATGGTAATACCATGGGCAAATACAAAATATCTGCAGGGGCTGGCTCTAAACTAATGTAGTCCCAGGTAACTTGTCAACTGCATGGCAGAACAGTAAAATTACAAACTTCAGAAGCCATCTTAGGAACTGATAACCACGTTGCAAAGCTGCATTCATTTGGAATATTACCAGAAACAGAGAAAAGTGTGCAAGCATAATCAAGTATTTCCTCTGCTGTGTGTTGTATGTTTAATGGACCACACAAGATTTTACCAGAAAATCCTATTTCACAAATGTTTTAAATCCACAAATGCCTGGTGGTGACATAGCCGTAAAATACAGCTTTTAAAAATCCTCCATCAAGGGGATAGGTTCTCTGATGGATTATATCAGCAACATTGATTTATACAATGAAGAATTGATTATAAAATTGGATTCCAGATTGAACTCTGTGAGTAAATCCAGATCTGTGCTCAAACCTCAGTTTGAGCTGAAAGATCTGGACTGTGTTTGTTTTGGGAAACAGAACCTCTGGTTCTTCAGTGAGGTCCTGCTGCCACTGTTAGAGACGTTGTTTACATAAAATTGAAAGAAAATGAATCCAGGCAGGGTTTATGAGCAATCAAGTTTGACTGTATGGCGTGTACAGGATATAGGTATCCTGCTAACACTTAACCATCTTCTGTAACACAAGTAAGTGTAACACCTTGATGTGTATTTAACTGTTGAATTTAGGAAAATACATTTTTGTATCAGTGGAGAATGACAGCTCTGGAAACTTTACGTCTCCACTGTTGCAGATACCTTCCTTCTCAGCATCAGCCCTGACAGACCACAGAAAGGGAAGAGAGGAAAAGGTCGGAGATGAAAAGACAAAACCGTGCTGTGCCGATAGCACGTTGCCTCCCAGAGCTGGGGGCCGTCTGGCAGGTGGTGAAATTCCACCAAAACCACTGGAGCTTCCTGGCTTCCACTTCTTAAGACCACGGCCCGTGTGTTTGTCGCACAAATAGCGGCCTGATTTCATCTCTGGTTCTTGCACTGTTTCTGAAGAAGCTCCTCTCAAAGGTAAAGTCGTCAATGTGGTTCTTAGGTTCCTCCTGAGCAATGAGCTCCTCCTATAACCTGTCATCTTTCGATGCAGAGTGCTTTGCCTGTGACAGCTGGCTGCATCAAACTGCTTGGTGTGACATTCTGCTGCATAAATCAAGTCTCTTAACACTTGACAGGTGGTGTTTGGTCGCAGTGATGTTTGTTGCACAACTTCTGGTTCACTACATTTAAAATGCCTTCCCTCTCTTCTTTGGGCCAGTGTATTCCCAGCTCCTCTGGGAATGCTCCTGTTCAAAGAGAAAAGGTAGAAAGTCCTTTAGCTAACAGGGTTTGTAGGCATGACTGTGATCCCACTCTCTGGGTGGGAAACTGTTGTTTTGTAATGCCAATGTGGCACAAGATGCCTTTCTTGGTATCTCAGGGAAGGCCACAGGTTGCAGAAATCCACTTGCCCCCTTAGAAAGGGTGGCCCTACTCCTGTGGGGAGCTGTAGGAGGGAGTCTCATCCTGCCAGCCCCTCACTTCAGTACATCTTCAACAGGTACAAGTGACCTTAGCAACCCAGATGAAAATTTGGTAAGCAAAAATTTATTTGACGCTGCTGGGCTCTGGATCAGTTGACATGAAGCACCCCAGAGCCCTGCTGTGGTGTGCTATAACCAGTCCCGTGGCAGCTTGGGGAACTCTACCCTTCTCCCTCAGAAGCAGATCAAGCTGGCGGACCTTTTGGACTTCTGTGCATGTCCAGGTGCGTGTTGTCACCGCTTTGCCAGGCATAGTGCTTTGGTAGCAATACAAGGCTCTACCAGTGGTGAAAGGCAGGAATTAATTCCTGAACCCATGAGTCACCCTCCTATGTCATGGAGCGTGCGGTTTCATCACCCTTGCCATTATTTTACCTTTCAGCTGAGTAGTTACAGGTACCATTAATCTATAAAATAGATGTAGGCAGACAGGAGGACGTCATGTAAAGTCTGCAGAGACACAGAACCAACAGACACAGAAAAAAAGAGAAAAGAAAAGCCAGCTTGAAAACATGACCCCAAGTTTTTACTGTCATGTGTTCCAAGAAAATGATTTATTGTTGGCATGTACCCATGTCACACTGATACTCAGGACAAAGTAAAAGTCACAGTAGTCAGTCAGGCCCTTGCTTCTGTCATTGTATTTTCAGATATTTCAAGGAATGAGGTAATGACTTTAAGATCAAGGTCATTTTCAGCTGCATCAATTATTTCACTTTCTCCTGGCAAAAGCATCTGCATACCTCTGCACAATGCTAACTACCAGGCGAACATTTCACTGGAAAACCTGACTGTTCTCAGCCATACGGAGTGCCTGGTGCATACATTAAATTGGTTTAATCATTTAAACTTTTACTATGTAACTTAGAAACTGGTATGCAGCAACACTGCATGTTACCAATTTAATGCATTTAAAACAAATTTAAGTGGGTTCCAATGTATTTAGTCACTGCTATACAAAGGAGAGACCCCATATTTCAAATAACAAGGCTTCAGCAGAGAGATGACGTTAGTGGTGGGTAATAAGCTGAACTATCTATCAAGATATCAAGTATGAAACAGATGGTGAGAAAAAAAAGGGTCCAGATACATTTACAAGCCTTTTAACATGCTCACCCATTTAATTCACCACAAGGTCACAACTTGATGTCTTAGACATGCAATCTCCTCTTCAGCTAGAAATGAAAGCAGGGTTTAAAAAAAAAGACTGTTACAGAAGACTTTGTGGGGTTTAGCCAGCATTTCTGGGAAGGGAAAATGGCCCATCGTCAAACCTTACAGATCTTTGCTTGCCAGCACTGAGTCTTGAATACATGATTTGTAGACCTGCATCCATTGATTCCTCCAGTGGCTCAGTGCATTAGGAGTGATTTGCTGTAATGATTCAGCTCTGAAAAATTCATTCCCTTCCTTTAGGACAATAATTTTGGGGGTTGGGAATGTTCTTGGTTGTACCTCTTGTGTTTTTGTGATCATAAAGATTTGGGGTTAGTAAGTCAAATATTCCTATCTCCTAATTTGTTAAACCACTGTAACTCAGTCATGTACCTGAGTGCTTATCAGCTGGCCATGAAGGCCATCCTTCTCTTTGATTTGTGGGGTTCTCTCTCTTACACCTTATTCTTGAATTCTGACACAGTATAACCTGACTATGTACATACTTTCTCATAGCATAGATTAAAATGTTAAAGAACCTCTAGTAAAAGTTATACTTTTAGTTAAAGCCTTCATTCTAGTGGCTGGGGAATTGATGTCAGATGGAAAATGATTTCCCAATGGCTTGGTTTTGTAGCAAAAGTCTTCAACTTTTATGTAGATAGTCTTTGAAGTTAGAAATTGTTGTTAGACTATCAAATATTGTTTGAGGTGTCACTCATTTTTTTTCCTCTTTCTATTATGGGAATGGGATCTTAGCAAAGAATTATTGTGGTAGAAAATGAATGTATGACTGACACTGGAAAGAAAGGTGTTTATGGGGCATATACGAGGGGAATTGTTGTGGAACCTAGACCTGTCAATATAATCTCGGTTAATTCTCCAAGTGTCTGGTTTCCCACTCAAAGAAGGCAGGGTTAAATCTCCAAAGGCATAATACTTGAATATGTCACCCACGGTGTGGAATATTTTCTAAAATATCTTTCTGCTGGTGTAATTTCATGTTGCTGGTTTATCTGAGTCACACCCGTAGTTTGAAGCAGGGGGTGTGACTGCCTTTTGGGCTGCAGTTGGCTCAACCTGCCTAGAAAAATACACTTCCTTTCCCTGTTTTCTGGACAGCTTTGCTGTACGCGATCTCTGGCCTCCCACCTCCTGTGTTCTGGCCCGGTACAACTCTTCCACCACTGTTTTTGTCTGCAGAACTGAGCATGGGTTGGACCGATAGGTGGCACACAGGGAGCTCTTAAGTAGGCTGAAAAACATTCTACAAAGAGAAAATGAAAATAATAATACTCCAAATACCACAGAAAAGATTCCAGTTCTGGGTTAGTTGGGTTTTTTTCCCATCCTCTGGCTTCTTATTTTTCCTTTGCTTTTGAAATTCCAACCAGGTCTGGCTATCCAAATGAGTCATTAACACTATACTGCCTTCCAAAAGTGAATATGATCCTTCTGTGCAAATATCTACATGACACAGGTAGTGCCTTAAGTATTTCTGTCACGTGCATTGCTTTAGCATTTCAGGCCAGACATCGAAATCCCACTCTGCTAGCAAAATCCTCCTGTCCTAAAGAGCTCACCAGCAAAGTATGAAATGAGAAATCAGATGGTACAGGCAAGCGGAAGAGTACAAGGAAAAACAGCAGTAATCAGCATGATAGGCCTTAACAGTATCTGGTTTAAACAACAACAACAAAAACTCAAAACTGAGTTTTAGGGGGTTAAAGTTACCCTACTGCAGCAAACCTTTGAAGATTTGCAAGCTCCTCAGTTGCCCTGAAGTTCTACAGAGAACGGTGGTTTGGATTTTTACCAGTGTTTCAAAATATTGTCAACATCTTCAGCCTTCCTAAATAGAGCAGGAGGTTAAAGCAGTACCTCCAGGAACAGAGGGTTTGATGACCTCTCCTTTGACTCCTCTTGGACTCAGATGGCCAGTAAAAAATTCGCAAGCCACTTAGCCACATAAAGGAGATGCAAGAGCCTAAATTCAGACAGGCCAAGTCATGACTGGTGAGACATATAGAGGCTAGATTAAATATGAAAGAAAATCTGGGTCCAGGTAATACCATCCCCATAGATCCTGAATCATAAATCTTCAAGAGCACTGCTGGAGTTTTCATGCCATCCTCCGTGAGCCTCCTTGGGAAGGAGTGCAGTCAGGCTCTGTGTATTTTCACATCTCTAAAAGCACAGGAGACAGTCAATAAAAAAGGGATGGCTGTCTTGAGATTACCCCCCCTCCTCTATGTTCTGAAGGCGACAGAATGGAGTGGATAGCGAGCAACCTGCTTGCCTTGGGTGCAGATGGTTTTAATTGTCATTCCCAGATGTTCTGCCTCTTGAAGGTCAAATTCACCTTGTATAAATCGGGCTGGAACCATCCAGAGAAAGCACAGACATTTTATTTGAAAAAATGTAATAAAAGAATGTCCTTCTTTCTTGTTATTTCCTTCCTTGTAAATTTAAAGGGAACAGATTGAGAGGGAGGCCTGGCTGGCACAGGTCATGGTAATGGCATATAGAAGCTTTTGTCTGGAAGATGTGTGTTCAGATCCAGCTCTATATCGCTGTGGTTAAAACATTGTTATATTTTGGCTGGTGTAGCTCAGCTGTAGGTATTAGTCCAGGATTCTCGCTGCTGCATTTGACAGTGTCGCTTTTTAAAAATGGCAATACAGAAGCCATACTCAAAAAAGAATTGCTAGATGAAGCATAGATTGTATCAGGAAAGGACGTGTGTCGTTAAGGCCAGCTGTGCAAGGAAACCAATGATGCTTTTCCTAGTCTCTACTAGTTTTGTAGTGCTGTCGATCACTTTGGTCTCCAAAGTTGCATGTTGTGCATCTCTCTCAAAAATGTACCAATCTCCATCCTGAAACTACTTTGGCTGTTCATGTCTCCTTCCTCTCCTACTCCTGTAGGAAGTCCGGTTCATCAACTCACTCCATTGGGGTTGGAAACGTTTTTCTGTTGTCCAGTGTAATTTATTAGCTGGCAGACATATATCCACTTGTTTTTGTGTCAATAATGCCCACTGTATTTTAAGTGTACTGTAATTAGGTGGAAACATACTGTTATGTCAGGCATCACCAGATGGGGCTTTTACATATAGTCTGCAAAGCTTTTTTTTTTCCTTTTTTTTTTTTTTTTTAAGCGCATGTGCAAGCTTTGACTCTGGGGAGTACGTACTGCAGAGTTGTTTTCAGTTATTTAGGCGTCTGTAGAGGCAGCTTCGGAAGCAAGACTCTTGAGTGAGCATTAAGATGTTATTTTTCTTGAGCTTGGGTTAGAATCAGTTATTGAGACAGGAAAGAAACTTCAGATTTAGATGTCCTCAGATGTCTCAAACGGCACCAAGAAGGGAGAGGCAGCCAGAATTACTAAATATCTTTTAAAATCTCAGACAAAACCTATATTTTTTCCAACATGACTGTGTATTCCCATATCATCTTACTGCAGTTACAAAAGAAATGAATATTTAGGATTGCAGCCTTATCCTTTGATGGTTTCTTTGGGCAATTTTGGAAGAAAGGAATGAAGATTATACATGTGATAAATGTGGATTTTAATGGAGAAACAGCTAGAAATTCTAAAGGTGATTAATTAAAGGAAAATTAAGATGCTATTAAGCAACTGTTCAGGGTAATTTCACACTGGAAAATTTACAGATTCAAACACAGCACTTTGTAAATATAAGCCTTGAGATGAATAGAGAATTTTTATATGTGACATTTATTCCCTTACTTCTCTTGTGGACTGAGATATTTTGCCTCCATGATGTCAGAAGTTCTGAAATCCCAAATATCTTTGATTGATATTCCCATACTTTATACTGCAAGCAGAGAGCATTGGAATGAGACGTTTGGTGGATAATTCAAGATACTGAGAAAATATATCAAAGATCTGTTGTGCACACCGAGTCCCATACCATAAGCTGTGTTCAGGGCCAGAATAGTCATTGTTCGTTGCATACACAGATCCTAAAGTGCTGCCTGAACCCAGGACTGGGAGGGTAGCATGAAAAACACTGCAACTAAATGTTGAAAATCTGGAGGAGACACCAATCTGCAGAAGAAGTCTTTTTAACAATTTAAAGAGCATGGAGCTATCTGTACGGGAGTGTAACTGAAACTGGGGCCAAGGTTTAGAGAGTTGAGAGATACCTTTGGATGTTTAGCAGCTAGGAAAATTGGGGTTTGTTGTTCAAGTACTTGCTGCTTTCCCATGCTCCACCCTTGGTCTATTGATTGTGCTGGTGAATGAGGATTTGTGAAGGTTATTTGCTGGGAGGGAATGGTTTCGCTACTACTGAAGGTCTGTCACGGGTCTGTACAGTGCAGTGGATACTTGTGAGTGGGGTCAATGTAGATGAGATTTGGGTTAGAAGTTTGGGAAGACAAAAGGAAAGGAACCTAACTGCCGTCTTGCTGCTCTTTTATGCATTCATGAGGTGAAATCTAATGCTTGGGGTGGAAGTTCTTGTTTGTGTCGGTTTGCCCTCAGAGCAGTGTTCACCACGGACCCTAGGTTCCTTTTCTTCCTGATCCTTAAATCATATTGGGCAGCCTATGGTCCCCCAGCCTTTACCTGGAGAGATGTCATGAGTAGAAATGTCAGCACATCTGGTAATACAGGAGTGCTGGGGACTGCCTAAATCAGAGTCAAGTGGTCCGCGAGCAGCCACTGTGCACACACTGCACACCACGGTTCTTACGTTCAGTAGCACTTTGCAGAGTTGTGCAGGGGAGGTGATGGGTGTATTGTTAATGCTGCCTAGGTATGTTAATGTCTTTGCTAAGGTCTCATTGCTTTTATGTGTATTTTAAAAGTGCACTGGAAATGAACTTGCAACTTTGAAAATTTTTAAACCACAACCAGACTAGCACAGTAGTTGTGAACATCAACAGATTGGAGTTCATCTTTTTTGCATGGTTCTCATAAGGTTTAACGATAGTCCCTAAAGTTCCCCAACATCTTGGCACAATAATGGTGAAGCCACCAAGCAGATACTTTAAACAAGTAAGGATGAAAAGCCAGGATAGAAGGAACTAATAAGTACACAACAAAACTGTTCTGCTCTGCAGTGTGTTTGAGGGGGAGGAAAAAAAAAAAATATAAAAAATAAAAAACCCAGAAGAAACAGATGTATCTGCCAGAAGTTAAATACACATCTGTTAAGGATGCTCTTCTCATATTTGGGGTCAGAAAAATATGTACAAATGTAGCACCTTGCTGATTGACAGAAAATCCTCAGTTCTGGCACTGAGAATCTTGTTTTCTTGACAGCACTTTGTTTTAAGGCTAGAGGCAGAAAAATGTCTTATGCTTGTCCTTAAACTGGAAGGCCCTTTGTTCAGGATACTTATACCATTTGCAGATAATGATGTGCATTGCAGTTTCAGCTGTCTGCATATGCATTTTTATGTTTTTTTATGACAGCTCTGCGTACTGAACTAAAAGGCCATTTAGAGCTGTCAGGAAGTGACAAGCATTACCCTTTACATTTACAATTCTGTTAGCATGCGTTGTCAGGTGGGCTCACCATTCCACCGACATATGATTTTCTTTGAAACCTATGTATGACTTTAATTTAATACAGCAGTCTCCAAAAAAATAGGAAAAGAGAAAAAGAGCCTTATTAAGATTTCCTTTTCCATTTATCTACTTTTTTGTTTCATGTAGTTCTTTTTTCCACTCTTCCGTTCTTTTTTGCTGTTTTCTTAAGCAAGAAACAGGGAAAGAGACAAAAGTAGCTGTTTAACCTGGAATACTGCAGCAAGCTCCTCCATTCCAGCCTGTGGTGTTACATAGAAAAGAGTTGATTTTTAGTCCATTGACTTAGGAAAAAAATGCTACCAGCATATGCTAAATATTGAACCAACTTATGAAAGTAGAAAGATCAGAACACCTGTAACTTACAATCTTGACATGAACTACAATAAATGTATATGATTTTTTTTCTTAGCTAGCAATTTAACGATCCAGCTGAGACCAGTTTCCATCCCAATGAGTCAATTTTGAATGCACTTAAAGTGACTTGTCCCCTAGTCTATTTTCTGTTGGTTCACATTGCTTTCTAGTAGCTGCACTGTAGCTAACCTTCAAAGGTCCTCTTTAGCTTCCAAAAAGTCACTGTCCCCAGCTGCATTTTGAGCAGGAACTGGTTTAGTAGTGGATTTAACAAGATTCCACCCGAGAAACACCCAGCCTTGGAAGCAACAACCATCAGTGCCAGTCTCTCCTCTGCTGAGCGTGCAATCCAAGTGCATGTACACTCAAAGCAAGGGAGGGAAACAGAGGCACAGAGCTGCAAGGAAGGTTCAGCTTTATTCTCAGCTGGAGAGAAAGTGTTTAGGAGCATCCAAGTGACAATTAAAGCAACAACCTCCGTGTGAACAGATTTTTGGCTGTATTTTTTATATGGTGATGATACGGATATATTATTTAACTGCTGACAGTATGTTCAGTCTCTCACAAGCCCCAGCAGAAGATGCATCCCCAAAGAGCTTGTAGTCCAGGCAGCAGCAACTGTCTAAATCACACTCCCTGGATTGCACAGATCGGTGTGATGGTTATTGAGGGTTGTGTTTGACTGACTCATACCGCTTCAGATTGAGTCATCAGTATTGTGTGGCTGGAAGGACTGGGTAATATTAAAAATAACGCAAGTATTTTTCACATTAGGGTTTCAGTTTGCCTGTTGGATTTGTCCTGAGGTTTTTTTGGGATGTTATATGCAGGCCAGCCCAAATGGCAGGGTCATTAGCTCAGCAAATCCATTTGTTATTGGTAGGTAGTGTGGAGAGATCTGTATGGATGGTTTTGTAGTTCAGGGAGGCATCATAAGAATTAAGGATCAGAGCACAGTGTGCTTTGGAGTAAAATAACACATGTGGCT
The DNA here is from genome assembly GCF_947461875.1 of Haliaeetus albicilla. Taxonomy (NCBI): domain Eukaryota; kingdom Metazoa; phylum Chordata; class Aves; order Accipitriformes; family Accipitridae; genus Haliaeetus; species Haliaeetus albicilla. The sequence continues at coordinate 13,539,225 of NC_091509.1, read as the reverse complement.
AAATGCTCAGGCAACTTTGACACTGCATTCCTTTCCTGTCATTGCATAAAGGCAAACCCTAAACATTATTTTTAAGCAGCTGTTTTTACACATACTAGCTGACACATCTGAATCCATGTTTCTATACTTCCTAAGCTCTTCATCTGTCTTGAATATATGCTACTGACGTGTTGCATACCCAGGCAGACACAGACTCACTGAAGTAATCTCTGAATGTAAGCCATCCTCTATTTCTTCTGAGAACCTTCACTTACAATCCCCTAAGGTATTTTTTCTTCTCATAGTTTGTGAGTGTGCACATTTATTTGGGAAGTTTAGGTAGGTCACTTGATTCTGATTCACCTGAAGTCAGTGACAGTATCTAAATTTCAGTGGAGGAAAGCCAGATCCTTCAGGCTTGAAGAAGGAAAATGGCAATAAATATCCAACAGCCTAATTGAGATAGAGATTGGTGATGTAATATACTGAAAGGAATTCTCTGAAGGGGCTGGCATGGAGAGTGAGAACTGTTATTTTACAGTACATTGTCAAAGACACAGGGTCACAATCTGAGCTTCTGCAACACCCCTGGAGCTGCTGTGCAATTCCCATTGACCTGCAATGAGATCCCCACATGCTCTCCTTTGAATGCAGGAGGGGAAAGTAAGTAGTCTTTTAAAATTTCTGACTCTTAGTTTGGTCCCTGCTTGCAAGATGAGGCTAGAACTCCTTGCACCAGCCTCCCCTGCTCCTGCCTGGGGTGTTCTTAAGAAAAAGGGGAGAATTCCCATGTATTCATTCTTCTCCTCTTTGTCACTGTCTAACATTTTGCCCTAACCTGTAATACTCTGCAGGGACCAGTTACATTATTCCAACATAGACATTTTCCATTAACTGCCTTTACAAGGTTTTCTTATTCTCTTCATTGACATTCTGACTTTATATCAAATTTCAGCTTCTTGCAAGTAAAGAAATAGAGTCTGTATGTGCACATAATCCTGTGTCTGCATATAAATGTGTATATTGTAGGCAAATATTTGTCTTTACAAGGTATACTTGAATATGGACCAGATTCCTTCTTTGCAGGTGTCCATTCCTCAAGGCCATGAAGCACTTAATATTTTTCTTCCTCCTATATTTTCCTGTGCATTTTCCTAAAGCTAATTCTTATACTTTATTTATTGCTTTTCGAGAGGTACTTAGCCTGGTCCTTACCGAAGTCCTGAAGTCATTAAATCTTGACTGTATTCACTACTTTTTACTTTGGAGACTGGAAATTCCCTATTGGACCTTCCTTTACACACAATTCTCCAAAACTAGCTCAGAAGCATGACCTCAAGACATATTCAGAAGTCCTCCAGAGCAATTCTTCCCTTTCAGTAGAAGCTCCAAGCTTCAGAATAACTTTTTGAATTGTCTCAAGCTTTTATTTCTCAGAAGAAGTTTGGAGTAGCCATTCCCCTAATACTTTGGTGGATATTTTAATAAGATCGTGAAGATGTGAGCAACTATCATGCAACAGGTCACAGAGGAGCCGAGCAGCTCCCCCTCTCTCTCTCTCTCTCCATGAATATGTATGTGGGGAAGGAAGAGGGGACTGCAAGAATAGCTCTGACATGAGAAGACTCCTAAAACCATTAAGCTGATTACAAACTCCAAATGGTTCAGCTCCTTAGGAGTACCGAAGTGCTTAGGCATAACTCTGTAAGTTGTCATATTTCTTTTCTGTAAGGCTCTTGCATGGTCTAGAGCTGACAACACTGCAGGAGACCCATGATATCTAGACTATAGCAAAGACTCCCTTCACAGAAATGAGGGCAACAAAAATCTGGTTCACTGTTGGTGGACTTCACTGCAGCCTCTCTGAAGGTATGATAGGCCCAGGGTGATGTCTACAGATATTTGAACAGTTTCTGATTAGTTGTTTGGATTGCAACAGAAAACACCTGAGAATAAGTCAGTATTCATCCTGCTTCTGCATGAATGTGCAGAAGCAGGAGGTCCATGTCCTCAGAGGCTTCACAGACTAACAGAGGATGGGGAGAGGGGAAACCCAGACACAGAGAGCAGATGTGACTTGTCCATAGCTATGTGACCAGTAAGTATTAAGGCTAGAAACAGAGCCTATATCTTGAAACTCGAAGTGCCAAGCCATTACTCCTTGTCACTCTGGCACATCTATGCCCCCTTGGAAGACAGATCAGTGGTGTGTAATCATATGTTTATCCTCCAAACAGGGGGGATCATATAGCAGAGGTCCCAGAGCAGGTTGTGTGGGAGCCATCCTGGGGCTGGAAGCAGAATAACTCCATTCAACATGTACCTTAGCCAAGCAGGAGAGCTTGCTTGCTTAGATACAGCCCCACGTGAGCTTGGTTGTGCCACTTGTGCAGCTGTAGGCTATGTCAGAAGGTGCTCTGGGATACCTAGCACTTATGGGGCTCCAGCAACACGGGGGTCTCCATTGCCCAGTGTGGACAGGCCACCAGTCATCTGAGAGCCAGCTGTTTCTTACATCAGGCTCAGGAGTGAGAGATGCTCCTGGAAGGCTTCACTCAGAGCAAACTGAAGTCCCAGAGAGAAAGCACCGAATTGAAAAAGATCCCCACCCAGTGCTTCCCTTCTTGACTCTTTCTGCTGACACTGCAGCCTGGTGTAGCCCTAAGTGTGTATTTTGCAAGGATGAGGACATCTTCCAAGTAGGAATGAGACTGAAATAATTAACATTTCATGCAAGTTCACTAAAAGCCAGGGTTCTTTTTTATTGCTGACCCACCAAAGAGTCTGGTTAAGGCTTTCTGTGACTGGGCCATCTGTGACATCTAAATCTATTAAAGATAAGTTGTAATTTTAATTATGTCTCATTTTAACAGCCTGTGCAGGGAGGCACCCATAAACTGTCAAATACACACGTAAATAGTGATGATGACACAGTTATAAAGAGGTTATATGATCTTTTCTCTTGGAGACACCAGTTAACTTGTATGAAGCGTGGGGGATTTTTTGCAGCAAATCTGAATTATTCATAGCATCTCTATGGGATCATAGGAATTGCCATGGTGGATCAGATTGCTTGTCCATCTAGTTCAGTATCCTGTCTCTCACAGTGAAGAGTACAAGACAAGACATTTCAGAGAAGGATCCAAGAAACCTCAGGGACAGCAGCCGTGGGACGACCTGCCTATGGGGAAAACTTCTTCCTCCCTACCTTCCCCTCAGGCAGCTGGTGGGTTGGATATGCCCTGCAGCATGACGGCTTAATAGCACTTATTCAGATTTAATCCCATTATTTTTATTTGTTATTTGGATTGCAGTAGTTTCTAGAGGAAGTCAGCTGGGTCAGGTCCCCTGATTGTAGACACTGTACAAACACAGGGAAAATGACAGTCCTTGCATAATGCCATTGTAGATGCTCTCATTACCCATGTCATCATCTCTACATATTCATCACTTAAGCTTCCTCTGGAGTTGTTTCAGCAGTTCAGAGAAATTCATCTTGCTACTTCTCTAGGACTCCTTAAGTCCTGAAGTAGTTTGTTAGTTAACTACTACTTACAGATGTTTGAACAGAAGAGGCAGAGCACCAGTGGTGGAAGTGCACCAGTGTTCCTGAAAGTTTGTTAGTCTGAATTAAAGAAGAAGGAATACACACAACTCCAAAACCTGTGATGACATTCACTCTAAGAGCCTCTTTTCTTCTCTGTAATGCATGCTGAATTCTAAAGCTGAAGTGATATTCGCTACAATATTGCCCCCCTCCCCCAACTCTCCTCTCTTGATGCGGTGGGATTGCATTAAGGCATTAAGCTTTGCACTCAATCTTGTTGTTTTGTGTCTGCAACTCCTTTTGCCCAAAACTTATAAACTTGTTGTAAAACTACTATTTGACATTTTAACGCTGCCATCTAGGAAAAGATACTTTAGCTTCATTTTAGCTACAGGCGTTGTCCAAGCATTCTGCAAAAGAATCCTAATGGGGGCTCTGAAAACCCGTTAGTAAATTATCTGCAAGTAAAGCTTTCTGAGAAGGCAGCAACTATACCGCACTGCCAGTTTCTTGAAAGAAAATCACAGTGCAGCACATTTCCTAAGGGTATGTGCATCTACTTCCAGAATAGGGATTGAAGTGGACTTTGATCAGATTAATTTTTCTAGTTGGGTTTGGGGGATTTATTTATTTATTTTATTTTTTTTTACAATTTACCCAAATATTTCATTTTAATGTAAGACCAAACCACAGATGCTGAAATAAAACTGGCTAAACAAAACCCAAAGGACTTTCCCCACCTGGGTTTTTAGCTTTTCAATTAGCTGAAATGTAATTTTTTTAAAAAGAAGGAAACAAACCCTTCATGTTTGAGAAATATTTTTTCAAAACCACTTTTTAGAAGCTTTCAACCACTTCTACTATCTACAGGTATTTTGCTGGGATTTCTTTTGCAGGGGACTTATTTCTCAGGTTTTTAATCCTGCAGCTTTTGGCATTACAGATTTCTGTTGCCCTCCTGTTGTCTTCATTCAAGGTTATGCGATTATAAGAGGATGGGATTTTTAGGTTCTATTGCTTAAATAGTATTATTGCAGAGAGCTGGTGAAGCAATCTCCAGCCTCCTGCCTTCTCACTGTCATTACCTGTCGTGTAAATGGTGAGCATTTGCACAACCCTTTATTCCATATCTGAATTTCAACTTGTCTATCAAAAGAAAGAAATAGAACTCAAAACTTTAAATCATAACAAGTACAAACAAGAACCAAAATATTTTAGACACAATCTGTACAGGGAGGGAGGGGGATAGAAAATAGTGATGGACACTTGAAGTTCGAGATACGTGAACTCCTACAGTAGCAGTAAAATTCCCTTTCAGAGAAAAAGGGGGAAATGAAAAAGTCATTCCTTCAAGCCCAGTGGAGCTTTTCCCACATGAAATTTCAGCAGATTCTGAGCATCAAGCGCACGGACAGCAAATGATTATTTTATAGGTTTACACATTAAATGACGTGTATTTCCACAGCTTGTCAGAGCAATCAGAGTAACAGATAAGATGGCTGAAGACCCCTTGATGTTAAAACAAAAGGTTGACATGATGCTCTGAGAGCAACTTTGGAGTGTCTCCTGAGGGACTCTGTTCAGGAGTGTACATGGATGCTCAGGATTGCAGCGGTGGGGCATGGCTCCCCCTGTGGTCATGGGAACATGCACTTCTGCTCAATTACTACTCTTTAGGTCAACCTGAACTTGTGCAGAATAATGGCTCAACCTTACTGCACAAAGTGATTGTGTCCAGCCTCGCTTACAAGTCGTGGGAGCTGAGGCAGCAGCGTAGAGAAAGAATTTGCATTGCCTGATGGGTCTGGTACGCTCTGTTTGGGGACAAATATAGTAAAACCTTTATTTGCTTTAGAAGACTTGCTCTCTTTTTGCGTTTGTATTTCATTTCTGCCTGCTCATTTTCAGGCACTGTTCTATTTATACCCACATCTTTTGGGAAGCAGAAAATTGCTTTACTTGGACCTTTCAATCATGATCTTTTCCATATGCGTTGATCTTTGCAATTTTCCAAGTGCAGGTAACTCCTCGCGCAACAGCCAGAACTTCTGTCTGATGGCATTTTATTGTAAGGAAAGATCTGAAGGTCTGCTGCAAACAGTGGCCAAGCGCAGGCTTCAGTAGTCTCTCTTCTTGTCCTCTGGAAAAACTGATTGGCACACTAAATTTATTATATGGGGTGTTCATAATGAGTCCCATGCTTACAGATCGCCTGGCTGATGTAGAACAGAAATTTCTAAACCGTGATCTAAGAATTAGCGCTATTTGTTTGTACGCTGCAGCAGCCTCAGCCCTGGGCTAAATTCAAAGTCCCACTGTGATAAGGGCCAGGCGAACACACTCTGTCAGCCTGATTTGCCCCAAGGATCTGTAGCCTAAGGGGAGAAGATGGAGCCAGGGCTGGAGGAAGGCTTGCTGGTGGTCTCAAGAGCACTTGCTGGAGTTCCTCAAAGCTGATTGATCACTCGGTACTGGCAGGCTTCCTCCTTTCCAGCTGGTAAATGTCATTAAAAGACAGCTATAAATACATTAAATACTTTCCTAATATTACTTTTCCATGTGATCTGCTGCTGCTGTTGCCACAGGGAAGCTGATCAAGAATGTGAGAGGAGGTGAGCTCTGCAGCTCTGGAAACGAGGGGAGCGCTGCGCAGCCCAGCCTCTCCATTAAGACGTGATCCACGCGGCGCAATAACCTGCGAAGGCAGAAGAGAATTAGTGAAGGAACATTTGTCTGTTGGTTACTACTCATTGATTACTTAAGACAAAAAAAAGCTTGGCTCTGGGTCTTTGCTCAGCAAATTATGTCATTCTTGTTCACAAAAGGGAGAGCTTACAGTACAGTCTCTAAATTAAAGCTGGTGTTTTAAAATTAAAAGCAGACAGGGCAGATGTGCCTAGGAGAAATTTATATCCATATCTTTTGGGAATCAGCTAATCGCTCTGCCAGGACTTCAAATCAGCCTTTTCTGTGTAAGACTCGATTGCACCACACCTATACAAGCCACATTGAATAATGTGGAATTAAAACGTTACCAGAGATTTCCTTAACTTTGCCATGTGAAAAATGAGGGCAAGTGTTGATGAAACCCAGAAATTCCAGGGCTCCAACAACATGATTTAATATTACTCAAGATGATTTTACAAAGAAAGGGAGAGTTCAGAGTCCAAGTGATCATCTCTAGCTTAATAGGCAGACATGTAAGATACTAAAAGATTGATTAGAACCATCTGAAACTGGAACATATAGTATTACTGATAATTCCGGCAGAGATATTGCAAGGCAGACACATTTATTTTGGATCCCAGGTACATTATAGTGATGCTATATTGTTTTACAGTAAAACTTGGCCAGGGCAGGTCAAAGAAAAATCATTCTTCTCTCTTCCCCCAAAACAGCCATTTTATGGAAGATGTTAAAAATGAGAATCTGCTATCAATTTGCAGAGTTCACAATGGACTCATTTGCTGTTTCAGTTACATTTTTCCCATATTTTCCCCTTTAAGAATAGCCTAATCAAATTCAGGGTTCATTAGTGAATTGGGATATAAGTGTGATAAAAATATTAATAAAAAAATCTGAAACATTCACTAAAATAGGATTTCTTAATAAGGTCAAATATATTTGGAAAATGTTTCACTTTCTATAAATGACACGTTATATTCTAAGAAAAAAATTATTTTCTCAAAATTTTACCGACACCCTTGCCTGGAGATGTGTTATGTATCAATATATAAGTATAAAAATAAACATACAGTAAATATCATGTAGATGTGCATTTGTTGACTTCTGATGTTAAACTTCATGTCAGTCGACCCTGATCATTTGATCACTGAATCTGGCTGTTGGGGTCTTTCAAGGGGAGGAGTGCAGTAGGAGTTTTATATCAGCCTCCAGAGTGCATTGGTGGGGGGAAAGTGATTTATCAGCGATAAATGTACTCTCTACCACAGATCTGTGCCTTCAGGCCCTTCAACTCCTCCTTGCTGTAGGCGCCTGCTGGTTGGAAATGGTGGGGGTCTGGACCACCTCGTTGGTCGTCTTCATTACAGACCCCAGCATGTCTGATCTGCAGCCCCCTGGCAAAGGATGAGGCTTTGCCCCTCTTTTTGAGCATGTACTGCATATACATCCTGTGCTAGATTGCAGCACGCTCTTCAGAGATGTTTTATTTTTTAAAAGTATTTTTAATTTTTTTTTATATTTTAAAAATTATTCAGACTGGTTTTAAAATCTGTCCTTAAAAATTGCAGGGTGCAACTGATGAAGAAAAGCACTAATGCATTTTAAACATATCCAAAAGACAGCATAAAGTAGCTTCTTTATACGGTAAAGATATGACAGCTTTAAAGGCAGCTAGCTCGGATCCTTTCTGGGAATCTCTTCTTTCCAATAATATAAAGTCTGATGAAGTTTCTAGCCCTGCTGTTTCATGAGAATTTGAATTGTAAATCTGTTCCTGCTTCAGGAGTCAGACTAAATAATCCAGCCGTGGGCCCCTGGCCAGTGTGAACGCTGGGAGGGGAAATGTTGCTGTTAGAGGATGAAAAAAAGGAACTATTTCTCCTGTGGGGTTTTTTTTATTATTTTTATTTTATTTTATTTTTAAATAGCAGCTGTGTGAATCTGCTGATGGGTTTGGAAAGTTGGAAGCGGCCCTTGGGGAACGGGGTTTGTGGGCAGCGTGCAGGTGGAGGTGGGGGGCTGCGGAGCCACGTGCGCTCCCAGCACCCAAAATCACGGCCTGTCACGGGGATGCCATGCTGCCGTGCGCGCCTCTCGCTGTCACTTCTATCCCTAGATGTGCACCGAGATCTTTGGCACAAGCGCTCCTTCCTCCAACCCCTGCGCTGCCACTTAGCAAGCGGCTGTAATTGAGCTGCCTGTGCCTGGTTACAGCTTCTGGCAGCGCGTGGTGCCCCAGATGGGGCTTTTCTTGGCAGGGTGGGCTCTGGCCCTGCTCCCGTTTTTTCTGGGGTGTGCTGCTCCCCATGAGCAGCCCAAGCTGTACGGGAGCCCCTGCCAGCACAGGGTCCTGGACCATGCTGGCGATGGTGTGCGTTCAGAGCAGGGACGCCAGCCCAGCACGGTTTGTGCTCTTTGGGATGTTGCCCACCAGCAGCTCCAGTGTAAGAAGTGTCCGTGCTTCCTTACAATAGGTGTCAGGGTGCTGCAGGCAGCGTCGTTGGGCTAGTGGAAGGGCAGGGCACAAGCAGTCTCCCTGCTTGCTGTGGAGACTGCATGCAGATGTGCTCATGGCATGGACCACGGGCAGCCTGATCCCACTAGCGGGTGGACCTGCGCTTCATTGGCAGCGTAGTGAGGTCCATAGTGGCGAAGACGCCCAAAAGTCCAGAAGCTAAGAAGGCCTTCAATCCCAAGCAGCAGCAGCTCCTCCATAGGATCGATCTGCTGATGTTGCTGAAGTACGTCCACAGAGCCGCAGCTGGTTTTTGTTTGGTTTTGGTTTGTTTTTAAGGACTTTTCATCACCAGGAGAACTGTCAGTAGGGCTGCTGTGAACGCAGGAGAAGTGCAGTCACCCAGCTCTACAGCGTGAGCACTGACTGCTCATGCTGGCAGCAAGACAGGCTTCAGAAGCCACAGCATGCAAACCCTGGGGCACTGCGCCTCCTGTTTCATCCTTCAGTCTAGGAGAGTAGAAACGTCCGACTGAAGTCTGACGGGAAGAATGCACATGCCCTTTGAGCGGGCAACGAAACCCTGCCAAGCCTTGCAGAATTGAGAGGATGCGGGTACAACACAGACAGTGGAGGGGAAAAAAAAACAACCTTCCCAAGCCTCAGTATGTCTGGAGCATACTAAGCTGAGGAAAACATGAAACTATCGGGCCAAACTCAACGGGCAGTTTATGTGCTGGTGAGCACGATGTTGCAAGTTACCCTGTGCTCTTCCAGCAGCATAGCATGCTGTTTGGGCAAGGCTAGTTGGGGGTACCCAGGGCAGAGCAAACGCCTCTGCCTGAGGATGCTGTGCCAGCCTTGCTCTCAACCTCTACCCAGGAAGATCAGGTGTGACAGTGGTTGGTCACAGCCTGCTCATTCATTACCTGGAAGATCTGAGGCACGTCATAAATCACAGCAGCCCTGAGGGACCCCTAACTTACACTGGACCTGTGGCTGTCCCTTGCATGGGCCAAGACGTAGAGAGTTTATAGGCAGTTCAGAGTTTTGTGATCGTGCCCTCCATCTCCCAGGGGTTGTCTCCAGAAAGTAGGGTTTGGACAGCAGAAGGGTGATTTTAGACAAGAAAGACTTCTCCAAACTCGTAGGGCCCTGCTGTTTTCCTAGTCATGTTAGTTGTTTTCTGATAACAATATTATTTGCCATTGGTCTTCTGGGAGTGCCACTGACATCGTTAATCAAAACCCCACGCTGCTTACCAGTACTGAAGTATCCATACTGCATCATCAATCATAAATGCAGCGAAGGGTACGCTCTGGTTATCTAAAGAGAGCGATAACATGGTGGGGTGAGGGGAAGGAAAAGGAAAGAGGCTTAATTATCCAGTGGTCTTTGGTCCATCGCTCACATTGGAAACATCTCTGCAGCTTTATTTTGGTTGTATCTCCCTTTTAAATCCTTGTAAACAGCAGTTAAGATAGAAAGCTTCATTCTGCCGCGCAGGGTACCCCACTGCTTCTCGAGCTATTATTTTAATAAGGCCTATTTTACAATTAAGGCACCATGGGCTTTAAATTACATATAAAATAAAATGTGGAAATTGAAGCATTAAGCGCGCGGCTGCCGTCGGAGGCTCGGCAGCCTCGCATTAAGCGGCTGCCTGTTCTTAAACAGAGCGACAGAAGGTAGAGGGTTTGTGCTATGGAAGGAGATGAACAATAACAGCCCCTTGCCTCTGGGGAAAGCACTGCCATGGGTTTCGCTCGGGGCTCTGCTTTCCTCCAGTCTGGGCTGGGTGGGGTGACCGCGGCAGTGGGGGCTGGCCGGGGACCCCGCAGAGGTGGGTTTTTTTCCTTTGCCCTCCTCCTTCAGCTCTAGACGAGGTGCCTGGCACAGCCTCGTAAAGCCCGGCGGTTTCGGTTACGCTTGTTGCCATTGCTGTGGTCCGCTGTGATATGAGGAGCGACTCTCACTCCAGATGGTTGTAAAGGTTAACGAGGAATTTATGCAGAGCTATATACAAATCAGACTGAATCTTCTGGCTGGGAACAACGAGCCGCTGACATAAATTCAGTTTTCTGAACATATGTAGCTTGGTCACTAAGGGAAACAGGAGAATGGCAAGCTGCTCTGCAGAACGTCATCTCTCGCTGCCGCCGGCGGCGGGGAGGGGACAGCACTGCCCGCGGCACAGGAGGGGTCCTGGGGCTTCGGGGCTGCTGCAAAACAGTCGCCTCACCTGGAGCCCCGGGACTCAGCCTCGGGTGTGAGATGGACAGAGGCCAGGGAACACGTGGCTGACGTTCCCAGGACCAAAGGAGAGGTTGGGGTTTCGTGCGTACCCCTCCACGTGGCGCTGCTCTTGGATCAAAGTGGTCCAAAGGAGCCTCTTTCCTCGGGGCAGGATGCGGCCCTCGCGTGAAGGGGGAAGGAGCTGGGTCTTTGGCTCAGAGCTACAGTCTTTCACCCCCTCACCGATAAAAGGCTCAGGCACCTCCTGTGAGGGAAAGGGAATGCAGGAGCCACTTTCTCTTCCTGTGTGGGCACAGATCCATTAGGAAGGTAACAGCTGCTTGTGCAAAGATAAAATTTTAAAACTTAAAGAATTTAAATTTCCAGCGAGCACCCGGGAAATGCTGTGTTAATGTTCAGATCCCTGGCAAGCGGGCACAACCTTTCACAGCGATATCCCCCTGCCAGTCCTTACAAACTGTATCTGCCTTTCTGTATACACAGTGCATGGATATTTCTGTGCCAGAGGCTCAGGAAAGCTCCCTCTGCCACCTCGGTAAGGTGGCCCAGGTCCCCCACATCTCTTCTGACTTTTTTACCTTCTCTTCACTAAGTACATTAGCTCGGGGCATTTGTCTGCTACCCCACTGTGCCAAAAGCTCGCTCTCTCCTCCCAGAAACAGTGATCACGATGACATGGGACTTATGTTTTCATTTATATGTCTATTTTCGAAGTTATAAACAGATCAAAGCAGGATGCAGCAGAGGCAGCTAAAGAGTTTCCCTGTTGGTTTGTTGCATTCAGGAGCTGATGACTTCATCTGATGAGTTGGTTGCACCGGGGACAGGGAAGCAGGCTGGAATTTAACCTCAGGATTGTGTCTCCTCTGCAAGAGCAGGGAAAGAAGAGAGAAGGCTCCTGCTTTGCCTCCTTAGGATTCACCGGGTCACAGAGGCGTCGGCAAACAATTCTGCCGCTGAAAAAGAAACGTATATGTTGATGCGCCTTGTGATATGCAGTAGGAGATAAATAGTGATAGGGGGGTTTTGTGAATGTTTCTCAAATTTAGTAGCATATAATTCTTAATTTTTCTGGGCATTTTAACTCCTTGTCTCAAGTGCCTTATTGAATTAATCTCTTTGCTTACTTAGGCTTAAGGATCTTCTATTTACAATTCTCCCCCTTGCCTTGCATGCAGCAGAATGAACCTGTCAGTACTTTCTTGTGTGATTCTTTCCGGGGCACGGCATATTGACTTGCTGCTGGCTGGGCCTGCAGGAAAGACTGAAATGTGAATCGTTGCTGCTCTGTGCCACTGGGATGATTGCTGGTGGCTTTACTTATAACTCAGAAGCAATGAAAATGTTCGGTGCAAGATTGCTCTCTCAATCTGTTTTACTTCATGCAATAATGTGTGCAAGCAGGAGGACTCTGAGCCTGTTTTCAAGCCCACGTTCCCAGTACGCTGACCTGCTTCACTCATCTTTGCAGTTCCCTGCTGGCTCTCCCCATGCAGTTTCTTCTTGCCTACAGTGCAGTCCTACCTACAGAGTCACCTTGGCATCAAGCATCGCTGAAGTCTGTGCGCGTAGATGGGACTGACATGATTATAGATCTAGCGCTGACCATTAGCACAGGAAATAATTTCAGTCCCTGTGTCTGAGACTGGGAAAAGCCTCCCACGACCACACAGGCTGCTTATTATTGTACAATGCTCTGGGCCACAAACCAGATTCATAAAGAGCCCAGCTCCACCCTGTCTGGGCTCATAAGGCTTTTTTGGCAACATCTCTGTCATTTGAAGATGGGCTAGGGGCAGCCTGGAGAAGACTCCTCGCTCTCAAAAAGGCACCTCCAGTCGGAGTTTCTTCCCGAGGAGTCGATGGCTGACCACAGGTAGCTCTGCTCTCACTTTCTCTGCCAGTTTTCCTCTTTTGCATCTGAAGGAAACAACAGACTCCATGAAATACCCGATAGCCCTGGCTCCCTCCCCTGGAGCAGTAAGCCCAGGCGGATTTCCAGTGGCTAGCATTTCCAAGCATACTCCAGTTTACTAGGCTTGAGGTTTGTCAACCCAAACAAGACTGAGGCTTTCCTTCTGCAATATTAAAAAGCAAAAAAAAAAATCATAAATCCTCCTGGCACTGCTGGCTCGCACCACTAAGCTATTCCATGCCAGTCCTATTGTTAAACTGTAAGCATCAGTTTCAATACTGTAATAAAATACTGCATTTGAAATTTTACAGTTCCCCATTAACCTCCTTTCTCCCTCTCTCCCCCACCTATTACATCATCCCTCTCTCTTCTCCAGCCTGACATTGCTCTGACATAAAACTTGAAACTTCCCCACCTTTCACTTTTCCATTCTTCCCCTCTTTTTCAGAGCCTTTAGTTGTCACTTGTGCAATAGAACAGCTGAGCCAAAGCAATAAAGCGCTGCATACCGTCCCCGAACAGCCTGCGCAATTTTTTAAGACATCCATGCCAAATACTGCTGCTTCCCACACTCGTGCACACACATACCCCATCTCATCCCCAGCCTTGATTCTACCCAGTACATGTACTTGAAACCTGGATTTTTCTCTCTGTGCATGCACTGCCAGGCAGTGTGAAAACAACCCTGCTTTCACAACTTTTCCTGCCAGGGGAGTGGTTTGTTCTTCTATTTAGCTGTTCTTTCTGGACGAACTGCCAGGCTTTTACTTAGGAATAGGCACCAGACTTTTTATTCCCAGGGACACCCTGTTTGAGGATGCCTTGTGCTCCCCCAGGACCTGGGCAAACAGCAGCTTCCTCAGGTACCATCCGAGTCCATCACCATGTTGTATGCCAGTTCTCTCCATCCTGCAGTCGTCTTCCCCAACACAAAGCTAACCTTGCTAAAATCAGCGAAGCCACCATAGCAGAGGACCTAGGCCAGCATCTGATGGCTGTGGTCTCCATGAGTTATCTTGTTTCACGTGTTCTCTCCTTCTCCCCGCTCCTCTAATTGGTTTAAAATGAGCCTGGTGTAAGGGTAGGCAGGGGGTAGCACCGCAGCATCGAGCCAAGAGAAGACTTTTCCAGTCCCAGCATAATGATCCGGTTGGCCAAATTGAATGGAAACGTTGCCATTGACTTTGCGGATCTTCATGCGATGAGAGCCTCCTTTGCAGTTTCGGCAGCTGAGAAATCTGGGGGAAATAATACAAATGGTCTAAGAAGACCAGAAAATGGTTTTGATTGAATGATGGTTGAGTGGCATTTTTATGTTCAAAGAACTGTCTGGATGTTCACTGCTTGGAGCTAACAGGACTGCAGGATGGCCCACCCGCGTGGATCAGTTCCACCCTTTTCTTACAGACGCAGGACCTGGGACAGGATGGGGAGCAGTTTGCCTTGGGTGCAGGAGTGTGTAACGGGGTGAGGGTGCCTGTGCTGAGGGTGCTGCTCCACCACGGGCTGCTGCCAGCCTCCTGCCCTCTTCGGTCAGCCTGGCTGCCATTTCCATGTTATAAAAAAAGCTCAAACCCTAAAACCAACCTTAGAGTATGCTCTGACACTAACAACAATGAAGAGCTTGTGAAAGTGCTGAACTGAGTGTTTTTCTGTTTCGGGGGGAGTTGGGGTTTGGGGGTTTTTATTGTGTTATGTTTTTTTTTTTTAATTTAACTTTACCTCCTCTGTTTCGGTCCCTTCTACTTTTGGTGTCAAATAAGAAGAAATTTTTAAACTGCTGCTATTTGAGTTTTGTTTATCCTGCATAATAATGTGAATTTCTGATGTTTTTTCTTGTGTAAGAGCTGGGAATATCGGAGACTGGCTGTACTGTGAGCTCTCCCCACTCCTGCTTTTTATACACACACACACAGAGTCTCACTGATCCGCCAGTGATCTCGAGCCTACCTAGACGGACCGCTCTCTCTAGGGATGTGTCTGCTGCATCCGCCTCAGGCTTTTCCTGAAGAGAGACAACTAATTGGGAAAAATTATGTTGCATTACATGTGGTGGCTCTGTGATGTGGACTTCCGTCTGAGGTCTCCCAAACTTGCTGCAAGCGTACAACTCAGTAAAGCTGCGAGGGCTTGCAAAGTGTGGAGCATCGGGGCAGATGTTTGTGCTTTCCGTCCTGAAGTGGAGGATTTTAAAGATTTGGTCTGATGGTTCCAATTCTGCTTCACAATTAATTGATGAATGAGCCCAGTATGTGGGCTAAACTGTTAACATTAGGTCTGACAATGAACATCCAGGCTTTTTAAATGCTCTAATTGATAAGTTTACTTTTAGAGGCTCAAGGGTCTTATTTACCTTTCAGAGTTTCAGTCTACACATTGTTTTTATTCTGGGTGGAAAAAAGTGCTTTGACTTATAGGGTGAACTTAGCTACCTGCATGCTTGTGTTTAGCTTGCTTTCCTTCCAAACCTCCCCAAGGGTGCAGAACAGAGAGGGGGAGAAGATGGAGGCAGTGACTATCAGATTAATTACAGATGCTGGGTTAACTGCAAAAAATAGCAGAGAAGGAGGAAACGGGGGAATAAATTCTGACCTCATCCACTCTTTTCTCGAAAAGAAGTTAGCAGGTAGACTGTCACAGAAAGGCTGTGAGCAAGACTCCAACACCACTCTGCTGATTTCAGCAGAGGATGCCAATTCACACGAGCTGAGATTTAGCCCACAAAGGTTTCATAGCCTGTAAATATAATTTAAGATGACGGGGGAAGAACCATATGTTTGGGAAAGGGGAGAGCTTCCCCCAAACAAACAAATACTCCGACTAAACTAAAAATAGCAAAATAGGTTACGTGACTCCCCAGTTGCTTTGAATTATGTAGCAGGATGACATTTGTCCTCACGTGGAGCTTGTCCCACTTCTCTGACCGGTTATGGCTGAACGAGGGCACATTTCAGTATTTATTTTCTTTCTGTTGATTTCAACCAGATTGCCCGTGTTCTGCTTAATGTAGTGTCTGCTGTAGAAGTGGGACGAATATTCAGTCACATTAAAAATAAATCCAGAAATAACAGCTTATAAATTTGGATTTTTCTCCTATTATTATTTATGGGTGAATCCTGTCAGATGCATAAATGCAATATCTTTGTAGGCCGATGCTGGGATTTATATCAAAGGGGTTCTAACATATACTTCATGTACTCAGCTGCAACTATTATAAGCTATTTCATGTACAGCTAGAGACAAATGATCTCTCCCATGTTTGTCTTAACTTAAAATGCAGTTGGGTTGCTTGAATTCACTTCCAAACCTCCTGCATGGGGGAGGGGAGCAGGAGATTTATGCCCCTTTAATATAATCAATTCTAAGCATATCTTTAGACAAATAATTTAGAAATCTATGCATCAAGAAACACCTCTATTAATTTCAGGATACACCGTTTTATGCATTTTTTATGTGCATTAAAAAAGGGATTAAATTTTTAAAAATAAAAGCCCTTACTCTGTTAAGAAAGCAAATTCTAACAAGAACATTTTGAAATAAAATCCCAGAAGGCAACAATCCCTCCAACAATTAAACTGGGAGAAGGTCCCCTGAGGGCAGACCAACAAAATTTAGTAAAAATAATTGCTGTGCTGGGTCCTTGCTCTATTTTAGCTGAGTATAAGCAGACACACAAAAAATAACCTACTGAGAGCAAGAACATTCCTACATGAAACAGGCTAACAACAGAGCCATGTAACTACCTGGCCACACCACTCGGCTTTTGCTGGCACGCAGCACAGATTTTTATACTTCAGCCAATATAAAATAACAATCAGGCTATTTACAAGGCTCTGCCAAATATTAACCTTATATCCAATTCTCTTCAAACCTTTCAAAGTCTCTAATGTGAACCATGCAAGTTCCTCATTACTTGATAATATTCTGTAACTACGATGTTATGGGCTAGTTATATTTTTTAAAAGATGGTGTGTTTATGCAAAGATAATGATGCGGTGCATTTTATGCTGAAAAACTCAACAATTAATTAATTTCTAATCCCCCTTACTCTTCACCCCCCTCCCTCAAAAAAGAATAAAATAAAAGATTAATTTGCTGGAGAAAACAGGTTCATGTTTGCCCTTAAGACAGAGGACAAAATTACTTTAGCATGTGTACCGTGGTTAAAACAAGTTAGATGCGTGCACGTTCGCAGCCAGGTGAGAGCTATTGCAACAGGGAGTTGGGAGTGAAGAAAGCACAGAGCTAGCTCTTACAAACTGAAGGTTACCTCCAAAAAGCAACGTCGGGCATGCAAGGAGCGATCAGGGTTACTAATTGTGAGACAAAGGCTTTGTCTCTGCCTGTGGGTAGCACTGCGTAGGAAAGGGGATGCTAGCAAAAGGGTGGTGGGAAGGAGGAGGAGGAGGCATGGAGTCATCCTTTAGACCTCTCTTCTGTGTCAGACACGTGTCTCTGGATTGAAAAAAAAATCCTTTTCCCTTGCCAAATTTTCTGTCGTGGTCCCTCGGAACTTCCTAATTATTTAAGGTGACCGTTTGTGGGTAGAGAAGGGAGAGCGGGGCCGCGGGCAGCACTTGCCCAGCCACTGCAGGGCTGGGCGCTCGGAGGGGACGGGGACGGTGCACGGCCTCAGCCGGCCCCGCGCTGCCCCGGCAGCCGAAAAGCCGGTGCTGGAGCCACGCGGGTGCCCAGGCAGCCACCGTGGCCCACCGTGGCCGCTCGTGGGCTGACGCCGTGCCCTCCCGGCGCTGTCCGAAACTGGGACCCGTCACCCTGTGGAGGAAGTGCTTCTTCCCACAGCTCAGTGAGATCGTTCTAATTGGGCTCCTCTTTTCTCTCTGAACATCTGTGAATATCATTTTGGAAATAGGCTGTATCGAATATTGGGTTTCTTATTTTAAAGGGAGCCTTTAAGTCTATTTTTTTTAGACACGTTTTTACCAGCAGTACTTTTAACAATAGGTTACCAGATCCATCACACAATCTGACTAAAAGCCCGTATTTATTTCCCTAATTTTATAAACATTTAATAGGTCCTTATTAAACACATCAGCCAGCATGATTTAATAACACAATCAGTCTAGAAGTTTAAGAAAATTGAAAACAGGATTTGAATGTAATACAGCCACAATTACCGGAGATTATAGGCAATCATTTCCATATGTCTGCAATGGGGAGCTGCTAATCTCTGTTTGCGTGGAGGTGATTTCCTCTGGAACACTTCCCAGCCTTCAACAGCGCTAGTGCTGAACAAATTAGATTTGAAAGTCCCCAATTTTATGACTAAGGTAATATACTCTGTGTATTTAGAGAAACACTGATTTCCTATTTTAACTGGCTTCCAAATGCTGGACAGAGACCTCAGCTTCATTTAGTTTGGCTCTGCTAAGCATATGGTAAAAGATTTTTTTTAAAGGGTCAGCGCATGTATTTTTGGGTGTCTCAGAGATACACAACGAGTTCCCTCCATCCATAGGAGGGAAAGAGTTAGCATCATGATCCAGTGACATCATGGCTGAGGAATGCACAGCAATTAGCCCTGCAGTACTGCAGGCAGCCTATGGCCAGGGGACAAGCAGCTCCCTCCTGCTAAACTTTAGGAGTCCTAACACCTTATTCCCTGACCTACCGCTTATGAGATCCTGAATAGCGTCACTTGTGTTTTGTGGGAATTCATCTGGTAAACTAGGCTTTTTGTGCATGGCCTTGGCTCGGCTTTGGCAGTTACTGTTCAAAATAGGACTGCTGTTGGGAAAGATTTCCTGTGCGGAGCAGCCAGGAGCTGGGCTGGTTTCAATAGGAGCCAGTGACTAGTGGAGATGGGAGAGCTGCAGGGAGCTTCACAGCTACTAACGTGCCAGCCCCTTCGGGGGGCTCTGGGGGGGCCGCCTGGCCTGATGGTGTCCAAGGCATTTTTTAGAATTTATTTTGTCACATGATTCATGTTTAAGAAATATTTATTGCAGATTCATAGCAGACAACCCAAATAAGAGAGTAAGACAGAAAGGAAATCTGTGCTACCCAGTGACGAGAGAAGAGCAAAGAAACAAGTGGATTCCCCGTGTGCACTCACACATGTGCAAATGGCATCACTCATTTCACCTCCCCGTTGCTGGACCACGGCATTGATGAGCTCCTTGAACAAGCCTCAAAAGAGAGACAGAGATAGGCTGTGCTGGGGAGGGAAGGAAGGGTGCCCAGGCAGCTGAGTACCTGGTGCTTCTATCTTTGGGGCACTTATATTTGTGAAGCTCGTAGCATTCTTGCACTATTACAAAGAGCCTTTCTCTGTGGGATCTGGCCCTGCAGAGTGAGAACGACCCTCCGCTATTTGACTACATCAGAAAGCTGATACTTGTGTGCTGGACTAGGAAATGATAAAGCAGGTGCCTCTGCTAGAAAGACTCGTTTGTGGCTAGATGATCTCCTTTCTCAGCTGAAGGATGGAAAAGTGCCCTTAACAGCTCCAAGTCAGGACTTCAGCACATGCTTAATTCCATCATTGTTCAAGAAAGCGCTTAAGCACATACCTGATTTAAAACACATGCTTAATTCATCTTGACTTCAATTCATTCAAGGTGCAGAACAACACATGATGTCTGGACACTGACTTTGCTAAAAATGACACATGCTCTTTCAGTCGAGCACGTGATTAAGGACTTTCCTGAATCAGAGCCCTAATCTGAAATTTAGGATTTTATTTTACTGGTTTTGATCTTAGCAAGAGTTAGTACGCTTGGGCTGAAAATCTGAAAAGGTTAAAGAAAGAAGGTCTCTCTCACACTATTCTTGCTAAAAAAACCAATAAACCGAAAGACTCCCGAAAGAAAACCCCACCCAGAATAAAAAAACACATGGCATGGAAATGCACTTTGATTAGGAGTTGGCTTGTGGCAACTGTGAGCAAACTTTTAAGGTGACCAGAGCTAACACTTTTCAACTGCAACGACACTAGGGAAGTCACCAAAGTGAATTTTGCTACCTGTCCTAATATAACTGTAATGGAAGTTATGAATGCTGAGGTATCGGGGTGTCATAGGGCATAAAACCTGCCATAGGCCGAGCTTGGACATAACAGCTGACCCAGGCTGAAATTCTATATAATGAATTAAACAAACAGTGACAGGATTAAGTAGATAAAGCTATTAGGTGTGCCCTTTTCATTTCCAGATAGCACAGAGCAAACCTGAACATATACCATAGTATTCATTTGCAAAGCCTGCTTCTATGACCTGTCTCCGGCTTGGTTAGACCAAAAAGAAAAGAACACATTGGTTCTTGTAATAAAATAAATGTACAATCCCTGCACATTACTGCCTTTGTAGTTACTTTTACCCTAAAAAAGCCCAGCTCTAGTGCACAGTATATTTTTCATCATAAACTTGCTCATGTATGCATTCCAGATGGCGTGAAGAAGGGGTTCAGGAATTCTAGTGGCAACCGCTAGTATTACGAAAATAAAGGTAGGGCCCAGTTTTATGATGAACCTTGATCTTAAGGAGTTTATAACTAGACTGGCTCCAAGTTATACTTGGAATACATGGATACATTTATTACATCAGTGGATTCCTTCACCCACTTAAAAAAAAAAAAAACCACTGCCTTGTTCTTTTTTGACTGAAGAAGTTGCTTGCATTTTAAGATGTTTCATGGCCTTCATTCCATATAGAAAAAGAGATGATTAAAAGGAAGTTGGCAAGACAACAACCCCCAGTATATTGTAATCATTCTCCATTTGGAAACAAAACATTCTGCCACATTCCAACTATCTAGGTTGATTAACTTTGCAAAGCATTATGGTGTACAACTGTGCTAACTGATTTTGCTATGTATTTTTGATATGAAATATAACCTTTTCCTTAAAGAGGTCCATTAATAAGTATTTGTATCAATACACAAAAATATGGCAATTAAGGATGCTGGAGTGGTCTATTAGGTTCAACTTTTATGGGAAAGGTTTTTTCCTTCTTTTTGTTTTTAAGTTCTTGCCAGCAAGAAATATGAGCTCAACCAAAATAGGTTTTAGGAAGAGGGAAGCAACAGGCCCCCGTTCAGGAAAGGCTTTCAGCACATGCTTATGTTCCATTGCTTTCACTGGGATTTAAGCACATTCTTAATTTATTTGTGAACAGAGTTGGTTTTTTATGAGGAAATCTTTACAGTGGACACTTTTTTATGATAACGTGTTTGAGGCTACAGCCTTGTAAACTGGAATAAGCGTGGCACAGTGTGAGGCAGGAACCAAATCTGGGAGACAGAAACAGGGACATGAGGCTGGGCATGCCAGAAAACAACGTGGGGATGGACTGTCCATCTGGAGTGAAATCAGGGATACGGAGAGGAGCAAGGACCACTGTGGGTGCAAGTCAGCTGTGTTACAGAGACACGGAAGGTAGAAGTAATTTCTTGTAGTTTTTGCCAAAGAAAGTCTACTGCAGTTGTTTAGACTGTGTATAATCCAGAGAGAACTCACCCCACCTGAAGGCAATTGCGTCACCTTTCTAAGATGCACTTTGGTTACAACAGGTTGCTTCAGGAGATGCTGTTCTCTCTTTCATGATGAAGGGGGACCCCAGGTGATGGCTCCAGCTGGATGAATCCCATCCCAGCTCTCTGACTTCATAGCCCTTCTTTTCTGTTTTCATGAAAAAAGGAATCCATCAAAAATATTTGTTTACCCCTCCAGCAGTAACTGGAACAGGGTAAGGAATGGCCTTATTTAGTAAATTATTTTTTGTTAAATAATTAAGTGCATTACCTTGAAACCAGCTCCTAAACATACCCATGCTACTGAGCACAAAGGAAGTAGGAGCCGGTCTGTCTGTCTGCAATGCTTCCTTGATTTCTGATTTGTCTTCTGGGCTGGGGCTTATAGACTCAAGCACGTCGTGGAGTAAGACACAAGCGAGTGAGCTAAACATGAGGCAGAAGCCTTTGCAGTAAATACCCTGGCTTGTGTTCTTTTTTTTGCTCTTTGAACTCTAAAAGCAGTTATTTGTCATTTATTTGATATCCCTTGACAATAAACATGATGTCTGTGAAGAACTAGTTACTGATAAGCTATCCAATAAGGTCAAAACATGCAAACAAATGACAGCAACAATAATATAGATGTTAACCATTGCATCCTCCTTTTTCTTCATAACTTTTTAGATTGTGCACTACTGTATTTTTGTTGGAAGCATGTGGTACTATTTCTTCTGCAATAATTTGTCTTCATGCACAGCAAACAGAAAAGATTTCAGGCATTTTATTTCCTTGTCAGCTTCAATAAATGCAAAACGATTTACCTAAAAGAGCAAAATATCAGGCCCAAATTTTTCAAAGCTTTTTGTTGTTGTTGTCATTCAGAAAGCAAACTGTAACTTTATAACCAGACAAACAAAAAAAAGGTTTTTTCTGCATAACTTATAAGCTCATTTCCTTTGATTCCTGCAAGTGATGTCATGGAGCCCAGCTGTTGTGTTTCTGCGATGATTTCCCTTACTCATGTTTCACCCAGTCATTCCAGGCCCTAATGGAATTAGTTTGAGAGAAACCTGTTTTCTTTCCTGGTTCACCTCCCATATCAGCTGATACCAGGAACTCTTCTCTGGGATACATGGAGAGTAGGTACAGGCAATTAAGTAGACCTTAAAGAAAGTTTTTCTGTTTTGTTATAATCAACCCCTCACACCGATGCAGATCAGCACACTCTGGGCATGCGGGCCGACAAGGGATGCAGACCTAAAATCTGATGTGGTCTAGTTTTCATATGCTTGGTTTCTCAGTGGAGTCCAGCAGCCTGGACATGAGTGTCGGCTCCACAGCTGATGCTGGGGAGTGTTAGGTCCCTTCTGTTCATATTTGGCGTGATGGAGGGAATGTTGGTAACTAGTTTTGACCAGGTTTATTGGCTATTCTTTGCTAATGAAAAACACTATGCACAGGGCTGATTCTTGATTCCTACCACCCAGGTACATCTCTGGACTTCAGTATAGCACCTTCGCCTACTCATGCAGAGACTTTTCACCTGGCACAGGTTTTCTTTTTTAAAAAAATGGGTGATGTAGGTATTATCCTTCTACATCACCACCTAAAGGTGACAGCACTCCCTGGGTTTATATATTCCCCTGGGGGAATAAGAGTCAACGCCCTTTTTGAGTGATTCAGATCCATGTCTCCTCTTCCAGGAGACTGTCCAATGCACTCAGGTGCAGAGCTGTCTGACCCAGGGCACAGCAGATAGGTAGCAAATAACAGGATTATCTGCCAGGTAGCAGAAAACAGGATTAGGGACCTGCAGAGCTGTTTTAGATGCAGTGGGTTTAGAGCTTGAGACATCATCTGTGGAAAAATTAGGCTCCTCTGAAATATATAAGCTACATGTGCTTTCTCATAGAGTAATTGCATGAGCCATACCTAGATTAAATGCTTGCATCCTTTATGTCCCGCACGTCCATCTTTGGCTGATCTGGAGTGTGAATTGTGCGGACTTCTAAGAGCTTAAATATTTAACACATTTAGTGTCTTCATGGAGCCATTTTAGCTGGAATATTCAGTCTTGTATGTGTGCACGTGTCTGTAAAAATAGATATGAGAAAGTATCTTGTTTTCTTTGCAGTTGGGTTTTTTTAGGCTTTTTAATATTGCTGTTATTCTTTACCTGCCGCTGAGATGTTTTTATTTTGTTGTTATTTGTATTCCCATATTGATTGGAGGCGTCAGTGAAGACTGAGCTAACGTGCTGAAGTGAAGAGACAAAGCGCAGGAAGGGAACCACTGTCATGGGGAGATGCAGTCATAAACTAGCAAGTACAGAAAGCCACTTGTCCCACCTTTAGTGCTGTAACTGAGGTACCTGTATTAAGGACACAGTTATGCTGTGGTTCCTGCAAAGTCAGGAGAGAGATTGGCAGCTCCAGAGTGACTTAGCCCCATCAAAGACCTGAGTTGGAGATGCTTCTCTTTCACCCCATTAGCAGCTATAGTGATTGAGTCTGACCTATGGAGCCCAACTTGCCCTTACATGCTCTTCCACCAACCCTTTTCAGTGTGGACCCTTTCAGCCTACCTCCCTCCTTGTTTACCATGGGGCCTCTGCCCTGCTGCCCTGCTTTGAAAAAAAAAAAAAAAATAAAAAAATTAAAATTACTATTAGAAAAAGATGGAGCATGAAGAATTCCAGCCTGAGAGGGGAATGTAAGTGAATTAATCTCTCCTGGTGAGGAGGAAAGGAGGAAATTATTTTTGTTACTAGCAAAGGTTGTTTTTTCATTGGAATTTTTCTCCCAAAGCTTTCAGGCATCCATCAAAAACCCAACAGCTTAATTTCTGTAGATACAATGTTTCACATTTTAGTTGCCAAATAACCTCATATGTTTAATTTCCCAGATTTTTTAGATGCTTTCAGGAAGTTGTCACAAGAGACCCTCCCTGGATAAATTTCTTCTTCCAAGAAAGCCACTTAAAAAAAAACCAACAAAAAAACAGAACAAAGATGATTCAAGCAGTTTTGTCCTACCCAGAAACAATGCTGCAGCTAAGCTTTGACCGCCTTTTATAAAACTCAGTCAGAATCTTTCTGGCCCTTTTCATGTGCCGAGGGTGGGGGCCATTGATCTGCTCTGCTTCTGCTACAGCCTGGCAGCCTGGCCTGGCCCGAGCAGGGACCCAAACTCGCCGCTTTTCAGCTGTGCCTGTCCTCTTGTCCCCCTTTCTTTTTTGTTAAATGGAAGTTGACGTAACAGAAGAGAGGAGCCTGCCAGGAGGGTGTCAGAGTCAGCAACGATCACAATCAGACATTGCAATCAGATTGCTCTACCAACTCCTAGGAAGAAATAACCATCTGTTTCAATGGTTACAGAGGGAGGAAAAAAAAAAAGAAAAAAAAAAAAAAAGATGGAGCCACGTCCAGGATTTTGCATTGCTAACAGTGCCTCATTGCCTGTCAGGAAGCGTTGAAATAGGGTTTGATAGTGGTGCAAGTTCAGGACCTTTTGCACTGGAGGCAAACATCCAGCACTCAGCTAATGTGCAGTAAAATCAGGTATGGTGCATATGACAGTTTAAGTATTTCCATTTTCCTTCTGGGACCTCAGTTGGCCAGTAGCCTGGGACATCTATGGATTGGCCTTAGCCCATCTGGCCAATGGATTTCCACTCCTTTTTCCTCCAAAATACACTGAGAAAAGCCTGTTGCTGTAATTGGAAGTGATGTGGTCTGCTGGGGTAAGTGGGTGTCCGCAGCCCTCCCCCTCACCTGTACCCCATCCTGCACAGGTGGCTGCCCATTGGCCTCGCTGGATGATGTCCTCCAAGCCCAGTAAATATTCCAGGCCACAGAGTGCTACCATGCATGCAACAAAGGCAAAATTCATTTATTCACTCAGGCAGCTGATGGATAGTCTGTCAATGTTTATACAGTAGACACAAGCCTAATTTTCAGGTATTAGTTGATTAACACTTGAGTCATAGTGTGTGTCCTGTGTCCAGTAATGTGGAACATCAAATGTGAGAAAAAGATTAATAGTGTGCAGAGATGTTACTCAGAGGATCAATTTGTCTGGGGTTTGAAGAGGTGGTACCCTGCAAATCAATAGGAAAGGTGAAAATTAGAGTAATATGTTGAAAAGAAATCACAGCTGGGTCTATGCATGGCTGGGTTATCTGCTCCAAATACTCAGCTTCTCGTAAAGATTTTCAAAGACTGCAACAAAATGTTAAGCACATTCTCCTGTAATTTTTTTGTTGTTGTTTCTTACAGACCTACAGCTTCCCCAAATGGCAAGCTCTTAGCAAGGGACACAAAGCAGCCCTTGTGCGACAGGCTGAGCAGCCCAGGAAAACTTTTCCCTGGCATTTTGTGTGAAAAACCCTTTCCTATATTATAAATAGCGACAGGCAGAAGGCAATAGAAATAAATGTTGCTCTGTAAATAAGGGAACCAAAGTTGGACAGCAGAAGGGCTCTTTCTGGACAAGCTCAACTTTCCCCAAGTTTTAAAGGAGAAATGTTACGGTACCTCTTTTCCCTGCTGTCTCCAAGCACTGCCCAACGGGAGCTGCATCCCGCAGAGTATCAGGAAGGCTGGAGCAGGTTCAGGCACTCACCCCCCCATAGCACCTACTGTGCTGCAACACCCCCCCGGGCTCCCCACACCCTGGCCTGCCCGTGCAGAAAGGATATAAGCATCAAACATGCCTAGACCGACCTACAGAGAATTTTTTTCTGCAGTGGCAGAACAATGTTTCTTGAATTTAATGCTCGTTTTCCACAGCAAAGTGCTCCCACCCCTTCACTCTGTGCAGCAGAGGGTTTTAAAGCTGCCCGAGTGCGTTACAGCCCCGTTTCCCATCCCTATGTTGCGCAGCCTCTTGGAGGAGAGCGCTCTGAGGTCTAGGAGTCTGTGGAAAGTCCCCCCACGGGAGAGGAACAGATCCCTCCTAGCTTAAATATCTAAACCGTGTCTGGGCAAAGCTCTGGAGAGGACACTGCACCAAACAGCCCCCCATCTGCAGGCAGAAGGACACAGCGGCCCCCCTCGTTCTCTCCTGTGCCTTCCTCGCGGCGGTTGCGAGTGATGCGAAGCTGTAAAGGTCTGAAAGGAGGGAGAAATTGTTCGGGGTCGGTTATCCCGTGGGCGATGCCAGCCCCATCGCCTGCCCAGCCCACGCAAGGCGTGGAGGCTGCACCTCCCTCCGTGGGTCCACGGGCCAGCGGCCGAGCGAAGAGCAGCCCGCTCGCGGCCGACTTGAACGTACTGCCAAATAACAGCGCGGAGGTTCTGCATATCTGTTTATCTCTGTTATTCAGAAATGGTTCCTTGCCACGGAGATAGAAAGCAGCTTTGGACAGAAATTTCAGCATATGATGGGAATGTCAGCAGTGTTACGCTCTTTCATATTTTTTTTAAAGCCTGGCTTTCTGCAAACTGACATATTTACATGCTTGCTTTATAACATTGGCATGGGATTTATGAAATCTCCTTAAAATTAATGTCTATTTCTAACAAATTTAAATTAGAAATGACCGTACCCACATGAGGAATAGGATAGGAAATTTAATTTAAGGGAAAGCTGGGAATGTGTATATTTCTGTTGCATATATTTCAGACTGTTTCTGTTGCAACCTAATAGCGCGTGTGAATGAGCGCCTGATCCTTCAAACATAACCTATGGAGGATTGTCCTTATACAAGAAGTTGCTTTATGCAATTAGCAGGAAAGCTCAGAAAGTAAGAACTACATTTAGTAGGAGATTTTTGCAGGAATCCAAATTCATCTGCCTGGGGGCCCACTCACCCAAAACAGGAGTAAGGAGGGAGGAAAGGAGGGTGAAGAGAGGGGCCGAGGGAGGGGGCAGGTGCTGGGCTGCAAACACCAGGAGGAAGAGGTAGGGTTAACAGCGGGCTGGACAGAAATGCCTTTTTCCTTCCCTGCACCACATCCAGGCCAGCTACTCCATGTAATTAGGAGCCCTTCATATATACCCCTGCTTCGAGAAAAAACCATGGCTTCCTTGCTGAGGATCGGCGTAAACTGCTCTGAACCATCATAAAAATAGTATATTCTCATTTTCTCAGCACAGGCAGTAGCAGCTGAGCTTACATGCACCAGACCAAAGTCCAGAAGCCAGGCTTGGCTATATGTTTCCTGCACAATATATTTATATAGACAGCTAACCCGTTGCTAGTCTGCTGGCAGTTTTGCATTTTCCTTGTAAACTGTTCTTATGTGCTACAACACATCTGGGCATTCTTAATTCTGCCTCTCACTTCATTACCTTTCATAGGAGACTCTGGGTTTACAGCAAAAGAATCAATAGTTTGAAAGTTTTAAAAAGTGCAATATTAAAAATTTAAAAGAAACCAGGAAATCATAGTCTCCATTCAGAGGAGAAAAAAAAAACCAACACAAAAACTTTTTCTTTGGGTAAGGATCGGGGCTCACAATTAATTATCTTTATACCCAGCAGTTTGGGATTTCTTCAGATATTTTACTAAACCTATATGTGAGCACGCTTGTCTTCTGGAATCCACATTAAATATATTAAAAGAGTTTAGACACGGCACGGTTTGTTGGCAGCGTTCACGCGAAGTGGACTCCAGCAAACAATCTGTTGCTATTTACCGGATTGGAAAGACGGGTTTCGGAGCGGGGGGAAGCGGGGGGTCCGCGGGGCACGTCCCGCTGCCCGGCCTCTGCCTGCGCAGGCGGGAGCCCCAGCCCGACGAGGCTGCCTTCAGCGGAGGATCAATCCCCCGCTGCAGTATTTCTTTGCCTTGAGCAGATCTAATTGAAATCAGATCTTTGTGCTGCGTTAGGATTCCTCTGGCAGAGCCGGTCTTGGCATTGTTTTCTTTACCATTTTTCCTGTTACTGTTAGTACCAATCACCAGAACAAGGCAGCAAGGAACAGAAGAGAAAAGCAACATGCTGTGAAATTGTTGAAATAATTCAAAGGTTTCCACAGGAAACATCATCTCCAAATGCTTGAACGCAGCCTCCCAGATATAAATATAGTGCAGGGAAAGAGAGGGAGGGGGGTGAAAAGGGAAGGGAGAAAGAGATTTAGTGATATTAGGAGGCTAAAGCAATCGGAGCGATTTGTAAATTATACAGGCAGTTGTGTTCCCCGTGTAACACGCTCCGTGTAGCGCCGGAGAAAGAAGCAGATGTCTCGACAGTGCTTAACAGCCTGTTTTAACCTGGGTCTGTGGTCTGCGGCACCCTCTTTGCTTTGTTAAGGGGTATCATTAGCCTCTTTCTGTTTTTTTCTTGCAAAGATGAAAGTTTGATAAATAAAAGTTGATTACAGAATAAAAACATGCTCGGTTCAAAGAGGATCCTTCAGCACGTGCTGAGAACAGCATCAATAACACCCGTGTATTTATTGATCGATATCTTTCAATCATTCAAGGAAACATTTTGTTTTCAGCATAATCCATTCAAGCTGATGGTAGCTGTATCATTTTACTACCTATAACACTAAAATCTGCTATATTTTAATATTTTAAAATGAAAAGTCAGTTCAATTATTTTAAGAAACAAAGCCAGTTTATTTTCTAAGCCTGAATAGGTAGGTTAGATTTCCAAATATTTAGGTTCCTAGATGTAATAGATTTGATTTGTAGAAGTGTACATTTTAGGAATGGTTAAATAATTCTATATTAAAACTGTTTTTTAATGGAAAAATTACTGTTCAGTTAATCAGAATTTCGCAGAAGCAATGGTTATGCTTTTTGGAGAAAATTTTGTTTTGTTAGAAGAAATGGAACAGCTTTCTGTTTTTGAAACCATCATTGGAGTTTTTGTAGTTTGCTTGAGCAAGAAAGATAAATTCTACACAGGAACAGTTTAATGAAAATAATTTTTATTTCATTTTGGCCGCAATTTTGTAATGAGAGGGAGGGAACCTTTCTGCAGCTAGTGCTTCTGAGCAACCAAAAATCCCCATGCCATCCAAGTGGGAGTAGCTTACAGGTCTTTGATGGTAGACAGCCAGGTTTGAAGCGTTTGCCTTAGGAAGTTGCCTTACAAGAGCAGAAAAATCCATCTCTCCTATTGTCTTCAGGAGCTCAGCAATTTCTGGGAGCTCCCAGCACCCACCCCACAGGCTCTCTTTGTCTGTAAACAAACTTCAGCCCGGCTCCCCCCTCCAGCTCTCAAAGCCTTTGCATGAAATCATTACCAGCTACTTGCAATGAACATGCCATTCTTCAGTTCACAATTATTGTTGTCAGCTTCACATAACAGTTCATCCCTTTTCTGCTTAATCAGAGGCATTAGATTTCAGGTATTCATGGAAATAGAGAAGAGTTTTGAGGTTTCCAAATACTTCTTTTAATGAATCTTGTGATATTTTTAACAAAGAGGTCAGAAATACATATTTCCTTCTTTTCTAAATGTTAACAAAATGCAGAAAAAGAAAGAAAGAAGGGGTGGGGGGAAGCAAGTTTCCAATGATTTTAGTCTGGTGACTGGATGTCCTTTGTGCATCTGTTCAAGTATTTTGTGGTTTGCATTTACGTCTGTATTTGCCCAATTTACAGCTTAAAAAAAATCAATAGTAATGTTATATTTTCATGAAACCAGCATTTTTTAACTGAGATCTCATGAGTAAATTAAATTTCATCCAAGCTGGATTACATCCAAGTTGGATTACAGTTGCAGGCCCTGATCCTGCAAATGGTTATGCACATGAATATTCCCTCTTAGTTTATGCCTTAGGCTGGGACTTGAGAGACCTGGAACCTAGTTCTAGGTTTGCTATAGCCTCCCTCTTCCCCAAGTCCCTTATTTGCTCTGTATCTCAGTGTCTGCTATTTACTAAAAAGAAGAAACAAAGAGAAAAGTTGTGCTAATATTGACAGTTGACTTTATGTTGATGTTGCATATATTTTTCATACATATTTATGAGATATCACTTGCGATGGTCATATATGAGCTATGAAATCGTAAAATATATCAAATATTATGGTAAAACAGGCCTTATTAGCTATGCTCATCCCAGACTCTCCTGAAAACTAAAGTTAGTCTGTGACAGAAAAGGTCTTATTGAAGATTCACTGCTTTTCCTCTTGTTCTGCAATATCCTGTTGTTTCTACGTCCTCCTGCTCCTGGTATACGCAGACAAATTAAAGTAAACAAGAGCATGGCTAAATTCTTCCATGCAGGGACCCTCTTTTTAGTCTGTACTTCTTTAGGGCTGACAAAATGGATGCTACCATATTACAAACAAAGACTAATAACAGGAATAAATTCCAATACAAAGCTTCAGCGAAGCAAATGTTATGTCAAAAAAGAGAACCACTGGAGCAGGTGGACACAAATGCTATAGTGCAACGTACAGAACAAAATTGCCCATGTGGTTGAAAGATGATCTTTGCTGTAGGCAGTTCTCTAGGCTACAACATAAGGTACTACACGAATTAAAAGAGGATCCTAAGCCTTGGAGACCTTAAATATGACTTAACATGTTATTGCATGTCAGCTGAGCTACTGTAACTGCCTGTGTATCAGCTCTGCCTCAACACCTTTCATGCCAGGCTCGAGGAAGTTGTACCACCCTGTAACTGCCGTAAGGGCTAAGAGCTCGTATATCGACTGTGGCCATAGCTCAGCTGAGGTATCTCAATTTGTTCTGCCACAGTAATTTGGGCTTGTTCCTAAAACCCTTGTGCTCTGTGAGGTCTCAGAAGTAGCTTGAGGGAAAATGGGGAGAAGGAGATTTACCCATTTGTTCCTTTGCAGCAAAATAAAATAGTAGCCTGCCAAGCCATCCTTAAAAAAAATGTTGGTGAAGAGATTGCCTGTTGAAAGATGGAAATGTCTTAAGAATGATATTTTTACTATTCACCATAGTGTAGGTGATAGCACTTATGGAGCAAGTGAGAAGGCATCCCACTGCAATAGACCCTGTGCAGGCAGGGTAGTAAAAATCCAAATCCCTGAAGAGTTCACAGTCAGCAATGATTAACAAGCCCAAGGGCCTGGAAAGTAGGAATGAAACACACTGCTTAACCCTTCACTGGTCTGGAAACCAGTGTAGGGCATGGCATGCACAAAATTTCTTCTGAATGTTCATTGAGGTTGGCATGTTCCTTTGCAGTTTGTAATTTTTATTGTGGGTGTTCTGCGATGCGGCAAACCCTGAGCACTTTACCCCAAAGTGGAACTGAAGTTCATCTGATTAAGCCCAAGTGCTAGGAAGTGAATACTGCAAATAATTAAATAAATACATGCAAAACAGAGACAATGAAATTAATTGCTCTGTTCTCCCCAAATGTCTTATAATATTGCTGTCTTCATGAGACACAGGTCTGTGAGGTAATACAGCTTAGCAGATATTGAACATTAAGTATACCAAATTATATGCATATATTCCTCACTATAACACCAGACATATATATAGGTATATAAAATAAGTTCTTTTCTATAGAAAGCCTATGCATCTGACACTTCTTTTTCAGTGCATTACATTACCTCCTCACCAAACATCAATGATTGCAGGACACAGACCTCCCTTCCAATCAATGTATGCACATCCCCTCCTTGAAAGAAGACCATTATCCTATGGTATTTAGGTGGAAAAGCACAGGATAGGATCTTAGAGTGGCTGTGGCAAAAAAGATCCAGTGTGATTTATGCGAGGTGCATTGGGAGCTGTCTGATGTGAAGTCAGCAGCTGAAGGGCAATGAATAATTCAGCACCAGGATCCGTCACATCATCTCTCTTCCCATGTTATTGCTGTTTTTACGTAATTGCAAAGTGAAAAATAAATTGATGTCATAAAGAAAGCTGCATCATTTGTCTGGAAATACACATAAGAGTTATAGGTACATTTCTGCTGCTTTGTGAGCCCTGTATGATCTTACTGTGTGCAAAATTAAAAATGTATCTTTATTAACACCTTCTCTAGGGTTAGATGGGTGACCCATGCAGCATGACATCTTTTACGCTGGTGTTGGTAGCCTGCATTGATAGAGAGTGATGTCTCTGAATTGCTTCCTTCAAGCACTCCAGTGCCATTGCCCTTGCTCTCTGCTTCCCTAGCAAAGCTTTAATGCGGACCTGGAACTGAGACGTCTGCCTGGATTGTATGGGAAATTTTGTTTGAACTGCAGGCAAAAATAAAGCCAAGTGGAAGGGTTCACCTGCCTCAGGGAAGATTTGGAAAGGGAAGTTGTGTACCATGTTGCATTTTTTACCTCTGTGCCTCCAAAACAAAGAACTCAACAAAAAGATAGGATTTGGTCAGTGGACAGGCCAATTGTAAGAAGCTCAGCTGGCTGGCTAGATACATGCACACAGAGATGTACATACACACGTACATCTCGTGCTTTCACAGTGTTCTTAGTGTTCATGGGAATTGGTGAGCGGAGGAGCCGGCTCAAGGGATGCTTTCCTTGCCTGGAGAGTGGGCTGACGTTTCATACTGATTCACAAGCTTTAGCTGGTATGAGAACTTGGAATGCCCAAAAATTCTTGTATTTGGGGCTGGAAGTTTGGGGTTTGCCCCTTTCAGAGGTAGGTCTGAAAAGCAGAATTCAGGGTGGGACCAAAGAGATTGGGACACAGGCTGGGAAAAGATCTGACTTATTTGTTCTTGTTTTCCAGGGAAGAGTACATTATCCATCATTGTGTTTAAGTGTGACTTGCACTCTATGCCTTTCTTGCTGTTATTATTTCATGACTAGAAGAAAAAAAAAACCTTTGGTGTATTTCTGCCTTTTAATCTGAACTGTTCCAAAAGATGTCATAACTAGCTCCTGACTCCCTGACTCTCCTGTCTTCCTTATAAAGCACCGTCCCTGCTCTGTTCTTGACTTTGTCCTTGCTAACGCGAGGCTGATGTGAGCAAATGCTATTTCTTAGGAAAGTTCTGACTCAACAATGTAAGCTTTTCAAAGGAGAATGAATGCAATCTGTGAACTGAATTGGCAATGCAGGCAGATTAGAAGAAATGCTATGCAATACCCAGATCATGCCATTTTAATATCTAAAGATGATTGCTTTTAGGAAGGAGACAATAGGTTTAGCATAGAGGTGACAAAACATATTCTTTTTGCCTTTCCTCTTGGTAAACAAACTTCTTTCAGAAATGAAATGAAGCTGTATTATGCAACAGTGATGGAAAGGGGAAGATGTGGCATGGGGACTGTCCTCCAGCTGGTAAGATAATAGGTATTTACCAACAGGAGCCAGTGGGCTGCAGAGACCTTCTGATACCTTTTGTCTTCCAGGGCTTCATATTCTTTAAGTTAGGCTGTCAAAAGTGAAGAGCTGTGTGGGGTTTTTTTCATTCATATTAGTTGCTTTTCTCAAAGGTCAGGTAAGCTGGAAAAGTCCTCAGTTTTAGGGTCAAGCATCCCTCAGAAGCAGGTTTTAGAGGAGGGCTGGTGAGCGGGAAGAGCAGCAGAGGGATGCTGAAACAAGGAAAGAGACCTAGAGTAAAGCCCTGCGAGGGGTAATACAGGTTGGAAGAAACTTAATTCAGTTAAGAGACAAGATCTCCAATTCTTAGCAGTTAGGCAAAATACCTCTGCAGAAGACTCGTTTTGAGTTCTCAGCATTTCCAACTGATCCTGCGAGATCACACTTTTCCCCAAACCTTCCTTAATTTGTCTCTGTTGTTCTCTTCCAGCCCAGCCTTGGAGGGTGGAGGTTGGTATATCAGACTTGGCTTTCTTACTATCCATACTGATGTTATTCCATCAGTAGAGAAAGAAATTACTCTATTGTATACTCTGCTTTCTATCATCTGAAGTAATGGAGGGCTGGGATAGGCTGATAATGGGAAAATGGGGATAATATAGTTATTGTTGCTTCTGGATGCTGGGGAAAAGTCTTGACAGAAGAATTAAAAAGGGAGAGTGTAAAGATCACCAGCTGGACAGTGTAGTAAAGTTTTCTTGTATATCAAATCCTCAACATCATATGTGACTACTCCATGATGATCTATAGCATCACCAACCTACATACACTGGTTGTTAACCCAGTCTGAAAACCCATGAGACTTGATTAACACTCACAGATTTATTATTTCTAAAAAGCATTCAAATTCTTTGGTTTTGCTTATGGGTTCCAGGCCTTCAGCACATGCATTTTTAAATCTTTTTCAACCACAGTGACACTGTGAAACATCTTACACTTTGGTTTTTTTTGAAAAAAAAAAAAAAAAGAAAAAAAAAGAACGAAACCTAAATCATTACAAAGTTACTTAAGACAAGGAACTGGAGCTCTTTTAGGAAATAAAATTTTGCCAGGCTCTCGGTAACATGGCGAAGTTTGGCAGCACTGCAGGAATTTTGGTCTTAGCAATTTCTTACCAGAGTTAAAATAGGACAGAAAAAGAAAAAGTAGAATTTTAGAAGTTCCTTTTTCTCTTATTGCAACTAATTCTGGGGTTTTTTGGTTTTTTCCCTTGTTTTTTTTTCCTGTTACTTTTTTTTTTTTTATTCTGCTGAGCCTATTAGTTTAATGCTGCAGGTGTGGCCCTCCCCACCAGGTGATCCTCCCTCTTGTTGGCCCTTAGCCCAGATTCTTCTGCTTCATTCAGTGATCTCAGGTCTCTCTTGTGTTTTCATCCTCTCTATGGTCTTTCTGACAGCATTAGCAGGTGAGCCTCTTCTAGGTCTTGCACCAATGTCCTTCTCTTCTGATTGCAAAAGCAGCTCTGTCCCATCTTCCCTTGTCATCTCCTACTTCCAGCCAGTATACCTCCCACCGAAGGACAAGAGGTAAGTGCCCACTTTTATTTTCACTGGCTTAAATCACCCTGTACCAAAGCAGTTTTGTTCCTTAACTCCCCCTATGACATAACAAATTGCAGGTCCAGGGCAGAGGTTACTACAGTGGTAAGTAACAGGAATTACTTCCCTAGCTCAAGCAAAAGATTACTTTTGTCCAGGGTTCCTGGAAACTTACTGGTAATCGAAGCAAAAGCTTGTCCATATAAGCAACCCTACAATACTTTTCCATGGAAATAAAGTGACAAAGCTATGAAGTAAGAAAAGTTTTAGCTAGCTTCCGAAGACACTTCTTAAAAATGTAATGATTAAAAAAAAAAGGGGGGGGTAGCAAAAAAACCCACCCACCAGAAAATGTCCTTTATAATCTCTTTTTAGAAAAAGTGCTTTGCCTTCTGGAAAATAAAATCTCAAGTAAATAACAACCTCCTCCTGCTCGCCCCCATACCAGCAATCTTGAATATTTCAGGGATTGTAAATAATGAGGACTCAGTTATCTTCATGGAGACAATGATCATGTTCTTGAAAACACTTAACTGGGGTCTTGGTTTTAAGAAGAAATATTCCTCAGTGCATTATTGCTGTGAATTGTAAGTGCTGAGTTTTCAAGTATTTCCAAGCACATGCTTCACATTAAAACGTAGGGTTTTCTTCTAATTTCTCATCCGTTAATGGATAAACTCTACTGGGGTTTTGAATGCAAAGACATCAGAAAAACACATGGATAGTTTATTTCAGTTTATAAGCAAAGTTTTCCTAAAGCCACTTGCATGTATTGTCTTGTAGCTGGTCAGACGAAAAGTAAACCAGAACTGTCACCTGAATTCTATTTTATTACATGTACCTTTAACACTAAGGAACTGTGTAATTCAATATAGGATGTAGGTGAGAAGAGTCTAATCCAAACCAGTAGTTGATGTTGTATTCCTTTTTCTGATGCTTAATTTCTAGCAGTTCCATGAAAAGTTTTGTAGACGCTTTCCTGATGTGGATAATAAGGTCATTTCAAGTGCATGTTACCTGGACTATGCTCTCTTGCATCTGTTTGGGATAGTGATAAAAATTTACTTCTACCTGATACTGGAACTGTTTTGCACAAAATATACAGGGCGGGGGGGAACCCCCAACAATTCAGCAGTTGTGTTCTTGCGAGTTTAATTTGGAAAGCGATCATATGTTTTCTATAAAGCCTGTTATAGCTGTTTGGGGAGGGGACTGTGGAAGAGGTCTTGTTTGTTTTTATGCCTGGTTTAGTTCCTGAGAAATGCATTCCTTTCCATTTGGACAAATAACTGCAGCCCAGTATTGCTGAAACCCCAGTGGAAGTGAGCTTACCTGGCCTACTGGTTCCAGTTTGGTGTGAGTCCCAGGGTAAAGATACGCAACTGCTGAAGTTCAGTATGCCCAGAAAAATCTACCAAGAGCAACCACCGCTGAATCGGAGCTGTAGGAACATAGCTTTTCTGCTTTGACAGCGTCTGACTGAAGCAGGAACAACAGGAGGTTGGAGCAGAGGCTTTAAGCTGTGACTTTATTGCTTCTGTTGCTGTTAAAATATAGTATTACCACAAATTGTGCAGCCCAGGTTGCTAGCTTTGAGGCTCCAGTCTCAGTCTCCGTGTACAACATTTTCATTGATCCTTATCTAGACAAGCAACTTCTTTTGCTGCTAGGATTATAATCTTTTTAAGAGAGTGATCAGCGCAACCCATGTTCTTTCCTCCAGCGCAAAAATACAAACTAATTAAAAATGTTTCTAGGCAGCTGGCACTGGTGTGCGAGACTAACAAGAAGTTCAGCACTTCTGTGGAGAGGAAAGGGAATCCCAGTAACAGAAGAGTTTATAGTCAATCATTTAAGGTCAACATAAATGCTGCAAGATTTGGGTCTTTTTGTTCATGTTGCTAATAAGAACCATTTAGAATATGACTCTTTCAAGCAAATTATCTTCCCAGAAAACACAAACCAAATAAAACTAGAGCATTTAGTTCAAGCTTGTAATGTAGCATACTAATTAGTCTGTAAAAATTAATTAGTATAAGGAAGAGTAACATACTGTGGGCCAAATTCTTTGGTGAATTCAATGGAAGAAGTGCTTGTATACCTGAGGGTAGCATTTAGATTGCCCTTTGATCTTAACTTTTGGAGCTCAAGTGCCAAACTTTATTAAAGATTAATTCTTAAAGCCCGTTTTTAAAAGATGGACAGCCATTCCCAGAGGCAGATGCATCCAGCCTGTGGCTGGGGGAAAGGTGACGCTACAGACCTTGCAGAAGGCAGCTTCATAAGGCTGGGGACCTTGACAGTGCTAAACTATAGCTTCAGACCCTATAACACCACTTCTTTGAGCAAATAGGCACCTGATTTCTGTTCTCATGGGATGGCTAAATGGTGCTGCCCATTTGTACAGTGAGAAAAAAAAGACAAGCCCTGTAAAGAGTTACCCTGTCTTATGTCAGTCATTTGTGGACATTTATAGTTAAAGAAAATAGAATAAAGTCCCACTGCATACAGGCATCTCAGATATGGCACTTCAATGGGGATTTGTTAATTGATTTTTTTCTTTTCTTTTCTTTTTTTTTTTACTCTCTGTAATTGTTGTACTTTTTTTTCAATTGTTCTAAGATACTATTTTTCTCGCTCCTCCAACCCCTGCATCTCACACCCATCCCTACCCCAGTGGTTGCTGACACCCAAGTGTGACAAATGCAGAATCAGCAGTTCGCGTGGCAGTGCCCTCATGGGGGCAGGAGGCTGCAGTATGGCAGAGTAACGATAATAATTTTTTAACCCAGTTGCCTTTCAGACTAATTCTCAGTTGAATTTGCAGGTTTTAAATCTCTAATATCAGGCAACTGCCTCCCCTCCCTCAAATACTGCAAAAGGCTATTATTTTTTTGCAGACTAACAAGAATAATTATAAATTTAGATATTTATGTAGTGATAAAGGTATTTCACTGTATCATTGGCATAGTATTAAATATAGCCTGGCAATATTTGATGCAGTGCTGTTATTCCTGGTTTTCAGATGACAGGTCAGGGAAACCCACAAAGCTCTCACAGAAATCAAGGGTCAGGTTTTGGCTCTCTGTCTGTATCACTTATGCACAGGGATGTGGGAAAAGGAGG
Organism: Haliaeetus albicilla; assembly: GCF_947461875.1. Taxonomy (NCBI): domain Eukaryota; kingdom Metazoa; phylum Chordata; class Aves; order Accipitriformes; family Accipitridae; genus Haliaeetus; species Haliaeetus albicilla. Next base: position 13,501,024 of record NC_091509.1, on the reverse strand, counting down.
ACTGGTTCCAGGCGGAGAAGGCTTCCCAGTATGTGTCCTGGTGTCTGCTCCCTTGTGCTGGGAGAACTGTCGCAAGGAAAGCTCTGTTTCATGTTCTCAGAGATTTGTGGTCAAGCAGCTTTGCTACAGGCGGAGGGCAAAGTTTCTCCTACAGCAGGTAGAAAATGATCCGTTACCATTTTGTGTACCTGGCATGGAGAGGTCAGATGGCTGAGGTGTTTGTGAAAATAAGTACCTTTGGAAATCAAAATAGAGTTTCTCAAGGATTGTATCTGACTAAGTAATGACATTAGTGTTGTCTGTGAATGAATATTTCACTAATGTAAAAGAATTCCCTTTTTGGCCATAGAATTTTCTGGTATATGTATTTTATTTATTGAATAAAGGGAGCTTTATTTGCTCACTTTGGGGATAATGTAATTTGAGCTCATGACTCTTCCCTTTCCAAACGGTGTCAGGTCGGAGTGGTTTGGGTGATGCTCTCAGAGTCCCAGCAGAGTCGTGGTTCAAGGGCTTCCCTTTTCTTTTTTGGCAGATAGAGTATTGGATGCTGATCCAACATCCTAGGAGAATGATCCTTTTCTTCCTTCACATATCTCCTCAGCTGCTGAGCAGCTGAAGAGCTGACAGAATTAAATTACATTGCTGCTGCTGCTATTAACAAAGAGTAAAGAGAAACTGTTACATCTGGCTCCACTTCTTTGCCAGAGTCTTCATTTAATTGTTTTCTAATTTGAAGAAAACCACAAATGACAAGATGAAACTGCTAGAAATGTAAATACAAGAGTCAAATTGCTCTTGTCAGATTTCTAGTTCACAAACCACGGTAATGTGATTCTGCATATCTGACCAATAAATAGGGGCTGCAGCGAGTGGATGCTGTGGATTTCTCTCTCCAAATTCGCAGTCCCCTCACTCACAGTCACAAAAATACTTTCATTTGAAAGAACATCGAATGTGCTGAATTTGAGGATCCAGCTTGACAGCTGCAGACTTCTTCAGTGCATGCTCCAGGACAGCGTTCCTCCTTGGCAGTAAATGGGGAATCCACACTGAGCTGCCTGGAAAGGCTTCATTATTTATTCTCTGCCACTTTTACAATGATTTCCCCCCCCCCCCCCTCCTTATTTTAGTCAGGTAATGGCCAAATATATTTGAAGAATACAGAAAGTTTCACAGACTGTAGTATGAAGGTCATCCAATTTCTAAATGCATGCTCAAAAGTCAGTAGTTATGCTCTTTCCTGAAAAATACAAACAAAATAGTGCCACTAGTCATTTTTCTCTAATAAATTTGCAAAAAGTTTGATACTCGAATAAGAAATTTAGAGCAAAGTATTCCTGAACGGATTGTTGGTGAAGAATGAGGTTTATCCTTTAGAAAGTCCTTATGAACAGTAAAGTCCATGTCAGTTTACAAATGGTTTGTTAGTCAAAAATAAGACATTGACAGTTAAAATACAGAAATGCAAACAAAATCTGCAAGCTAGTATTTCTTTTCAAATTGGCGTCTGACACTTAGAAACTTACAGTCATGATCCTGAGCTCCACCGGGCATGTTTACGCAGTCAAATAACAAAATCAATCACCACTAAGGGATTCCCTGGCTGAAAGAAATTCCCAGGTAACGTGAGGACCCTTTATTCCCTTACAAATATGTTGCAGCCTATCAGCGCTGGCAGTGCCTGGCAGATAGCTGACCCTTTTGTGAGATTTCCCTACTGCAGCTTTGAATGACACAGTTGGCCAAGTTGCTGAAACTCATATATTTCCTTTGAAGCTGCCCCATTGTGGAGGCTAACAACCTTACTGGATTGATCCCTATCTGCTGCACGGGTCAGCTAGCAGGTCGGTTTGAAGGACAGCTCGTTGGGGCTGCAATGTCATGCGTGGAGTGTTATCAAAACGCTGCTTTTCCAATCTGTTTGAGTTTGGTTTGTTTGCCGTGGAGTTCTCGCAGCAAAGCTAAACGTTGCTCGCGATGTGACTTAAACACAGAGCTGCAAGAGAGGAGCAGAGCCCTGGGGGGGCAGAGAGGAGCGCAGCCAACAAGCACCAGTAGAAAGTGCAGCTGTCACAGAAGAGAGAGAAGTTAAAAAGGGAAGGGGAAAAAAAAAAGCCTTGACTGTCCCTTAGGGGCAGGGGCTGCTGTCGTTCCAAATGCCGACAGCTTTCCAAACTAAACCAAAGCTATAAAATATGAAATATAATGAACAAAAGTTGGCACCCACCCATGTGTAGCTGTCAACCTAATAAAAACAAAACTATCTGGCAGCTGGCACTTAGGTGCTGGGAGATGCCAGCTTTGGACTCCTGCAGAATAGGTCTTGCCTTTGCCTTCTACTTCTGGGTGTTTGCTAGATTTTAAAATGTTACCCGAGGGTGAGGAAAGAGGCATCTCCATGCCTAGGCAGACCTTTGTCATCAAAATGAACATCTCCAAACTATGTGTCCCTTCACACTTTCCTACGTAGAGAGGACAAACAGAAAGAGAGTGGTGGAGACTGGATGTTACCCCATTTTGGTTCCACTTCCCCTGTCATTTATTTGTTAAGTGCTGGTCTAAGCTGTTGAGCTGGCCACTGTAAGTGGAACTGACTCACTTTTGATGTGGATGATTAGCAGATTTGGTGGCACAAAGCTGGCAAAGGGCAGAACTCCAAATCAGGACTCATCAATTTTCTAAAGCAAATATCAAAAAAAAAAAAAAAGAAAACACTTATTTATTAGACCATCTAAGAATCAATCAGAAGTGGGATTTGTGGGGGAAAGGGAGTGACAGTCTTTCCCTATACCAGTGCTGGGGCAAATGTATGTTCTTTCTATATTAATAACTAATTCCAGACAATTAGAGAGGTAGGTAGGTCAAAGCAGCTGATCATGACACCCCTACATCTCCACTCTGTAAGAGTCAGTGATTTTACTCTGGAGTAAATTTAGATTGGATTGGGTGTCCTCATGTCACATGCAGTTCGAAGAGGTCTGAAGGACCAGGCACTGATTTGGACTTCATGTTCCGCAAGAAGTTGGGGCACATTTGGCATTCACCTGGACTGGAGCATCTCATGTAGTTTCCTCCAAAAGGGATCCCATTCAGGTGTGGAGGAACCACTTTGTGATTGAAAGCAATGCATGGTGGATGGGGATGTGTGAAGGATTCACTTCAGAGCTGCACTGCTGCACCAAGCTGAAACACTGGCATAGACACAATCGGAGTGCTGCACAATGCTCTAAGCAGAGAATGTTTTTAAGAGCAGAATTTGTCATCTGGGAAGCAATCAGGTTGCGATGCTCTGGTTTTTTTAGCCTATGCTCACTGGGGAGTCTGGATCCCCAGCTCTGGCTGAGAGGCAGACTGCTTTCCAAGTCGACGCTAGCAGAGTAAGGTACCATGTGTGGGAGGAATCGTGGCAAATCCAGGCCTTTAATTGCAATGTAATCCTAAGATATTATACCTGCTTTGTGCCCCCACACTCCAGGAATAAATAGCTATCTGCAATTTTTTTACATTTTCTCTGAAAACTGCTCTTCATTACAAAAGACTCTACCTTGAGTGTGTCTCACTCCTCACAGACAAATTGCTCAGTGGAATCTCCTGTGAATCTCCCCCTCTGCAGGTTAGAAAGTATTTGTTCATTTTTATGAAGGGCAGCCTCTCGATATTTAGTGCAAACAGACCATCCCTCAGGCACCTGACACTCATGGCAAACAGACAAGTCTTTCGGTAAATGACAGTGCCCCTGTAGAGTGGAGAAAGCAGTTGGTTACAGACATTCAAGGGCAGAGAGTGAAGATTCCCATTGCAGGGACAACACATTTGTGGCTGAGTACAGCCTCCTTTGCTTATCTGCCAGCAGACTTGACCATGCTTTAAGGGTCTGGGACTTGCTCGTGTTTTTAACAAAACATGTTCCTTCTTATCTGCAGTGAATTTGCCAACCATCCCCTCCCAGCTTTCGCTGGCACTGAACCAATCTATACCACTCATCCTGCTGGCTCACGGGCTCTCATGGTGATAAAGGCAACCTGCTTCCCATCAGAAAGGTTGACTTAATACTGTGCACTTCAGTTGTATAGATCATCACAGAAAAAATGAAACCAATTCTCTGTTGAGAGAGTTTGAGAGGATCCCCTGTTGTCATTGTGTACTACAGTATTTGCATTAAAGGCTTCCTAGTTAAGGGAATTCTGTGAACAGGCACTTACAAATATACTGCTCCTCTCTCAAATCTGAAGTAAATACGGCACCCAAAGAATGGCCATGTATAACTGGTCCTCTCTCCTCTGAAACACATCCACCATGTGCACATACATACAAGCGTACGCATACATGTAATCCTGTATAGCTGTTTAGAAGCATTTGCAGGGGCTCGGAGGTTTTCATGGCTGAAAGGAAATTTTCATTAAAAATAACCTATGGGAAGACGTGATCTGTCATAGTCAACTTACTAATGGTTAGTTGCAATATACATAAATAGGTGTGCTATGTACTGTTTATCTGGCTCTTATGTGTAATTAAGGTTGTTGTAGAAAGATTTGCTTCCAATTCACTCTGCCTGTGGGTCTGCCTAGTGTCTGCTGAGATCCCTGCTTTATGTCACTCATTGCAATCGGGAGGATATTGGAGTTTGCTCTTATATATCAATATGCTCTTGTGTCAAGATAATAAAGGAGCAAAAATGGAAGTGTTTGTATAGCAAACACGAAGATCCAAGTGAAGCTATAAGGCCAGCTAATCTGGGCTTAAACCATGGATCCTTTTCACTTACTGGAGTTTTAAATGGTAGCCATGAAATTCCTTTTTTCTGGCACCAGAGATTAACTTAATCTTTCACACAAGGTATGCTGCAAACCCCAGTGAAGGGAATTTCAGCATGGTTATCGGATATGAAATATTGTCAGTGAGGGCGACCCACTGCTGGAACCTGCTCCCACGAGATGTGGGAGACTCCGGTCTCATTTTAGCCATTTAAAAATTTGTGTTTGTACTAAGCTAGTTGTCCAGTATCCCACAAAGGTTAGCAGTGAGAAAGACACCTTCAGAGACAGTCCAGCCAATCTGTCCTGAGAGATGTTGAAATCCTCACAGAGGTACCTGCTTTTCTCCACAGGCTGCTGAAGGAGACTTGGGTAATTTAGACTAGATAGTTACTTTCTAGAGAGCTGAATTTAGATTATGTTGGTTTAGTCCTGCCCATTGAGGCTTGCTGTGACATGCGTTCCCTGAACCACTGGCTTTCTAGTTTAGACACCTGGATCACTGACTGCAAACCGTGGGATGTGCAATACAGGACATCAGGCTGGATAACAGCTTGGGTAATCACAGTGGTCTCTTCCTCCCTTAAAAAAATCTGAGATTTGAAGATAGGGCCAGGACTGCCGTATGCATTTTTCACGTTCCATTGAAAAAGTCAGAACTGAGAGAGAAGAAGTATGATCCACAGAGGTGCTGTCTGAAGCTGCAGATGCTTTTCCAGATAGGAGATCTGCATATGGGGAGAGCTGGAACAATGGACCATTCAGGATGGTCTCTTTGGGACAGCACGCGGGTTGTGTTGGCTGCAGAAAGAATCTCCTTTGGAGAAGATATTCTTTCCTCACTCTTGAGAGAGGGAGACAGAGTAATGTCACTAAAACAATGCCGCAGAAAGACCTTCTAGGGAGGTTTCTCTTTAGTCTCATTTGAAATGCTAGAAGCCCAAATTTTTTCATGTTTTTGTTTTAATGATACATTCTTGCAAGGATTCAATCTGTCATCAGAGGGTGTATGAAGTTCCCTCTGACAATTACAGGGGTTCCACCCATAGATCAAAAAAAAAAAAAAAAAAAAGAAATAAAAGAGGAAGAAAGAAAGAATAGCTCCCTGTCTATCAGCAGCCCAAGGCCCACAGTTGCACTCTGCCAAAGGCTGCACAGCATGTAAGTTGTTGTGATCATTCCCATCAGAAAACAAAATTTTTAGCTAGGAACAACTCAAAAGATTTCACATGGGTAGCGCTTGCACGCACCCAAATTAGTAGCAGGTGTTCTACTCTATTGTATGTTAGTTCTGCGGTGGAAAGAAAGTCCTGCCAGGTCAGCGATAGAAGGGGTTCATGCCTCCTTCTCACCCCTCCTCCATTCTTCAGCTTCCAATCCACACGGATCCCTGCCTTGGCCATTCTGCATGCTTTCTTGTCATCAGCACCATCAGTAATGGTTTCCTCGCTTCGGGTATGAGTCGGGTTGTGCTCCGTGCCAGAATGCTTTGGAAGGAAATCATTCCGAGTCAGCCTAATGCCATAACAAGCTCTGCAACAGCTGCAGCAGTGATATGCTGGCAAGCTGTGTTGACCTTTTAAAATGAATAAAGAATGACTATTTCCACAGTACATATAACTCTTGTCCCAAACCCTATCTGTGTGCCCAGACAGCACAGGCATGCTGCTGAATTTGCAAGGAAGCGTTTTTTATTTTTGCTTTTTTTTAATGTCAAATTTTATCAAAGCCTGTAAAATTATTTTACAAAGGTTAATCCTCTGAAGTTTAAAGTCAAAAGATCCCATTCTAGAGGATGGCAAACAGGCTCTGGGAGGTTAAGGAATTTTGTAATGATCATTCAGTGCACTTGTAACACGCACGAGAATAAAAGCTGGAACTTTCAGGTCTCAGTTCCCTGTTAATCCAAGCTCCAACCTTTAAAGAAATGTGTAATTGAAGAAACAGGGTGTGTATACAGTGATCTTTTCCAGCAGTCTGCAGTCTAGAGATTTCCCAAGCCAGAGATTCTGAAACCCAAATCTTGTTTACTAGCCACTTAACAATCTCCTCCATGGGTTTGCCTTTCATCCAACACGTATTGCTGTCCTATAAGCCAGGATGGTGGTCAAATGTTTGGAGATCTTCAGAGCTGGTAATCTGGCACTGTCCCTTGGAGAAGAAAGACTGTACTGAAGAACTCCAGTTAAAAAGGTTGTATCATAGTTTAGTGGAGACCGACTGGTTTCACCAAGCTCCTGGTTACCTGTCAGCTCAGCTCACCTAGAGAGATTTCCAAGGTCCTTAGCCCTCCAGCACCCCACCAAGGAGGCTGCCCTAGTGTTCAGCTCCGGGGGGTACACAGGTTTCATCCTCCTGCAGCAGTCCTTCAGGCTGGGACGCTCTATGTCCTTCCACATTTTCCATTGTGAAATTTTGGGAGCTTCGTTTCAAATTAAAAAAAAAAAGAAGCCAGATACCAAGCTAGCCTTTTCATCAGTGAGGTCTCATCCACGAAAGCAACCTGAGAGCCCTCCTTTCTGCACCACCAGCGCTGGTTCAGAAATCTGGAAGACCAGCTGCTGTTTTCTTCTCAGTCAGAAGCTTCCTGTATGACGGGAAGAAAAACACGTATTTGTGTGCCTCAGTTACCCTTGACAAAAAAGGAGACAACGGCACTTAAGCTCACCAAATCATGGCAACGAAGATAGTGGGGCACTCAAATTCTAGACCTGTGTAGAGCTGTACAAATAGCCTAGGTATGTATTGAATTTTAGCCGTTTCAGTGATGCAGCAGGAAAAATCCATCTATTGACCCAAAGCATAAGAGACACCAAGCTTATGTGAAATAAATATATTTCCATTAGTGTGCTTTCATATTACATCTACGTTCAAAAAATGTTGATGAAATTGTTACAACTGCATTGTCAGGAATGTGGACTTACTGAAACTGCTATTTTCTTGCTGGAAAGAAGGTTAGTTTAACAAAGTTTTCATCACTAGAGAGTTTTTTAAATGTTCCAAATTATCAAAATGCTTTCTTCCAATATTTTCCAAATTAAAAATCATTTTTTTCTGACTTTTTAAAACAAAAAAGTCACTCAACGCCTACAAAAATAGTAATAAATTAAACATTTTAAAACTATTTGAGACAAAATGTTTCACTTGGCCTGAACTGTGTCTCCCACTCACAGCAATTGTCATGTTAGACTTTCATCTCAGTTCAGGATATAGCTTTTTTCCTAAAACTGTGACTATCTTCCTGGATGAAAAAAAATTTCCCACAGAATATTAATGTCCACATAAGAGCACAAAAGCTATTTTTTTATGAAGATGCACTGAAATCAAGGCCGTTGTCAATGAATCATGAAAGTGGGCTTGCTTGTTGAGTTTTCCATAATTCTCTAGGAAAACTCTTATTTTCTACCTCGTTCTGCACAGGCAAACAATGTACGCTGGAGACATTGTGGTCCATATGGAGAGGAATGTTGAACCCAAGCCAGATGTTTGTAAACCTTAACTTTGAAATGTGGCACAATACCACAAGCTGTCAAGTTGTGTAAAAGCTTAAGCAAAGACAAAAACAGAACGTAATATTTACCAGATGAGATTTCTCTGTAATCTTGTTGGAATTTTGGGAGTATCCAACTTTCATGGATTTTGAAATGAGCTCTGTATCATTTTTTTTTCTTTTTTCTCTCTCTCTCTCTTATGAAGAGGGATAAGGAAAAAACCCATGCTAATAAAAAGGAAACATTTTACATGGGCAAACAATGGACTTAGAATGTCCCTGGGCAATTTATGATGGGTATATATTTTCTTGAAGGCTGAATCCCATGGAAGATGTACATTTTTGGCATGGTATTTAAAGACTTTTCCTGAAAAAAATTTCTATTTCTGGATCAATTTACTAAATTGGTAGTAAGTAGGACAATACCATAGTATTAACAACATTTTTCATAATGCCTGAACTATTGCAGTAACATATGTTAAAACAGTGCAAAGCTATCCAACATATTTTACATCTTTTGCCAAAAATAATTTAATTCATCCATATAAAAAGATGAGTAAAATATTTCACTACTTGAATTAAAGACATACGACTCAATTCAGAAATAAAATACTAACTTAAGGAGTCGAAGGTGGTATTTTTTGCTCTCTGCTGAGAAACTTATCCTTGTTGGTTTCCCGCTTTTAGTTTTCGCGAGCCCCCAATATTTCAAAGGTGCTGTTCTCCATAGGACCAGGCTGGTATCCTATTAGACCTCTTCCCCTGCTAATTAAAAACTAAAGGCCTGTCTGTGGGTGTGATCCCAGGACTTTTTCCACTGCTCACCTAGCCCAAGAGGAGCTGGACTCTGGCTAACGAGAAGTTGCTGAGACCTTACCTGGAAGCAGGGAATGGGTATATGAGGACAGCATTCCTCACCCTACAGAGACCTTATTGCCTTTGAGCCTCAAATTAATAGTGTCTGGGCGGGGGGGGGGGGGAGCAACCAGTTTCTGCCATGTCTCAGCTGGCAGAAGACCAAGAAGGGATTCTGTCCAGCTGGCATAGTTTACTGCAGCCACTGGGCTGCTCAATATCACCCTGGATGGGATTGGCAAGGATTGCGCTGTAGAATCTGGGACTTCTCCAGTGCTTTGACACACCTCCCTGGTACTTACGTTTGCTGTAAGAGAGATACATAGCATATATGTTATGGTGGTGAAGAAAACATTTGTTGAAGGAGTGACTGAATTGGCGCCAGCAGTTCTGTCTTTTTCAAAATATCCTCAAGATCCAAAAATAGCAAATGCACAAATCTGCAAAGAATGATGGGCTATTTTGAGGGTTATGTTGGATCTGGTTCCCAGCATCAAGGAAACGAGAGCAGTACATTCTGTTGAATCTCTGCTAAAACATAACCGAGAACAGTGATTTGCATTGCTTTATACTCACCAGAGTCATAGGGATTGTTGTTTGTGTTGCTTTGTTTTGCTGTTTGTGCCAACAGCAATTGAATTTAAGGACTTCATTTTCCAGGAAGTCTCCATCCAGCTACTGAATCAGTGTGCACATCATTTGCATGCTCAAACAATAGAATGTGAATATACAAATAGTATTTGTGCGTACAAATCAAGTCATTAGCATCTTAGTTAATTTGCATTACAAATTGAGTGCCAGACTTTCAATATTTGGCTCTCACTAAGGCTGTAAGATAGAGGAAAAGAAAGAAATACAGAAATCTTGAGACTTTTGGTTTTGAACATTGTAAAATGTGATTATTGACATCTGTCCAAGTGTATTTAGTTGCATGGAAAATACAGTCTATGGGTATATATTCGTACTATTCTACTTCAGGCAGGCAGAGACCAAAGCTAGATGGCAAAGTTACTTATGACGTAAATATAGGAACAAATGTGTCTCCAGGTTGTTTATTCGAAGTAGAGAAATTAGATATCTGAAATAGCCGGGAATACATGATATGACTTCTTTGCTTACCACTGTGTTGAACCAATACTGAACTACACAAAGCTTGTCAGGCCCCTCCCCCTGCCCCCATCTTCTAGAGCATCAGGATGCTGTAAGATCAACTAACAGCTAAGTAGCTTTTTCAGTACATGACTGTGGGCACAAAGATCTCCCTCTTTCTGAGTAAACAGTAGCTTCCATTTTCCCCAGTAGTTGCTGGTTTGAGATTGTAATGAGAGTTCCCACACAGCAACCCCCCAAGTTCCTGGGTAAGATTTCAGCTGGAATAGTTGCCTCCTAATGGAGCACGGTCCTTTATTTGAATGTTATTCACTTGATTCTTTTCCTAAAGACATCCCCCAGTGGGACTTTCGCAAGCAAAATTCTTGCAGGACTGCAGCTTGTATTTTGCCTGGGAAAATGAGTATTTGTTAAATGATTAGTAAGTCATATGTGATCAACAGGCAGCTCACTTCCTTTATTTTCAGTAAAAACAACTCCTGGAAACTCTAATTCTAGGAAAGGATTAGGCTCATCTTTTCTGGTTGTGCTCGATGAACAGATAGGACTTGTCAGATTGGATCAAGGTCACGTATCACCCACTTCAATACCCAGAATCCCAGATATTTTCAGAGGAAAGTGAGGAATCCCTGATGTCTGCAGATGCTGTCCATTTTCCACCAAGAACACCTGGGGACATCTAAGCCCCCATTAGGTAGAAATGAACATAAAATCCAAGCCACGAAGTTCAGCATCTGGAAGCTATGTATCTTTAAAATACTTTGTTAGCACTCGTTACCCATTCTTGCTGATGTATGGATGGAAGTGTCTTTCTTATTAATGAGGAGCCAGAGATAAAGGCCCAAAATTTCCATGTTTTGAAAGTGGGCATGCTGGTTTGTATCACTGCTATAGACATGAAGGTGGAAGAGAAATGTTTGAGACCAGTGAAGATTTGGGTGTGATTTGCCTTTGAATAAAGGGTTTCATTCATCTCAAGGTGAGCTAATATGGCTTGCGTTTAAAGGATATATAGAAGGACACTGCGGATGGAGAGTGAGGTGGAAGGAGTACTGTACTAATGCCTTTAAAATCACTTTCTACAAAGTAGATGATTGTTAATTTAGACTTGTTTTCTTAGCTGCTATTTTTTAATACAAGACTGAGACAGAAGACGCATGAGATGTAATAATTACCCATCAAGACTTGACTTTAAAGAAAAAAAGGAAAACCAACCAACAACCTGAAAACAGAAATAGAAGTTGTGAGGAAAGGGGGGAAAATAGGAAATGCAATTCATTTATTCAATGCTGGTATTAAGGGAAAACCAAGGTTAAAAAGAAAAAAAAGTATGTCTTTGCAAAGCTCTAATAGATATGCCAGATCCTCTCTTTTGCTTTCAGCAATTGTGGTGCATATTGTTGGCAGTGGTTCAAAGAAATGAAGTGTTCGTTCCCTGGGAATTGTCTTTCACACAAAAAAAGTAATTAGGGGAATAAAAGAATATGATGTATTAGAAAATGGGAGCCATAACAAACTACCAAGTAAGCTGCCATGGCTAATTCTTCTTAACATTCTTTTAACCACTTTCAAACTTGTAACCGCATCCCAAACATTTCACATTTTCTATCTCGTCGAAAAATTCTGTATGGCCCATCTGATGAGGGCAGAGATGTCAAACATCTAAGTGCGTATTGTGTGTCCTAGTGACAAATATGTTCCCTTGGTGTAGGAAAAGGGCCAGAAGGTACAAAGGGAGAGAGAGTAATCTATTTATAACTTTTACAATGCCTTGTAAGAGGAGATCTTGGGAACTCTTCTCCTGGGGTGGCTGATTGTGCTCTCTCTGATGTGGACTCTGCTAAGTACGGGTAGGAATCCTATTACTGACCACTACAAAGGACTGTGTGGTTTAGTTCAGAATATAAAATTCATATTATGAATGCTGTATGGGGGCAGAGGGGGGAGGCAAGTAATATTAGCCTTCTGAAGAAGAGGAGACTGTCATGAATAATGCAACAGTGGCTCTCCGGGAGTCACACAAATGGATCGGATTTAAGATTCCTTTGCCAGTGATAAGGTCATCCATAGGGATGCTTTACATTTCTGCAGCACTTCCCAGGTAGAGGTCTCAAAGCACTACGAAGCCCGTAAAGGACTGTGATTTCACAGAACCTGAGAGGCTGACAAGTGTTAATACACCCCAGGTGCAGATGTGGGGAAAGGGCAGAAGGACAAAAAAGAAGAGCTGACCACTAAGTTGGCACAGATGGAGCCAGCCCAGCCCAGCTCTGACCCCTGGTTTCTGCTGTCTTTCGTTGGAGGACTGTTTGCCCAGCCCTCGTCTCAGTGCCAAAATAGTCTATGAGGGTTGGATGGAAGTCCGTGTGAGTGACTGTCCCAAAACAGGGGTTTGGAAAAACTCCAGGGCAATTCAGTATCTAAAATTGGCCGCTGGGTCCTCGGGGCTATCAGTGTCATTACCAACAACGTTGCGTGGCACTGTACAGAGGAGAGCAAAGCTGGATCCTGGTGGCAGCATCCCAGCTGTTTTCAGCGTGGACCTGACACAGCCAAATGCCTTCTGGGAGAGCTGAGATGTGTCAGCGGAGGCACACGGGGACGTCAGGCGCAGCCCTGACCGTGGCCCCAGGACGGTGCCTGGGGAGGGCAGGCAGTGCTGCTGGGGCCACCCCCCCCCGAAGGATGAGTGCGCTTGGGCGAAGCTGCCTATCGACCACGGAGCCAGCTTTGGGCACACCTCCTAGTGATGTTACCCTGTCCATTCAGGATGGATAAAGCAGAAATATCAGACAGGGCGGGTGCACTGCTTCGCTGCTATGTGACTTCCACTGCTACCGGCACCTTAGAAGTCAATACTGGATACAGAAACGACGGCTCCCTGGGAGAAACGCGTAACCCCACGGCTCAGAGTCCCATCAGCTGTGTGCCAGGACTGTGGCAGCTGCCTGCTGACACGATAGTTCTGTGTGTTTTGGGTAGAGAATGAAAATTTTTTGTTGCTTTTTTTTAAACTTGAATTAACGGTGGCAATAATGAAGGGGGATCACATCTTTAACTTAAAAAATATCCTTGATAGTCTCTGCTAATGCCATCTGCAACAGTTTATAACTTAATGTGAACAAATAGAAGGATATCATCTTCAGACAAAGTTATAACTTGCTTTCTCCTGTGGAGCTGAGTCTGTAAGAAGCAAGACCATTTTACTAAGAATAAGCATTTGACCCAGGAGAGAATTGTAAGTAAACACTGGTAATACAATGTGCTTTAGAAAAAACAGTATGTTTCTGCCCCTTGATCTCACTCAGTCTTAAGCCAATTTTGGCAGGTACTGCTGTATTAAGTGGTCAGTACCCCATAGTGGTCACACACTGTTTTACTGGAGGTCTGACAGCAGCTACAGGAGAGATAAAATTAACCCTTTGGCTCCAATGGCTCCAAAGGATCTTATTGCCCACAACAGGGAAAGCATCAAGAATTTCTAGCTCTTGGCCTCATGGGGTTAATGGCAATCTGTTGCTGATTTCCCTGGACAATCAGAGTAGCAAACACTGGGCTTTTTAATGAGCCCCAGAGGACAATGTTGGCACACAAGGCTGTGAAGATCTGGACAAACCAAGGAAAAGTAAAATGAAAACAAACATGGACGTTTATTTTCCTAACTCACCAGTTGCAAACAAAATTTCATTTAATAAACCATGAAATGATTCACAGAGTTTCTGTATATTGTTGTAAGAGCAGCTGGGTAATGTAAAAGTTACTTTCCCTCCTCTTTGTTATGCCGTCCCGTATCCAGTTCTCATCCAAACAAAGCTGTATTTATTTATGTGTTAATATATTTATCATCTTACTCCTTACCATGCTTTTCTGAAATGAGTTTAATTGTGACTGAAGTCGTTATCGTGTGTAGGGTATCCAACACAGAGCAAAATCAGGGAATTGCTGAGGTTGGAAGGGACATCTGGAGGTCTCTGGTCCAGCCCCCCTCTCCCCCTGCTCAAAGCAGAGCCAACTTGAAAATTGCATTAGGGTGCTCATAATAGAGCATGAAGGAAAAGCTTTTTCTGGTCATGGAATGGGGCAGATTTTCTGGTGAACTGGAGAGAGAAAACAGTTAGCTGAGTTTCAGTTTGCTTTTTTCCCCCATATCTGAGACAAACTGGAATTTACATAAATGCTTTTCAATTATCCTAAGGGAGAAAAATCAGCATGTATTTCCTATATCAGGAAATTATCCCTACTCAGGGGAACACATAAAAAAGTGCTGAATTTGAGCATGCACTTGAGTCCCACTGTGGTAAACGAGCACATGCTTTGAGTTAATCTCCTACTGAAGTACTTTCCTGATTCAGGATGACATACTGGTTGTGAACAATTTTTCTTGTACACATCCTTGATGCATACATAATGCTTGGTACCTGATTTTTTACTGATGCCCCCTGTTTTGTGTTTGTTCCTTGATTGGATGAATGTAAACTAGTGGAAAGGGCAATAAATCAAGAGAGATTTCAAGATGGCAGAGGAAACTCTGTCACTGTAAATCTATGAACCAACATGAGATATCTGCAAGACTTTTCTGTCTTTCAGTGAACCAAAACTTCTATCAGTCACATGAATTCAGGGGTTTCACTTGTTCATATGTTCATAGAGGTCATAGCATTTGGCTAAAGCTAGTTTGTAGCAAGCTCCTGTCCAGAACAAGTGAATGTTGGCTTTGTCTCACAAGTCTTATAAGGTTGCATTGAATTATGGTAGAACAATTAGTTGCATTCCAACACGATGAGGTTCTTATTTCTTTCAAAACTTCCCTTACTGCCAAATATGCAAGCACATCCACTTAAAACAATACGATTACTATTGCAATTACTATTAGATTTTAAAAAAAATTATTTCTAGACTCTTTCAGCCAGCATCTCCAAAACTTCCCTGTAGGAGAAGATCAATGGGTGTATTTGTAACTGCTCTGTGTGCTTGAGAACATGATACTGATCTAATTGCGTGGTGTTACTGAAACCCATTTCCACACATCTGGGCATATGAGATAGAACATGAGATAGTCCTGTCCTTCCCTTTTAAACACACACTGATCCCACTGGACTGAGAAATGAAGCAGAAGGGAATTGGTGCTATGTGGCAAATTCAGATAAGCATCGTGGAGGCAATAACACCTGCGATTTCATGCACAATGGCAAATGAATTACCAATTAGCAAGAGGGACAGTGTAATGTGGCACTATAATTATGCTCATTAATGGCACTGCAGGATTATACCTCCACTCAGTGGTTTCTATCTTTTGGAAGGGAGTAGAGCACAGCTGAAATGCAGCAATTGAAGAGGATTTTAGTAGGGATAAAGATAAAAGCAAACTTGGTAGTGGTATTCAACTTGTCAGTAAACTGGTGGAGCTTCACAGACTGAAGACTGGTGAAAGACAACTGTTGTCAGTAAGGATGAGCTGCTAGTGGTGTGCAACTCAGAAAAAGTAGAAGAGTCCTGGCTACCCCATGGATATGGACAAAATCAGCAGGAAAGGACTTGGCTCCTGTTTGCCAAGTGCGGGATGTGGCGACGGCAGAGCTGGTTCCTTATGGGTCCAGCCCCAGCTCTGGCAGCAGCAATCGGTTTCTTTTAACCCCGCGGTTTACAGTCGCTTTTGCTACCTCACTCTGAAACACCTGAGCAAACTCAACAGGCGGGCAAGACAAGATGGACTGGTAGTTTAATCCAGTTTTATACACCTGCAGGAGCTGACTCACAAAAGGCTTGTACCTAATCTTTCTATTTGGCATCACAGCTCACATTGCTCTTTCGGTGGGAAATTGCGCTGTTCAGCAATGAGAGACCTAATCTCTCTGATGGACAGGGATCAAATGATGGGCTGGTGACTCTGGAGACACTCAGACTCTGTGAAGGAGCAGCAGTAACCTTCACAATTCTCAGTCAGCCCAAATGACAGCAAGAAAACTTTTCTGGCTCTCTGTGTTCACCTTTAATTTAATTTTTAAACATTTAGTAAACACAGTTGTAGGGCTTCTCATTAACTTTGGAATCTTATAGTCATAATTTTTGATACACAACATTACTTACCAATTAGCTTGTCTTGTTCGTTTAAATTTCTTCGCTCATATTTTAATGGGAGCTAATGATGCCTTTGTTGACTTATTTAATGTTATGTAAATGTGGCTATAAACTGTGAAGGGTTTAAAGAGCAGCTCTTTTTTTGCTTACTCGTCAGTTTTCAGAGAATGTTTGGCATTCTCACAATCTGCACACATCACCCTGATGAATAGGGGTAACTAAGAAGGCAAATAATAATAATTTTGTAAGATAAGCAGCGAAAAGTATTCAGTGTAAAATTTGATTTCTTCTCTTTACTGATGATTACTCTTTCTTTTTTCTTTTTTTTTTCTTTTTTTTTTTTTTTTAACAGAGCCTAAGGGGACTTTGTGGCAGCTAATCTAGTTTATCACGATATTAAGAAACTGATAAACATAGGTGGATGTTTAGATTCTGCCACACTCAGACTGCCAGCTCATGAGGACACCTTGTTTAATTTTGCATCACAGAACAGTGCCTCTCAGGTGTGGTTATACAGGGACTTTTAATTCAGTGTACACTTTCTGTTAAACTGAGATATGAACACATACGTATAGGTGTATATGGAAAATACTTGCACACAAACATATATGTATATATGACATACACACACATGCATTTGTTCAATAGGTAAATATAGTTACCTCTACAAAAAATATGTCCTTATTAAAGAAACCATTGACTCTTGCACATATCTCTGCCATTTAGCCCTCTGGAGAAAGCAGTGCAGCTTATTCAATATCCCCTTGCTTCTCTACAACTCAGGACTGCTTCCCTTTGTTTCCTTTCCACCGTGCTTTACTGGCTACCAAAGGTCAGCCAAAGGGAATTCTTAGAAACTTAGAGAGAAGCAGCCAGTGCAGCCTGTATTTGGTTACAATTACTCTATTGCATGTAAAAGCTATTCTGATTGCTAATGAGTAGAAGTGGGGAGAAGGGAGGCTTGTGAAACTCTTCAGCAAGGAGTTTGTAACCAATTGAGTACTGGTTTCTCAAATCTGATGATAATGCTTTGAAAGTGCACTTCAAACATATTGTAGAAAATTTAAATATTTAAATATTCATTTATTCTAATTTTCCTTTTGATAGGTACCAACCACTAGGCATACATTTCAGCAGCCATGAAGATCTACAGCACACTGTCTATCAATGTGGATTTTAGCACAATTCACTGTAAATTAGGGAATGATTTTCAGCTTCTTATCAATGTTTCAGGTATGACTTTATTGCGATATTTAACAACTGGGGACTGAGAAGGAACACCTCAAACAATGAATGAACAAGTTTTACCTCTGATTACTATATAGATCTGTTCTGAGGGTTGGTGATCATGTGGTTGTCTTTCTCTAGAACAGATACTATTTTTAACAGTGTGGATTTGCACAGACAACAGGTATAAAAGTACATTTGTCATAAACTGTTAAAAATTCTTCAGGGATTTGACTTAAAAAAATAAAAGTCAAGCAGACGTGACATTCAAACGATCTGTGCATTTTATATGATACATATCATATCAAAATGCAATATTTTGTCGTTGAGGTGTGTCCCGCACCATGTTGTCAAGACTTGGATATTTCCTATCCTAGTAGTCATCTAATAAAGAAAGTAATATTAGCATATTAAATTTGGCATGCCATAACTGCTAGACAAACAAGTTTAGTGCAGGAGATGTCAGTGATATTATGTAATAATGCTATCTTTGATTGGCAGTAAATTGTTTCTTCGATTTTTGCTTTCTTATGACAATTGTCAACTCTTTTATATGCATTTTCAAACTTCCACATTGCTTTTTGTTACAGATGTTGTTCTGCCGAGCGTTGAAAACATACTTCACTTTTTGACTTAGTATAGCAACCCACAAATATATCTGCATATTGTAGTAGCAGAAAAATGTGGAAAAATGTATGTATTCTTCTCTTTCATTAATTGTTTGGTGTTAGATGAGTTCAAAGACTCATGTCAAATGCACAATGGTGCTATTAGTTTCCCTGGTATGAAGTTTACTTTAACAGCATCCATTTGCAGAAGACACAGTACTCATCACCGGTAGGCTTTGAAGCTCATTCCAGATGAGTGACGCTGAATCCTTTATATCATACCCCAGTGCCATCCGTACCAAACATGCTGCAAATTCTTAAATCCTCTCTGGCATAACAAAACTTTCTAAGATATGTTGTTCCATTTAAGTTTCCCATGAATGCAATAGGAGCTGTGCTGGCGTGAAGTTCAGTTCTGTAATTACTGGGAACTATTACCTTGTGCTCTGTTCATTGTCTTTTATCTGTGTAACACAGACACCGTGCCAATTGCTGTATGATGTCATGTGTCTTTAGCATAATTCCACTTTCACTTCCTTACAAGCCCATTGCTTTCTGGGGTGTTTCACTGTTAAAAGGTGCCTTTTTGTGACTACATCATCAGTGTAAAGTTCTTCAAGGCGTACAAAAATATCTGAGCAGACTAATGCAGACTGCAAAACATGAGTGCCTTCTAAAAGGAAAGCTATTACAATGAACCATCTATAATTGACATTTCAAACATATTTCTCTCCTTCCTCTTTTGTTTTATAATCCAGAAGTTGTTGAGTGTGTGAAAAGAGTTTTTTTCATAAAACACCTTTCTCCCATAATAAGCAGATAATAAATTCTATGGAGGTTACTATTATGATTTCTTGGTCTGAAATCTTATTGATAAGGGTGAAAGAAGGATGCTTAGATATTAGTTCTTGGGGGATATTTATTAATCTCTGTGTTTACTGGAAGCAGATATTAGAATTACTGTTTCTTGCTCTCAGATTAAATTAATTCTGCCAGTCTCAGCTGCCCAGCAGTCCCTGGCAGAACATTATATAGTTTGGGGAAAAAATGGAGTTCCAATGCATGGTGAGGGGAAGTCAAGTTTATTTAGCCCCCCAGTTAAGTGGAAAATTACTGGGGCTGTGACTGAACATGCAGATTTCACAAGGTCCCAGAAGTTCACATAAATTCAGATCAGTCCCCAGGCTTTTGCTTCTTCGTCAAGCTTGATCTAAGTGTCTTAATCTCAGGGGTTTTCAAAGTAGAGCAGAAAAACCTTATGAAAACAGGGTTCTGTTATCAGACTACTTCTAGCTGCTCCTGCTGAGGTTGAAAGTTAGGAAATAACAAATTCATCTGGAATCTTGGTTAGGAGACTAGTATCGCTGTATCACGCTTCTCTTCAAAGAGAGGGGTGAAAGAGTGTGCAGACGAGGAGTCTGATGACCAAGAAGGTGCACTACAGATCATAACAAATGCAGACTTTGCAGCCTATTTAGGTCGCTCACTGGGACTAACCATGCTTTTTGTGCTGAGATCACCTTGTGTGTGCTGCGTAGGTACACTAGCAGTCAGGGAGAGGGAGGAAGAAGGTTGTATTTTCTTGCAGGCAGGTAGAGGTGAGGGTATTTTGTAATCACACACTCAAAGGACAGAGACAGATAAAAAGACTAAAAAAGAAACCCACAACTTCTGCTGTCAGTACTGAATGAAGGCCTCTTACGTTAGCCTCCTTCTTTACTTTTTCCTTCCTTTGTTTATTGTACTTCATCCCAGAATTCACTTGTGTAAAAATTTACATTAATTAAATTGTGCAAGGATTAGGCACTTGTGCCTTACCAGAGCTAAAAACACCCTGTGATTTAAAAATTACTTGTGTTCAGAATATAATAAAAAGCCACTATTCAATCTTACTTCTAATATAGCAAAATGCAGCTGAGATCTGCAACAGGCCAGTACGCTTCAGACCCAGCCCTGCTTAGCCCACTCCATCTGCAGTTGCTGGCAAGTGAAACCAGAGGCCATTAAGAAAGCTAATGCTTAGCCATTTTTGTTGATGGATTCAGCACTAGAACAATATTTTGCAGGGAAGCTGGACAAAAATGCTGTTAGTTCTCATTAGAGATGGAAGAACTTTGTGAAGCTAGAGGTTTTTGCAAATCAATCATATTGCTTTTTAGGTACGCAAACTCAGTCTGACTTCACAAACCATTTTTTTTTCCTGTCACTGAATTCTCAGGGGGTTTCCCCCTCCCCACACCACTGATGATTAATAAAAAGGGAAAAAAAAATCCAAATGTTTTTCTAGCACAGGGGAAACCTATTCCTTGTGTTAGCAACAGTAATGCCCACCCTTTAAAAAAGTAGACCTTGCAGAAAATAGGATAGGCTCTCTCACTTTTTTTAACTTCTGTTTTTCTCAATTATGTTTTTAATTCTCTCTTTTTTTCCTTTGTGATCACTCTCTGTTCCCAGTCGCATGCTAGCCCAGCTCCTTGCCTTTGCACCCATGCTTTCCTCACTCATAAATAAATTTCCCATTGAGGTTTCCATTTTAGTCCAATTTCCAGTTCCATTTTTTCATACAAAATGAGTTTGTGTGTTTACTAAATCTTATGGGTCGTTAAGTGCCATTGTAATAAGACCTCCGTGGATAATGTACATATTTTCTGGAAGCCCATCATGCTGTTATTATAGCTGAGTACCCAAGCCTCCAGTAAGAGGAAACTCAAGATGCAGGAGAGGGAAGGGGTAAACACCAGACAGATTTACTGGGAGGCTAACGGGCCTTTGGAGCCCATAATACTCCTCATCTTTGCAGTGCTGGCAGCCCCATACTCCCAGCAGCTTCTCTCTGGCTGCTCAGTCCCATCAGCTAAATGCAGCTGACTGGCCCGTGACCAATACATCTGGCACAGGAGTTGTTGGAGCAGAGAAAGTGCAGCAAATGCCTCTTTTTCTCCTCTCTCTGGACCCTCCCCTCCAACTTGGCTGAGCATTTCTCCCAGGAGGGAAGCATGCCTGCCCCTAGCGTATCACAGGCTGGCTTCGTTCCATCCTCTTGGCATAAGCTTTGCATACCTGACCCAAGAGGTGAGCATGTGGGCAGGATGGAGAGGTGGAGAGGGGTGGTCATGCTCTTTCATGATGTGGCGGGATCATGGCCGTGCAGACGAACGGCCCCTTCTCTGCTTCCATCAGGGAACAACTCTGCCCACCTTATTGAACAAATCTCATATATTCTGCAGTAACCCTTACGCATGGTCGCTCCTGGCATACTGATGCAATGCACATCCTGCACCGTGATGGCACCAAGCACAAATCATTGGATGGGGGGGGGGGTTAGAACATGCTTCAGCTTTGCAAAACATGCTGTTAAATATTTATTCTAAGTGTATCTGTACCATTGTGTGATTAAACCTTCTCCATTATTCACAGCAATAGATCCGCTTATCATAATGACGTGCTGTCTTTTGAATATTAAATACCATCTCCAAGTTGCTGTTTGAGGTTTTTTCTCTGTCTTTTAAAAAATACTGAGCTATAACAGTCACAAGTGAGCAATCAGCATTATCTAAATAAATGAAATATTCTTTGGGGCTCAACAAAACACTTGTTTAGTTGAAACTAATCTGTAGGAAATGAACGGTGTTTGTTAGTCTTTGAGAACACAGAAGAGATTCAGTTCGCGTTAGTATTTCCAATAGTGCCAACATAAATGTGCAAGTCTCTAAGATACAGAGCTTGTTATTGTTATCAGATGAGGGGTGGAAAGGAATGTGGCGTTATGTAATTCAGAATTATTATTTAACATGGAAATAGACAGGCTGCAGAATGCACTCAGAAAATCTAGTTAAAATGTACAGTGGATGCTCTTCAGTGGCAGAAGAAACAGCCCTGTATGCCAGGGGCTCCCAGGATGCTGCAAACCCAAATTGCTCCACTAAAGTCCCTGCAAGCCACTTGAACTCAGCACCCTTGAAAAATCAGTCCAAAATGTGATTTACCGAGTGGCTGTTCTGTTTCATATTGTGCATTTTTCATTATTGTTTTTGCAAGCGAAGGCAGGCTGATAGCCGTCGCTCTCTTGAGAACCATGAAAAGAGAGTGTTCTTTGATAGCAAAGCTGGCCTGCACTGCCACAGCCCCAAAACTTTGAGAAAGCTGCACCACTTTCAAACCTCATAATTTCCCAGAGACCACCGTGCAGCTTTATCATAAAACTTTTGATTGAAAACATGCGACATCTTTCACACTGCTCCACAGCCCATCTTTGGCCCTTTACACGTAGCTTGGACCACCACCCACCCACAAAATGCTGCTCAGGAACAGGCAGTGAACCCGCTGGCTTCACTCTCACCTTCCTTCCACCAGCGTGGTGGTTTCTACATTGCTTCATATTTCATGTTCTGCATTTCTTTTTATGTCCAAAATACCTTCTTAAGAGTAGCAGGTGTCTTTGTCTTTTTGGCTATTCACAGACCAGATTCCCCGCTAGACTTTTAAGCAGTAGTGAGAGGAGAGCTGGTCCAGTGCTATGAGTCAGAGGATAGTCTTCCTTGACAAGAGCCTCCTGTGGGACCTTGGCAAGTCGTTTAGGCTGAAATAAAGGTATTGGGGAATGTGAGCCAGGTGAGCTGCCCTTTGGAGCTGCTGCTTGCAAAGCAGCTAGCAAGGAAGCCGCTTATATCAGGACTTCTGGAGATGAACCCCACCTTCAGTAACTAGGAGATGGCAGTTGGAGACCTGGACTGGTTTCTGACCGTCTGCTGGGGTGAAAGGATCCATTTTCCATCATCAGCCCCTGTGCAGCTCTGAGCTAAGATATTTTTGGTTATAAACTTTTAGGTACAAAAGCAATTTGCAACTTAGAGGGGAAAAGACCTGACATTTTAAAGGCAAACTATCAACTAAAATAAAGTGAAAGGATTATTATGTGCATATGAAAGATGGAGAATAAATGAGATATTTGTAAGTGACATATACAGATTGTTCGTGGAAAAATGATTGCTATGAGTAACATGAAAATTAGTGCCGTACTGCACTTTGGCATGCTCATGCTTTTGCTTCTATCTTTAGAGCTTGCTTTTGTAGTATGGCCATCTCACTAGTGCCTGAAGTTTCTCTTACTCTCTGGTTTTGAGGATACTTCTTTTGGACTTGCAAAGTCATTAGGTTATGCTAGGTAGCACAGTTCCTGATACAGAAGTCTTAGAACTGACCTGAGACCTTAAAAAGGTTTCTGTCATTGTGAAAAGCCTGAAAATTCAGTTGGCAGAATTTCCTTGATGACAAAGCAGGCCGTGGACCAAGGCTCCCTTCTTTGGCCCCAGATCTATAACGCATTAAAATGAACACTGACGTCCAACCCTGTGCCCTCAAAGCTCTGCAGTATGTGCTCAACATTTAGCAAGGTCTTATCTACCATCAAAGCCAAACCGAAGCATGTCCCTGCATGCTTCGTTGGGCAAAGAGCCTTCAGAGTTGTCGTTACAGTCCCAGACTAACAGCTCCCTCTTTCCCAGATGTGCTAATTTCCGCCATCAGTCTGTCCCTCAAAATAAACATGTAGTGTCTTTCTTAAACAGGAGGACCACACTGGAAAGAGGATAAAAAACCTCAGAGGAGGGAGGTGTGAAAAAGTACAGTTATTAGGAGGTCGAAGTCAAAGAAAAATAGAGCTGCATCGTCTCCGAACAGCGTGTTTGTGCTAAGAACTTCTAGCACTGTTTAGTTTTGTTTTGCTATCTGCCATTGACTGTCACATTTCACAAGTTAAGAAACATGTTATTTCTTTGTTTATTTTGTCAATCTTAGATAGTCTCTGGAGGGAAATTATATCACTGTTTCAGTGGAATAGATTTAATTTGTTTGTGTCTTGTTGTCTATAGCATCTATCTAACTACTTATCTCTGAAGTTACCTCTCAGTCAAAGGTTTTCTGTTTTGTTCACATTTTAACAGGAGGGAATTTGCACTTGATTGCTTTGAACACTTTCTAAGTTTGGTCAGCTATCTATGTATTTATTTTTCTGTTCTAGTGAGAGAAAATGGGAATTTAAAACGTATGGTGCCAGCAGAGGTTTAGCTGCGATTTGTTTCTAATGTAGAGGAAAATTGCCCAAGTAATCTTATCCCATTCATACAACTAATATGGCTATGAGGCTCTGATGTGTTGAACAGTAAACACCATGCAACATGCCCTTAAGAACTGTGGCTTAAAAGATTTCTTATTTTCCATCACACAGTTCTAGCTTTCGATGAATAAATATCAGGTCCTGCTTGCATTAACGTCCATGGGAGTTTTCATGGGTTTAAACGCGAGTAATATAAGTTCCTACTTTATGAGCATATTTTATAAAAATGATAGTTATAATGCATTATGGAGTTAAGTGGCACCACTGGGTAGCTCTGTGAGGAAAAATATTTCTGATGCAAGCAGGCTACAAAGTGAAACACAGCCAATTCAGATTGAAAATATATAAGCCCACTATCAACATTTGGGCAACGGATGTCATGCATTCTCCAACAGATGAGGGCTTGAAATCCAGAATAAATTTTTACTATATTCTCTAAAAGCCCCAAATTGAGATACCCATGCAGGGAAATGCTCTGACCTGTGTGATACAGAAGACATTTTAGATTAATATGGCAATTTGTTTGGGCTTAATATCTATGGGTCAGCTCACATCTTCACCAAGCAACATGATCTTTGAGCAAATTTATATATATGTGCATATATATATGCATGCATCACAATCCCAGGACTAAGATTGGAGAAGACGTAGGAAAACATGGGGGAAAAAAACATTATATGTATCACCTTCCGTACCAAACCATAGGAAGCCAAATCTTGTCCCATTATCATCATTAGTGCAGCTTTCATCTGCCACAGGCTTAAATATTTTAATCTCTTTAATCAAAGTCAGAGTGAAGTACATAGCCTAGGTTTGAATCCAAGTCTTCGCAGAATTTTAGTGACTCTCTCCTAATCTTCTTTCTTAATCAAAATATCTTGTGACACCTGACACCAAGCACATTGTTAAGTGGCAATTCAACACCTTGTCTTGCAGGACTTTTAATGGATCAAAACTCATACACTGCCTCATTCTTTTGCAATGATGCAAGAAATAAGCAGTTGGCTAACCTGGGGCTTTTTAGAAGGGGTGGTTTTAAGCGCTATCCCCACCCTATTTTATATTTATCTTCTGTAAAATTCTTCCCTGAATATACAAAATATTAAATGTTGCTCCTTCATCTGATGAAAACTACACATTGTTTGACTACAATTCTCTTTCTTACATGCCACCTCCCTCCTTTGCCACATCCCCACTGTTCCTTTGAATCATCTCCAGATCCAGTAGCTGTTGAATTTACATTCTTCTCTGGGCTGTTAATGAGTATATCGATTAATACTGGCTCTGGTATCAATCCCTGTGGGAAACCAATTGATACTTCTCTCTCTTTTGACATAAAACCATTGATGATAACTCATTGGTTCCTAGCTGTTGGATAGATTTTTGTCTACCTTATTGTATTATTATGCAGGCTATGCAACTTCAGCTTTCTTATTGAGTTCATGTGTAGCACTAAACTAACAATTTACTAAAAATACAACTATGTTATGTCTGCCTTAATTAATTAAATTCTCAGTATAATTGGGCCTGAGCTTCTATTCACAGACCTGTACCACCTATTACATGGTTCCACATAATCTTCACCATTTCTGTCAGGTTTCATTTCCATAGAATCATGGGATAATGTAGGTTGGAAGGGACTACGGAGGTCACCTGGTCCAAGCCCCTGCTCACAGCAGGTTCTATTAGATCAGGTTGCTCAGGGCTGCGTTCGGTCAAGTCTTGAGCACCTCCAGTGGTGGGCTTTACACAGGCTCTTTGGGCAACCTGCTCCCATATTTGATCACCTTCATGGCTAAAGAAACGACCCTTCCTTGTAGTTTATATTCCTTCTATTGTTCCACCTTGTGTTCATTGCCTCCTGTCTTATTGCTGTGCACCTCCAAGAGGCATCTGACTCCATCTTCCCTGTATCAGGCAGTTGCAGGCAGCAATAGAGTCTCCCCTTCGTCTTCTCTTCTCCAGGCTGAGCAAGTCCAGCTCCCTCAGTTTCTCAGCTCCAACACTCAACCAAATTTGTGGCCTCTCTGGGATTTGCTCCAGTAGGTCCGTGTCTCTGTTATAACTGGGAATCCCAAACTGGACACAGCACTACAGATGTGGTCTCACAAGTGCCAAACAGAGGGGAGCACATCCCTGGACCTGCTGGCTGCTTTCTTGCTGATACAGCCCAGGATGCTGTGGCTCTCTGCTGCTTCCTGCAGTCTGTATTGTTGCATAAGGCTGTTTCATCCCAGATATCAAGACTTTGCGTTTGGTTTTGCTGAACTTCATGAGGTTTCTGCCAGCCCATTTCTCCAGCCTGTCCAGGTCCCTCTGAAGGGTAGCCCTGTCATCTGGCGTATCGAATGCTCTCCCCGCTATTTAGTGTCATCTACAAACTTGCTGAGAGTGCACTCCATCCCATCATCAGGTCGTTAATGAAGACATTAAGCAGTATCGGTCCCAGTACTGATCCCTGAGGGATGCCACCACTTACCGACCATTTTATCTAGAAGCATGCTAGCTAATTTACCTCTCGTGGTGGTAAGAACTAATGGTATGAGCCAGGCACAGTGGAAGGACATCCTGCCTCACTGGCATTGGCATGTGAACGAGAAATTGTGACACTTCTGAGCTGAAGGCACTCAGGGTCTGCCAGGAGAGCTGGAATGATGCTGCTAGCCGACAGCTGACTCTCAGAACAGTCAAGTATCTTGGGGGAGACAAAACTAATGCTGCCTTGAAGGGCAGATTCAATACCCAAACAATTTAGCGAATCTGTGATCCTTTAGCTTTGGCATTTCATGATGTTATCACATACCAGTTCCAGCTCCCAAATTGATGGACAACAGATACAGCAGAGGTTGTTGCCATTTGTCAAAGGCAGTGTGGACGCAGCCCTGGGCTGCCTGTGCTAGGGACAAAGTTCATATTTCAAGTTTCCTGTGGACCCACACACACTAGGACAGGGGAGTGGACCCACCAGACCAAAGGACTGCCTAAACCATCCCTGCTTTCCTCTGTGAGTGCAAGCTTGCTTCCTGGACCTGTTGCCATATCAAGCACACTCAGCACATCTTACGTAAATATTTGCTCGCTTTGGAGGCTGGGATGTTATTCCTTATCCAACTACCTTTCTAAGTGATGAAGATGTGGGAAAAGAGCCCCTTCTTGATACCTCTGACACAATAAACATTCAGCTCCAGTAACTGAGGCCCTGATTCAGCAGGAACCCTTACTGGAGAGGAGTGCTTAAGCAAATTATATCTCAACGGAATCAGTAGGACTTTGGCACATGCTGAATGTTTAAGCACGTGCTGAAGTGTTTACTATTCAGCCCCTCATTTAGCTCCCATTTAATTAAACAGGATCAGATTCTCAACAGGAGTAAATCACTGGAGTTTCTCCCAAAGGAGTTTTCCCAGTTTGCAATAATTGAAGAGTTGATCTAATGTCCCAACTCGACTTCTTTTTTCAAACATCTAGGTATCTATCTGTCTGTCTGTCTATCTACCTAACCTATGTTATTTTTACCTCCTAAGTGATAAACTATTCAAGAGAGAGATGCTGTCAGAAGCAGCCCAGAGGGACACAGGTCTCATTAGTTGCAAATGAAGTTCTGAGCCTCTAGTAAATGAAATGAAACTTTTCTGATATTATTGTTGTTCAAGCCTAAGCTGATATAAGCATCTCTGCTTCCCCTAATACAGGCAAGGATTTCTTTGGAAGTTTAGTGCTTCCACTCCAGATAAAAGCAAGTCATTTGCTTCTTTCATCATGTCTCTACTAATTTCCAAACAGTCAAAGCTGCTGCTAATTTATTTACTGAACACTGAAGCCCTGTTAGCAGGGGCTGCTACTGAAACTGCTTTCTGGCCTTCGGCTTTTGTTTGTTGACAGCCTGATTTCCCAGTAGGCCATTTCCACCTGTGTTTCTGTTGTTTTTAGTGCATGTCTTTCTTTCTTCTTCCCAGTGACTGTCTCCCAAATGGCTCCTGAAGGCTTTTCTCATCTTCCCTCGCTCTCTCATCCCCTTCTCCCTCCCAGCTGCAAGGACTCTCAGCTCTGCTTTCAGTCATTCTGCAGTTAGTGGTTGTCTACACTGCTGAGCTCCCATGGGGCACTAATTTTTGTTTCAAGGACAAGATTCAAAAGAGTTTGCTACACACAGGTTGCAGGGTGCACCTTCAGATGTGCCTTCAAATAGACTTTGGAGATTTGAATATATGAGCTTCTGAAAATCAGTTTTTAAATTGCAAGGGAGGCCTATTAAGTGCTGTAAAAAAAATTTTTTTTTGCTTTTCTATTTTAAAAGCTGCATTAAAAAAGTGATATTTTTTTTTCCTTCCTCTCTCCCATGACATTGGGTGGAAATAGAAATTAGGAGACTGCCATTTCCCTTTAACTTCATGCATATCAAAGGAAGAGAGATGACAGGATAAAATGATTCAGAGAGTGGCCAGCATACTCTGTATCTGGAGGAGCTAGTGAAGAAAGATACTGAGATGTTGCAATGGTTTCTTTGCAACAGCTCGGTGTGCCAGGAGCTTTAAGTGTGCAAGAAAGGTTCTAAGATGATTTCCATGAATTGAAAAATTTGGAGCCTGCACAGCTTTAAGGATTTATTTATTAAGATATTCTTTTAAATTTGCTACTCAAAATTGCCTAGCTTCCTTGTGTGTGAGTGTGTGTGCATTTCTTGACATGCACTTCACTTCACATGCAACTTCTGGTTTACACTTACTAAATCTCAACCCCAGCAGCCTGTGTTAATCGTTCTGAGGCCTGTTATGAGAGGACTCATAACTAATGTCTGGTATACTGGGCTTCAAAAAATCTCCTTTGCTTGCATGTTAGGTTCAAGTGGGATTTTATGACTTCAGTTGTGCTTGAAGACTTGGTTTCTAATAAGTCCATGAAACTCAACACAACTGCTTATCTTCTGGCTTAAAATAGGAACTGCAGCTTGGGGGGTTCCTCTGGTTAAAACTGCTGGGCCCTTGATTTCTCAAACTGGATGTTCACATCTAGTGGGTACCTTAGAATTTTTTTCCTGTTTGCCTCAGTTTCCCATTTGTAAAACAGAGGTGGTAAGACTATCTGACCCCCAAACAGGCACTGTGAAATTGTTCAGAAATAAATATTGCTGGGACGATTTTCAAAACAGTACTCAAATCAAAGTTTGAGGAGTGCATAGTAAGCCTCTAATGTCCAAAGACATATGCTTTGCCAGGAGGCCATCCCTGCACACAGAACTAGAAGCTAGGCATTTGAGCTATAATCTACTGACCTTGAGTAAGTCTCTTAGCTGCTATGTCTCTCCATTTCCCAATAATATTGCAATAAGACTAATATTTACTTACCTCACAGTCACATAGTCGGAACTGAATTAATGTTTATAAAGTACCTGGAAGACCTTGGATGAATGGTCTCATAGAAGTGCTAAGCAGAGCATGCATTGTCATTTCCTTGTAGATAAATACATACCATTTACATGGGTGTACAGAGCTGTTCACACAAGCATATGCAATGTCTCATCTCAGTGCACTCAGGTTAGCACAGGATATAAGAACAAACCCAACAGTCCTTGACAATTCATGTCATTTTGCTTTGAAACGAGTATATTTTCTTTGAGAACAGAGCTTATCATGTAATCTCCAATGAAAGTTATGTTCTGCCTTTTTACAGTTGCCATGATGCAAATGTCATTTGTACTCTCCTTCTTTATGAAAGTTAACAGTTATTTAAGAGATCAAAGTTAATTATCACTAAGGAGATCACTTTTACCTATCAACCCACTTTTGTAACCCCGCTATCACAAGTAGAAGCTTTATGCTAATCAGTTTTCTAATTTCCATAAATTACTGATAGAATTACTTTTTTTTTTTTTCCAGCATGAAAGTAGATCTGTTGGTGAAAGCTCTTGAGAGGTAAAGAGACAGAGAGAAAACGAGGTAAGGTGTATTTTCAAGAGTTCACCAGCTGAATGTGGTACCAAGAAAATAAAATCCAAATCATTAGTTTCATCGCATCACAAAACTTGTAGATGCTACAGCTTCCCCGCACTGCAGAAATCTGATGCACACACATTGTTTCAATTTAACATGGTGATAGGAATGGAAACGAACGTGAGGATCACTGTGTGACCCTATTACATGTGAAGTGTCTCTATTAGAGCTGCAAAGACAGCATGCCAGAGGAGCTGAAATGTGTTGATAGAAACAAACAGATATACCTTTTTAAAAGCAGCAGTCAGATACTCTGCAGTGTGATCCAAGCGTGTTCTGCTGGAGAGGGCAAGATAGTCTATCCTGGGGGAAGATGATATTAAGAAAGAGAAAGAAACCCCTTCCACTCCATCACAGCACTTTCTGTAGAGTGAGCTTGCCAAATGGAAGCTGCTACTGTGGAAGTTGTTACTGCTATGACTGACAGCTGCTGTAAAATAACCTCAGCTACAGCATGGAAGGAACAATAAGAAATCAAAATGAAACAGATGCGGATATTTTGGGTATCCCCTTGGTCTAAAAGTTGAGTAAAATAATTGCTTAGTAATTAACAAGCTTGTTGCTATGCTGCTCCAGCCTTTTAGACTGATGCTGATGAATTCCAGCATAAATTAAATCATTTCGAACCCAGACTCTACAACCCAGAGCTAAAGTTGTATCCATGCATCACTTGAACCACACCATACTTTTGGTGCTTCGTTTTGAGTTGGTAACAGAGGAGTTCATCTTCCAGTGGGCATCAGTAGATTTCTGCTTGACCACTGCTCTCTAGAGTAAGGAGGGACCTGCGCTGTCATTTTGATCATATTGAAGTCCCAGAGTCTTCTGTCTTTGCCACCGTATCTGTGGCATTTTCTACGGCATCCCTCTTCGGCCGACTGAAGAGCTCAGCTGTTGGTCTGTCAAGTGCCTGAAGCGCTTTCCTTTTCCCCAGCTCCAGGAGGAGACCAGCAATAAGGCAAAGCCCAGAGAGACCACGATCGGTGCCAAATCCCCTCTCTCTGTCATAGGCATCCCATATCCCTCAGAGCACTGTCTGAGCAGCCCTGCAACCCAGATGGGCCTCCACAGCTAAATGCCAGGGGCACCTGAAAGCACCCGAGGAACAGACAGGCACAAAGGAAACTAAAAGGACCTTCGCTTCCCCCTGGCTGTGGGGTTTTGTGTCACTGCTTAGAGAAAAGCAACACAAAATTATATTCGCGCTTGGTTTTTTATTCTTCGACCTTCACCTCTCCTGCACACGTGCACCTATTTCTCTTCAAACGCATGAGCCATCCCATTGAAGTCAGCAGGACTCTTCTGGTGCTTCAAGCAAAGCATGCATATGCCTGGATCAAGTTGATATTTACAGAAGGCTCCTTTTGAATTGGCTTTTGATTATACACCTATGTCAGCGAGTTGTTCCTTATTGCATCTGTGGGCAGTGAGGATCAGTGTGCCTTGTTTCCGTGTGAGAAAGATGGCAAAAGATTGCAAATATAACCTTTAACATTACAGACCTTTTTTAACTGTCATGTACTGCACTGAACTGTGTATTTGTGGTTGAAAGGGAACATAAACTATGATGCAGAACACTAAAGGATTTAGAAAATGTAACCTTTGTGCATACGGTTTGGGTTTTATTATCCCATTTATTTATTCTGCTGGATATCTGTAGGATAATATGATCAATGAGTTGGAATCCTTCTTGTTTCTACCAACAACAAATCAAACCATTAATAGGCCAATAAAACCCCAGGATTTGGAGAGAGGGGAGGAGGGGAAGTAATTGCATTGTTCTGATGCTAACGAGGCACATCTATCTTGAAATAACTGATTAAAGCTGGTGCCGACACAAGGCCTTTGCACAAAAAAGCATGTTGCTAACGTACAAGGTGTGTAGTACTGGGGTATGGGAACATGAAGTCGCAGTGGCAGCTCTGCCTTTCCTGCATGCTCTGTGCAAGTGGGATGTCTGGGGGGATTTCATCCTGTTTAACTCTTTCTGTACACCACGGTGACAGGCTCACAGCGTGGTGGGTCAGGAGCACGCAGGGTTCATGGGGCACGTTGTGCAGCTGATAAATAGTTCCAGAGATGCGTGATTGCATAATGATAGCCACATTCATTCACCTGCCTATCAAAAGCGATGCATTAAAGTTTGAGCTCTCTTCCCCTGGGTCCACGAAGAGATGTTTCAGTGTTAGCTTATAGTCTTTAACGTTCCTCCTAACAGTGGGCTAAGTGCAGTGGGGTTAAACAGAGTCCCTTTTGCTTAGTAATCCATTAGCTAATGGGTGCGTAAGCCCATCAATTTTCTGTTTATTCCCTAACCCCATTAGGGTACACCTGCTGTGCATAAAAAATACACCTGACAAATCAGAGTGATAGTTGAAATAAAATAAATATCAAGTGTTGTTATAGCTGATCCACAGTGTTTAAAGCAGAAAGGGCATAACAGTGATTTGTGAGGGCGGAACAAAATAGCGCGTGCTGGCTCACGGTAGCTCAAGCAGGTTGATATAAATCCTCCCGCGATCTTGCCAGTTCACCTGTAGACTCCAGCATGCAACTGCCTCTTTCCCCAGCCCCACGGGCCCCTCCGGAGGGCTGGAGTTCACCTTCAAACGCCGTCTCCAAGCGCCTTCCGGAGAGCCATAGCTCTGCTAAGTGATAAATTAATTATTTGGGGGAGGGAGAGTGAGAGCTCGCAGGCTGCTCTCCCACGAAGGCAGCCAGAAGCTTCAAATCTGTCTCCGATACCAGGCCATTTGTTTTGTCACTTCATAGGCTTTATTTATTTATTTATCTTACAGCTCGCCTTGTGATTAAAACTGTTGAAACAGCTGTTAGCTGGTAGCAACTTTTCGTTGTGCTATTTCCTGACGTCAATCAGGGGACCGTGGGGCTGTAGCAGCGATGGGAGCTGCCCCGCGCTGCTCTGCTGGGGCTGGGCGAGAGGCAGCAGCAGCATCCCCGGCTGTCCCCGGCCCCTCGAGGACCCGCGGGGGGCTGCTGGCAGCGGGCAGTAACGATTGCAGCAGCCACACGCCTGACGGCACGAGGAGGAAAGAAGGGAATAACAGCAACGAACTTGTGGAGCTCGTTGCCAAAAGCCGTTACTGAAATGAAGGGATTATCAGGGAATTAAGTAAAATGGGGCTTTTAGGTTTAAAAAAAAGAAAAAGACCACCATCACCACCCACTGGGCAGGCTGATGACAATAAGATGAGCAAGGCGCTTGGTTCAAGGTGCTCAGTCCAGTGTGGAAAACTCCCTGGGGCGAATGACTGGGATTTGAACGAGCCAGTCTTAGGACTTTACGGACAGGAGCTGGATGCCCTCTGCCATCAGGGTGCTGCGCAGCCGGGCCAGGGAGGGCAGATGGAGAACAAGATGGGCAGAGGGTCACTAGCATCTGGGGTGGCAGAGGCTGGAGAAGCCTTGCAGTCTCCGTGGTTGGGGAAATGTGCCTAGAAAGCCTCTCAGGCTGAGGAAAGCTTAGGACCAGGTTTCTTGTGTCGGGGGCACACAGTCTAACCTCAGGTGTGAAGGAGTCCATGACCGCAAACGTTGCTTCTCCTTTTGCTGTTGAAGAAAACAAACATTGCTCAGGCTTTCTGCAATCACATCAGGCACCTCAGGGCTGGGTGTGCTGGCTGCGACAGGCCTGCTCGTGGCTGCTAAATCCACAGTTGAGCAAGCTGAAGAGCTCAGCCTGCATTTAAAAAAAAAAAAAAAAAAAAAAAGAGAGAAAGCAAGAAAGAGACGAGGTCAACCCAGTCCTGCAACGGAGCCAGCAAATTACCAAAACCCTCAGTTTGGGTAAGACAGTGGAGGAGGGGTTTGGGAATCTGCCCTGGGTTGCCTGAACTCTGTAGATTGCAAGTGCTGCTAATGGGCTAAGGAGCAGTGATACAATGAAGAAAGGAGGTCATTGCTGTTGGGTTGTATTATCCACAGGCTTTGGCGTTTTCCAGCCGAATGCTTGCCTTTTCTTCCTTCCCGGCCCACTGCTGCTATTATTTTTACATCATGACTCTTGAGGAGTGTATCATTCATAACATACCTATCACAGAGAGATTCCTTTTTAAATGCTTAGGGAGATAGAGGGCTACAAACCCTGGGAAATCAGCTATGCCTAATATATTATGTAGAAGTTCTGTAATCATTATTGAACTAAAGTGCATTGAGTAAGTGGATAAAATCAGTCCCACTGTAGCATAAGTCTCCAGAGAGCACAGATAAAAATGCCTCGCACTTAAGTAGAAAAAGGTAACAAAATATTTCCAGTCCCAGCAACTGCATTTTCCTCTCTATATAAATAGGGAACCCTCAGGAGAAGGCAATGATGCAGCAGAGGTTGAAGGCAAAGTTAATGGTGGCAAGGTGGGGGAGCGAGGCAGTGCCTGGGGCAGGCTGACGGTGAGCAATGTGAGCAACGCTCCGTGGAAATGAAGCTGAAGGCAGAGCCCTTCGTGGCAGGGGCAGTGGGCAAGGAGGCAGCGGGGCAGGACCCATGCAAAGCTGGGGGGGACAGTGTGGGTCTTGGAGGGAGCAGAGATGAAAGCTGCAGCACAACAACCTTCCAGATGAGCCTCTGTGCAATGTTTGTGCTCCCCTTTTCTCTAGCCACTGCAGAAAAGCGAACTTTGATGACAGGGTTCGTCTTGGTGCTTGCTTCCCAGAGCTTGTCATGGCTCTCACACAGTTTCCCACCGCAACACACACGCACACATCTGCATTTTTGTGCCTCCGGAGCTAAGGGCTGAGCTGAGCTGTCGCCTTCTTACAGGCAGTCACTGAGGCATCCTCACTGGCAAATTTATCTTGAGGTTATTCTCAACCAGATAACCTGTGCCCCTTCAGAGCAGACTTGTATGTTGCTACAGACATAATCGGTCCTTGCCTCTCTCATACGCACGGTCAAGACCTGCCAGACTGCAGTGAATCACCACGACATGGTGAGTCTCTTCTGTATACCAGCTGCAAACCCACCGAAACCCTTGTAAGGGCTTACAGTGTAAGATACGCTTTGACATGAATAAATGTGCGAAAATAAGGGACTTATATAC
Source organism: Haliaeetus albicilla (assembly GCF_947461875.1). Classification (NCBI taxonomy): domain Eukaryota; kingdom Metazoa; phylum Chordata; class Aves; order Accipitriformes; family Accipitridae; genus Haliaeetus; species Haliaeetus albicilla. Next base: position 13,465,737 of record NC_091509.1, on the reverse strand, counting down.
TTTAACAAAAAAAGGAAGTGAACAATTTCATCCCCCTTATACAAAACAGAGTTTGGCTGGACTGGGACTTGTAGGACAGAGTTTGCTGTATGTTTCAGGAAAGGGTTAGGTGATCATCTAAATATTTTTTTTGATGGAGATCTTCATGTGCGCATCCACATTAGTGATGAAGTTTGGGTCATTCATTGAAAATAAGGAGAAAAATGTGCGTTAGAGCATTGTATTTCCTGCTCCTGTTGTAGGCCTACACAAAAAAGTCACCTAGAATTGCAGACCCTGCTGTTCGGCTGTGACCTGGGCAGTCATTGGCATTCATGTCCTGGAATGACTATACTAAAGTTTTCTAAGATGTGTGTTCTTTCACATGACCTGCCAATCATGTTGGAGCAGTGCCATAAGCTCTGGTCTAGTTGTATCCTCAAGGGCACCAAGGAGAGGAAGAGAGAACAGCGTTGTGGAGTTGGAACTATTACTTATTTATCTAAAGTATTGACCTGACCTCCCCTACTGAAATATCAGCAGTAGAGGCAGGGGAAAAGGGATGCCAGAGCCAGCTCCTTCTGGGAAATAGAGGAAACAGAGGTGTCAAATGAGGCCCAAATCAGGCAGCATCCCATTGAGACACTGGGGGGGGGAGGCAGGGAGTTGGCAATGCCGTGAAGGAGTGGGTGGGCACACCAGTACAACTGGTGGGTGGGCAAGGGGGCAACAACCAAACTGACCAAGTATCTTGCTGAAGCTCTATGTCAGGCTGCTTCACAGCATCTTTGAGATGTGGCCTTATTGTATGCAGCGGACTTTGAATGTTCACTGGTAGGTTTTGCACGTTTTTATTAGTACGATGGCAATGAAGTGTGTTTGTGAAGGGAGAAGGAAAGAAGCGAGAAGAAAGTGATGCTTCTGTAATGTTGCTGTGAATGGAGCTAAGCAAGTAAATGGTCACAGCTCTGAGATGATGAGATGAACGGTCCTCATGGACTCCCCATCTCCCTGTCAGAGATATGCACCCAGGCCTAAGCGAGAAAAGTACAGAGTGAAATGGAATTGGAAAAAAAACCCACTGGCATTCTCCACGAAAAGGAGGGCAACTCTCTTAAGTATGACACTAAAAGAGCTTGGCTTCCTTAGCACAGCAAAGCAAAGACTGTAGCAGCAGCATTTGTTTGCTATATATTTAACAGGAGAGCTAACACAGGTGAGAATGTATTTAAAAGCACAGTGCTGGTGCAGGACAAAACTGTATAATGTTTTCTATGCACTAGAGGGATGGGCTTCAGTGTCAACCTCCCTAAAAGGGTAATGAGGGCAAATAAACTAAGATGCAGTGGATGCATTTTTGAAAAAGCTTGGACAACGTGGCATTCGCTAAATCAAAAACTTCTGTCCTGTGAAACCAGAGGAGTCTGGAGCTGAGTTGGGAGGCCAGGGACTCTGTGGGAGACCTCCAACCCATCTTTAGTACAGCAGCACAATGTGAATATTTACAAGAGGACTGGAGAACAAGGGGCAGTAAACAGGGAGGAGCTGAGGAAATCAAGTGTATAACATGAAATGTGTCTGCAGCTAACCCATGAAATGGCAGAAGGTACATGGGCTGTGATGCTAAGCCATCATGTAAATGATTACATGGAGTAGCTGTGGCAAGAGCCGATGGACACAGCTTCTAAACGGAATAAGCAGACACGCAGACAAGGCCTGGAAACTAACAGTGAAGGTAGCTCATTTTGCTGAGGTTTCTTTAAAATAAATAAAAAATTAGAAGCGTGCCCATACAAAAATACAACCAATCCCACAGCCAGATGCAAACTGCTCAGTCCAAATGACTACTAAAATTGCTGAAAAGTTAAAGAAGCCACCAGTTTAGAGGGCAGCACTAAGCCATGCTGTTATACACGTCACACTAAGCCCCCATGCCTACACGTTCTCTGTGCGATGACAGAAGACACTCTCCCTTTAAGCGTATGACCCATCATGGATTATGTGTCCCACTGCAGCCATACCTGAATGTGCACCCTGCAACTGGTCCACACACGGTTTGGGTTTTGGAGGGTTTTCGTCTGGCATCAAAAAGCAATTCATCATCTGTTACAGTACTGTCACCCAGGCGATCTCAGTTTGGATTGTCAGATGAACATCACTGGGGCTGACTAGCAGATTCTTCTTCAGCATCCGTCTGAACTAGAAGCCTGATGGTTCATGCTATCTTATGCCCCTCAAATGCCCCCCCCTTTTTTTTTAAAATATGGCTGAAATTAAATTTCAGACAAAAGCATTCTCATTGGATCCAAAAGGCTGAAGCAGAGCTCTGGATCTGCTGCACCTGGAACAGGTTGCCTAATATTACATCCTGAATGTAATCTTTAAGACTGCTTTCCAGCTACACGTAATCCAACATTTTTCTAGTGAGCTGGGCACTCATAGAGCCCTCAGCTGCAGTGAGAGCTGCCAATATTCACACCATTTGAAAGAGAACCAGGAGAATTATCTCAGACAGAAGAAACAGATATCTTGTGCTGACAGAATAAATACATTTGGGGTCTGACTCTGCCAACAGCTCTCTTTTCTCTAACAACTACTGGAGTGGATCTGCTAACATTTAAGAGCTATCCAACACTTTGCATTGCAAGAAGCTACTTCCAGCTGCTTATGTTTTTAGTAAATTTAATTTTTAAAGTAAATTTTAATTTAATTTAAACTGCAACCCCAACATCCCTATTCCTACCTTGGAAACGCTTGGAGCCTTGCATTATGTGTGGTGTTTAAAGGGTTTTGATTGTCCCCATACAGGTCTTCTGTATGACAGCCACTCTTCATGCCCAGTTAAGTGCCATTATGTCAACCTTCCACATGCCAGAGGTAAAGCTCCTTATGGTCCTCTCCTGCCAGAGGAGTACAGAATGAAATGAAAATGCCTAGAAGCAATTTAGTAGCTGATGGATTTGTCATTTACGAAGGGTAGCAGAATGGAAACACTTTATAGGAGCCTCCTTCGTGGTCAAGTCAAGGAGCTAGTTACAGCTCAGCACACTTTGATGCAGTTCTTGGAGCTGGCCTTGAGCAGATCACTTAAGACCTACCTGGTCCTGTAAGTGTTGCCATTAATTTAAATAATACCAAGATGAAAACTTAAATCTCTGGCACTGGATCCAATATGCCTTTGTCTTGCACTTTATGATCACCGTGTTTAGAGAGACAGCTCTTTGCAACTGGGTACGTAAGCTGGATATGCTCCCTCAATCTGCTAGAAAAATACGTTGGCCTTTCAGGCAATCAATAGACTAAAACAATGGAAATAATGATAACAGGATGAACATTCAGCATTATGGGTGAGGATCCTTTGAAATCCATTAGTGACAGAGTAAGAGGAGTTTCAGTGCACCAGCATTTGCCATGTTTCACTGCATAATTCCATACATTTCTGCTTCTCCTTTAATTTCAGAAAGACAATTCAGTAGCCTCTGGCTTCTACATTTTATTTTTTCTCATCTACTAGCTAGCAGAAGCAGAAAAATAAACACACAACTAGGAGCTGTATTCACAGACAGGAAGTAACTTTAATTAAATATTGTGAAAGTTGAAAAGTTTTTACAGCTTGAATTTCTGCAAAAAAATTATAACAATCTCTACAGTAGTTAGTTTCTCTAACAATAGAACTGTACAGTGTGTGTGTCTATTCAAAAAGATTTAGATAAGAAGGTGAAAGGTTAGTAGTTTCAGAGATGACTTCATTTTAGCTGCATCCTAGTACAACTGTGAGGAAATAGGCATACTTTATGCAATCCAGTCATTGTGAAGCTTCACCTTGTTAAAACTGAAATCTGAATGTTTCCACTTAAAGCCATATTCTGTAAACAGCTGCATCTTTTACTTTGTAAAAGATAAGGGTGGTGCGGGGGAGATTTTTATAAATTCCCATTCATCAGATCACTATACATAGCTGCAACAAAACAAAATTGTGCACATTGTCAAAGGATCTTTGGACACTGGCGTAGAAGACTACAGACATCGATGGCTAACACTGGTGTCAAAATCGCTATGACTTTGAGTGGAGTTCTACAAGAGTAATTGATGGTGTCACTGGACAAAATATGGCTTTAAATTTGATTATATTGTCGTGCTGTTGCTTACTATGTGAATTAGAATAATCGCTTGGAATACAGAGAAGCAATAAATTGATGTCTCTCACATTTTCCAGTTTTCTCTTCTTTTATTTTCTCACCATGAAAAAAAAAAAAAAATCCTGTTTTCTTCCCTTCCCCCCAAAGATCACACTGTGACATTCTAGTGAAAACCATTGCAAAATTCATACAGGAAGCATGCACAGTTGCAGCATCGTTGTAAATGATTTCTTGCTCGACTAGAAAAAAGTTATATTGTTTTAAGGTAACAAAACAGTTCTTTTGTGCTTTTCAATTCCTTTTTTTTTTTCTTAGAATGTTAGTGATGATTGACAGTTCTGGTGCACAGTACAATGTACAAGTGAAATGAATATGATTTGCATTGTTAAGGCATCCAATCTGCTGGTTTATATTTATGTGAAAGACAGAGAAATATACAAGCAGACTTAAGAAAGAAAGTATTTTCATTGAGTTCTATGAAGTTTCTCCCCATATTTAATGCACAAAAATGCGTCACTCCAAAGAGGAGAAATCCCATGCATATTAATAGAGTAAAACAGCATTAGTTTTTGTTAAGCCTCAAAAGCAAAGGATACATTTTTTTTAAAATCTACATAACTAAATGCTACAAGAATAATATGCTACTTTTTGCCATATATTGGAAAAAACTTCTTAACTTACAAATAATACAAAAATAGACAATGGCTTTTGGGTGGAAATTAAAAAAAATGGAAGCATGGTTTTAAACAATTCTAAAAAAAAAACTATAAATGAAATGTTTTAAAATCACATTTAAACAGCTAATACAACGGTGAATGACCAAACAAATCAGCACTTTTCACATAGCAAACATACACAATAAAATAAACTTGGTAGGGGAAAAAAAGCAATGTACAAATTCCAAAGATAAATACATTATTTATATGGATATTTTACAAAATCCCCTTTAAAACAAACAAACAAAAAACAGAAACAAAAAGCTTTTTTTTTCTTTAATTAATTTTGCAAGTATGTGCAAGCTAAAGGTAGTGAGCTCTTTTTGCAAAATATGCAGTAAAATTCTTTTTTTGTGATATTGAAAAACTGTCTTAAGACATTAAAATGTATAAATAGAACAACAACTTTGGCAAAAAATCACAAAAAATCTACAGTATTTATAACTACATACAAAACACAACAGCAAAGAAAAAATATCAGGTAATGCATCTTCAGAGCTTTGCTGCCTCTTTGACTAATAGTTTTTAAGAACACTTCCCAGATAATGATAGCAAAATTTTTGTAAAACAGAAGCTATGGTTTTGATTTGACACCTTCCTAACAGCCCCACCCCCCACCCCCCAAACTCATGTTTCCATTTACTATTCAAAAGCAGTTACCTGTTGCTTAATATATTATGATACAAACTGAGAGGGTCGACCGATACAGGAACAATCCTGGTGGGAGGCTGATGAAAACGTGTGCTTTTAGATTGTGAGGATGCAGAACCGCAGCCGGAGTCTGTTCTCGTTCTGCCCCCGAAAAACAAACAGGTCAAGGGGCGAGGGGCTGCGCTGAAAACACCCCACGCCTGACGGCCGCAGTCTGGGTCACGAGAGGGCTGTGCAAAACCCAAATGGCATTTTACGCACAGCTCAGGTGACACTAAACTTCAGGAAGGCCACTCGTTTGGAAAGAGTCTGCTATATAAGCTAAAGAGAGAGCCACGCTCATCTACTTCTGCAGTTTTAGCATTATATCTAGAGGCACTGGATTTTCAGCTCAAGAGGAAATGTGTTTGCCATTTGCATCTTTACCTTCCCTTTCACCAAATTTTCTTGTTGCATTATTTACACAATTATTTAGCCTGATATTAAAGACAGAGGTTATTAATCCCACCCCTCATCCTGCCCTCGTCGTCCAAAAATACCAGCTTTCTAGGGAGTGATATCTATTTAATTAGAACATTAAAAATGCATCATATTAGCAAGTCACCACAGGATAAGCAACCTATATGAGCCGACCCTTCATTAAATGGCCATAATTCTTCTACGAGAAACTAACTGGCACTTCTATTCTGTCCCATACAGACTTGTATGTAAATGACACCACTTCATTTTTCTTTACACAGCTTTAAAAAAAAAATCATAAATTAAAAATGTGGAGTTTCATCTCTAGTGTCCCTTGTGTAATTGTATGATTTATAAAAGACAAATGGTGTTGAGTTAAATCAAGCCTTAAAAAAACACAAAAAACAGAAGGAAATAAAAGCAAGCCCCCACCCCCGCAAAAAAAAAAAAAAAAAAAACAAAAAAAAGTGGATTTTTTTATCAACATACAATAAATATATCTCCCAGGTATTTGGGATGGACAACTTGAATCAACACCTTGCAATTGTAGATTGTTAATTTCAGTATTTGCAAGGATGGTGATTTTTGTTTTGTTTAAAAATCCGCAGTTATTGTAAGATTCTTCTTTATCTCTTTTTTATTTTTAAAAAGGCCTGAGTAAAAAGTTCCACTCTGGGACTTGTATCAGATTCTCTCTGAAGCAGAATTCAACCTCTTCATTAATAAAATTCTTCAAGGCAATTCTTTCACATGGGGGGAACAATCATGCCAGATATAGCTGTCAGGAGGAAAGGGGAGGGGGGGAGAGAGAAGGGGGGGGGAGTTACTTTTGTGCATTATCAAGCAACTTTTAAAATCCTCAGAGCTTTTAAACATTTACTAGCAATGTACTCAGCTGTACTGTGAATTAAATTGATATGTATCATCCAGCAGAGACAACTATGTACACAGCAATCACGGGAAACCTCATTCTGATCAGAAAGTGCAAGTGATGCTGAAAACAGTGATTTCCTTGCAGAAAAAGTGCACTTCCCCTGGTATCAGAATCAGACTGCCACTTAATTTTTTGATTTTAGTTTCAAAATTTCAAAATGCTCAGGAGGCTTAAACTTGACCCAGCCATTGCCACACATTCTGTTACTCTTTTAAAAGCAAAGCAGATACTTGCTCCACGTGTGGGAAAATGGCTGGAGTCCCACAGGCCACCAACACTACAGACCTGGTCGGGTGTTCATTGCATCAGGCACACTAACAGTGGTTCATTCTCCTCTGCCAGTTTTCTCTTACGAGTTCAGTGTTCAGCCCTGGGACTTCTTATGTATGTATTTCCAGGTGCTCGGAAAAGGACTTAAACTCTCAAATCCAATTTTCAAATTGAAATATGTCCTTAACTGGTGGTTTAGCAGACCGGCGTCTCATGGTTTTATTACGCTTATGGCAGACATCACCCACTACATCGAGTGAGTTGTATATCAAGGTTCATTTAGAACGTCTTCTCTTTTGTTGGCTAAGTTAAAACATCAGTATTTCTTTATTACGCTTCCTAAGCTCATTTGCTATGAAACCACCACTTCTTTTAAAGATGAGACATCCATTAAAAGTCAACAGGTACAGACTTCCACCTAGCTTGACCTCCAGCTTGGTCTCCCTCTATTTACCGGGGACTCTATGCAGATCAGACATACCAAGTGTCCAAGTGATATACTGTGAGCAAGCACATCATTACAGGAGGTAGTCACGTAAGTTTATGATGAAAACTGTAACAACAATGCATCTTTAAAATACCAGTTGTACGGTTATTTGCCAAAAGGTAGAAAACAGATTTGCCTTCAGGTTGGCGGCACTTCATGGGCACATTATTTAAATGCTAGAACTGCCTGCCATCTCAGACATCTGGACATGTAATTTCTTAAGGAAGAACTCAACCCTGTGACTGGTGCTGATTCATTGTGCTTTAATTACAGCTGCAATTATTTGATAAGAACAGAGCCAAAGTAAAAGACTCACAGATTTGGGGTTGGAGGGGGAGAGGAGGGAAATGTTTTCTCCACAAACACCACCATATGTGCAAGAATTACAAGTCTAATCAGCAAGGGGAGAACAGCTCGAGTAAACTGCACTGATTAAATGAAATAAAATGAGAGGAGAAGGCGAGAATGCAAAACACATCCACATGTTTGCAACAGACCATCCTCAGAGGTGACATGTTGCAACTATACAGCAGCATTTCAATTCTTGGAATTTATCATTCAGCAATGGTTTTATGTGGAATCACCGTGCTGATTGTTTCCGCTCCACATAAGGGCTCTTCAAGGAGCTGAGAATGAGGATAAAAGGGATAGAGGGGTGAGTTAAGTTGCTTTAAGCCCTACAGGAAGACACTCAAGTGAGTAGCATAGAGGACACCACTGTGTCTTAGACATTCCTTGCTGAGGTATTTCGTCTCATGGGCCTTTTTGGCTCCACCATGGAGATAATCTGAGGATGCACTTTCATATTATCTCCATAGCTATGCTGTCTCCTTCATCTCAAATCATAGGACGAATTCGATATTGCCTTTTTTTTGGAATCCTTCCTGATTTAATCAACACTGGGTGAAACAACAGCAGCTTTGTTTAAAAAAATTCTCAAAGGGTTTTATTTCAGCAGTGTCTCAAATGAGTTCTGAATTCTCACAATTGGGCTGCCCCCTTCGTACATGTGACTGAAAATGAAGCAAACCCAAGCCAAGCAATGCTCTCACTGTTGTGGTTTCTCCCTACTCTGCTCTTGGAATCCTTACATATGGGCCAGGGTACAGACCCTGAACCACAGACCTCTATGGCGTCAGTAAAATAGGTATTGACAGTGATGGATACAGTCTACCAGACTGTAATTCTGCTGTGGCAGCCCTACAAGGCAGCCACCTGCAGCTAAGGGTGAAAGCGTGATTTTCCCCATCTGAATATATGAAAGACTCACGTGGGCATGGATCTGATACACAGGTTTTGACCCAGTTCTCCTTCTAGCTCATTGTATTACTTCAAGCAATTTGATTTGTTTCTGTTTCTTACCTGAGGATAACAATTTTTATCCCTATTAAACTTGGAGATTTCTGGACGGCAGCTGTTTAGCAGAATATAGGGGTGGGACCGCAGTGCTTGGACGTCAGTGCCATATATTACAGCGCAGAGAAGAGCAATATTGACAACAGTGCTCCCTCCTTTACTGCTCACATAAGGAAGGAGTTGAGCAGATGGGAACGGGTAGTCTTCCTATATGTGATGAGTGCAAGTGAGCAGAGTCAGATGGATAGTTAATCCTCTGTGCATAGTACTTCAACCTTTTTTGTCCTTTTCAGCCCTTTCTAAATTTAGTGAAACTTTAAAACAAGATGCTGTTTTGCTTCAGAAAAATTACCTATACCTCAGAAAATGTCAAAATATTATGCCAACAAAAAATTCTCAAGCTAAAAGATTCATCAGAACCACATCAATTTCACCACAAAGTGGTCAAGAATCATCTCTCTCGGGACAGCCCAGCTGTCTACCCTGGGTAAGAGCCCAAACAAAGGTGACATAATTGCAACTCCTCCCTTCATGGCTTAGACATTACCCTGTAGTTACATATCAGCCATGAACATTTTGCCATTGGAAACAAATGGTACAGATGCAGATCTTAGCTCATTTTTCCAAAGCATTATTGTTTTTGAAGAGCTCTGAAATTCTGAATTAAATTGCAAGGCAAATGGCAAATGATATCTTTTCTGCTTAAAAGCTTTGATATTTCCATTCTTTCTAAGTCTTCATTTATATCGCTGTACTTTTATTCTGTAAGTGCTACATCTAGTCATGCAAATTCTCTCAGCTGTAGCATGTTATTGATCCTGAAAACAGAGAGATCAGTGGGAAACGGTGTAGCTATGAGATCACACCACCTCCAAAAAGGGAGGGCAAAGAGTAGGAAAACTCCCACCAACGGGCATTATTTCTTCTATCATATACTAATTTGTATTTGCTGCTAGCAAATTACAGAAATAATGTATTCTGAGTTTTACAAAATTGCATGGCAAAGAGAACAACAGATAAGCCTAGCTGTTGTTTTAGTGAGTTCTGCTGATATCTGAGCTACATAAGGAAAGCTTGATTGCTTTCTGATGTATCCAGAAGCCCAGGAGAGATAAGACAGCCTCCTTTACACATGGTTGTTTATTTAAGCAATAAGGCACAACAGGCAGTGCATTTCTGAGTGATTATTACAAGCCTCAGGTGGTATCAGAAGGCATGGGACTCAGGGCTCTGTGTCTTTAACTCACCCAGAAGTTCAGAGATGACCTAGAAATGAACCATCTTTTGGTGTCTCATTCCTATTAGGAAAACAGAATTGCTAAATAAAAATTAGGGGAAACACTCAAATCTGTGTGGTTTCTGGGCATTACAGATGTGGATGTGACATAATGAGGAGGCAATCAGCAAGCCCCAGTTATGTCCGGTGCTCTCAGCTCATTCCATAATTGCTTTTCATAACCAAGTGTGTGGAATCTGAGAATTCCATGTCTTGTGAAAGGAAAAACAGTGCTTGAAAAAGCTCCCTTCTGTTACTCGCTTTTTCTCTCTACCCAGAACAGCAAGTCGGGACAAGGTGAAGAGAAGAAAAAAAACCATTACCATGTGCAAAAGCTTCTAGCAGTCAACGCTTGGCTCCTTTTTTATTTTTTTAATTAAGAGGTGAAACATTTTTAGCTGTTGCCTTTAAAATTTGTAGCACGTTAGCAGTGCCAAATTTTTAAAAATGCGCAAAAATTAATCTCCTAAACACCTCAGCTCATCTGAAAATGTTGTTGTGTTTTATTCCTGATGCAGTATGTATTTATAACAAAGTCCTGACCAAAGGTACCCAACGTAGGAAATACGTTCCTAGTATTTTCACAACTTCTGTGTGCGTGTGTGTACATCTGCAAGGATTCCTCCTTCCTATTCACCAGTGTAAAACGCACTGAGGACAATGCTTTCCTTCAGTCACAATAGATCCCAGCCTTTATGAATGAATTCCTTCCACTCTGCCTGCATATAGATTTTTTTGGCTGTTAATGGTGCTATCAGCGTTATGCCCGCAAGCCTGGTGTTTCTCTTCCTAGAGGCTGTAGAGTGACACGTGGAGTCTGTGGAACTATCCTCCCCCCGCTCTGCACAGCTCCTTCTGAACACGGCTTTAAAAATGACGGATTTTATTCCCTGCTCAATGCTCTTTGGATAATTTGCACAGGCACGTGGAAAGGAAAACAGACCTCAGGTCTGGGGGAAGCACAATGCATACTGCAAAATCTTTCCCACCTCTGGCACAGTTGGAGGCAGCTGGCTGCATCTGCTTATAGAAACTCCTCGGTCTAAGCGAGCATGAAAATGTCTCTCTCAGCACTCTAATGCATAGGGAGGTAATTACACAGGAAGGTTTAGGCACAGTGTTGTAAAACAAGCTCAACCAAACAATGAAATAGGCAGTGCTGGTCTTTGCGGCATCCTCAGTTTGACAAGCTTTTGTCTGTCACTCCCTCGGCTTAGCATCAACGCTTCAAAACGTATTTAGGTGCTGATGCTGGAATACTTTGTAATGAGAAGGGAAGGGATGCAGAAAAGGAGCAGCCACTTGATACCAAGAGTTGAAGAGGCTTTCAAAAAGGCCCTGCGCCATTTATGGAATTAATGGCACAGACGTACATTAATCAGTGGAAACTAATGTTTGCCCTGGTACGAGTTAAACGGGAAAATGCTGCTGTTAGTTTGTAATGTGTCTTCTATTTATGAAAGGCAAAGGTTTGCGCCAAGCTCTGTAACGGTCTATTTGCTCTCAGTAGGATTTCTGCACAAGTGTACTATGACAAAGGAAAAAAGGAAGGGAAGATTGAGTGACGTACTTCAGGAGAAGGCCAGCCCCTGGAGAGACCCTGCAGTGGAGTACTTGCTAGAGTCCACAAAAGACTGGTCTGATAAAGGACGACAACAGGGAATAAGAGAGGAAAGAAAGAAAAAGGATGGTATTAGTAAGCTGAAATATTACTCGTTTTTATCATAACAGTAGGTCTGTGCTTTAAAAGACATAGCCTCTCAATTCAGCAGTATTAGTCGAGTCAGAGATAGTGTGGTTGCCAAACACCTGCATGGTACTAGGTGGGCTGGTGGTGGAGTCCAGTTACTCTTTACGGGAGGAAACTTTAGGACAGAGACCACCAGGGATCCCCCATTGTCTTCTATCCCCTTTGACAACTCAGTGTCGCTTAGAGCCTTGCAAGGCACTAGGAGCTCACGGGTTTGAGAGCAGCCATCTATGCTCCAGACTTGGTTTCACCTACCTTGCAGGCTATTGCCATTGGTGCTGGTGCAGGTGGGAGGAGGCGAAGTTTGCGGTCTCACAACAGGCGCAAAAGCACTCTTCTGTTTCACCGCTGAGACCATGTTGGCTGGTGAGAAGGAGAAAATCCCAGAGGAACTGCTACAGTTTGAGGGGAGGCTAGTGGAGGAGGCCATTGTCGGACTTGATGGCACAACTAGAGAAAAAAAAAAGACCCCCCAAAAGGCATTCCTTAGTATTAGTAGTCAGCAGGCTGCAGAAACAAGAGAATTCTGCTTCTTGGATGCACTGGGTCTAATTTCAAATGGCCAAGGCCTTTACTGCAGTTAGATTTCTGTTTGTTCGCAGAGCGTGATCAGTCACTACAGGAAACCCACTTGCTGTTTTGTTTGTTTTGCAGGTGTTCAGGAGGAGTAATTCTAGGAGCTCTTAAACACGCCCTTAATTCTCTGTCAATGCAACTCTTTACTCTTACAACAACTTTGTCCTGCCATCCTTTTTCAAACTTTTCTAGCGATTGGCATTAGCCACTGCCCCAGTCCGAATCTGTAATGTTTTTGTGTAGGTGGATAAGAGGGAATTCAGACTGTGTACGTAACTCAGGCCTTACAAAACTGAGGGGCAAGGAGAGTGGTTAAAGTACAAATCCAGATCTGGAATTTTTAACTTGGAAAAGTTTGAGTTTTTAACTGGTTTCCAAAACCAGCATTTTGAGCCGTGCTTTCCTTGTAGCAAGATGGCTCCAGAAAGACCTATGGGGTTTCAAGCAAACTTGCAGAAGGTAGAGAGGTCCTAGTGGTGATCCAGTCAGCCTGCTCGTCAAAAGTCAGCAAAAATGGTTGGGTTTCTTTCCTCTCTCAAACCCGGCAAGAACTAGGGTTTAAAAGGACTTATTCTGAAAGCTGTGAATATATATTGTCCTGGGATAGAGTTAATTTTCTTCTTAGTGGCTGGTACAGTGTGTTGTGGATTTAGTGTGAGAATAATGTTGATAACACACTGATGTTTTAGTTGTCACTAAGTAGCGCTTATCCTAAGTTAAGGATTTTTCAGTTTCTCATGCTCTGCCAGCAAGCAGGTGCACAAGAAGCTGGGAGGGAGCGTGGCCAGGCCAGGACCCAAACTAGCCAAAGGGGTATTCCATACCACAGAATGACATGCTCGGTATATAAACTGGGGGGAGCTGGCCGGGAGGGGCGGATCACTGCTCGGGCATGGGTCAGCAGGTGGTGAACAACTGCACTGTGCATCACTTGTCTTTTCTTGGGTTTTATCTTTTAAATTTTATTTTATTTTACTCCTTTTCATTACAATTATTGTTATTATGATATTTTATTATTATGATGATGATATTTTATTATTATTATTAGTGTTAGTATTACATTTTATTTTAGTTATTAAATTGTTCTTATCTCAACCCACAAGTTTTACTTTTTTTTCCCAATTCTCCTCCCCATCCCACTGGGAGGGGGGGAGTGAGTAAGCAGTTGCGTGGTGCCTAGTTGCTGGTTGGTCTTAAACCATGACATATAGATATGTGTGTGAGCATGTGTATATATACATCTATACACATATATATATATATATATATATATACATGGAGGCTGTCCAGCATGAAGCAACCAGTGAGATGGCTGGTCTGACAGTTTTTTACTCATTTGGTCTCCTAGCACTAGTGTTTTTGGTATCTGTTGTACAAAAAATGAGTGGATAACTGACAGAAATCATGCTTTTCTTTTATCTCCCATTGGAAGAAACCACTAAACCTTTCTCACAATGGCCTGAGATGCTTTCCATGTCATAACTACTAGTACCAAGTCAGTCTCCAGCTTCCCTGTATCCATCAGCTTTGGGAAAGTTTCTACTGCTGGGACTTCCCAGGAATTCTCAGTGACATGAAAAACAGTCATATTTCTCACATGACCATTTTATTTATGCACAGGAATGGAGCTGGTATTTCATATCTCACCCGAGATAGAGAATTTTGAAAATGAAAATCTGTTTTATAATGGTCAAGACAAATAATTCTCCCAGAGGATCTATGACCACCATCTGAATACAGTCAATACAACATTCTCATTCAGAGCCATCGACTGGAGTCTCAGCTGGAATAGCTAAGCAACCAAGCCATTCTGCTACACATGAAATGAAGATCTGGCTTCAACTACAAGACTGAAGAAAATGAGAGTCTTCAGTGTTTCTAAATAAGTGTAGACATAAGGCTTCCTTTTTTTAGGGACTAAGCTGATTGTCCAAAATGCAAACCTGCTATACGGGAGGTTCAGGTTTTAAACACATATATCCTTAAACTGTTATTTTACTATATAGTGGGATAAATACCTTTGGTTCATGTATTTATCACTGAGGTTTTAAGTGAATTTGTTTTCATGAACACAAAGCCAACTAATTCTATATTCAGACAGCATTGCCAGTTTCCTCTCTTATCCAACAAAAAAAAGGGAAGGACCAATAGTAAGATCCTATACTTTCAGTCTTCATCCTGTTTAGAAACTGCTTATATACATGAGGGGGCTATGAATAATTACGTATTATAGAGTAAAATTCCTATCATCTGGGCTTTGAATTATTATTTTATTTGCATTTATGTAGATAAAAATCACCCTATTTAAGTTCTTATTTGAGAATCTGATATCATATTTGTTAACACTGAGGAAATCAATTAATGGAAATTAACTGTTCAAAGTTTCACAGTCTGACAGATACAATCTTAGTCTGAAGTCACTCTATGTCTGGAAGTACTTGCTAAGGGAGAGCAATCAAAGCACCTAAATTGAATTGCTACTATACAGCAATTAGTTTATTGATTTAATTAAGAATGCCACCTTTTAATTTTCAGGTCATGATTGAAGCATTTTCTGATTCAATGGATTAGGCATTAGCAGAATGACAGAACTACCAAGAAAACCTCCCAAAATATAACAAGAATAGAGATCCAGGGCTGGGAAGTGAAGTGTTATTCTAAAGAGGACTTTGTTCATAAATATGAAATAATACACTGCTAGAGTATTTTAAATGCATTACTGGCATCTGCTTCCAAAAAGAAATGTCTCATCAATCATGTTATATTATGAATTCAGAGTGCGCAGATTCTATGACAGTAAATTCAACTTAATAAGTAAGGTACTTTGTAACATTACATGTTACTTTATTATTAGAGTACAAAAATAATAACTGGTTAGCAATTCCCAGGTTATAAGTACTAGTAATGTGGGTAAATATTTTCTTCTAAATTTGCAGCAGCTAAGAAGCCTTGGAGGTAATTTTTAAAATCAAGGTTACTATCCCTTTTTTAATTCTGAACTCTGGCAATGCAATTCAAAATAATTGATTACTGCTGTTACACCACTAAACTTAAGATTTGCTGCTTAAACCTTGGTATGTCCAGCAGTCTGTTTATCCTGTCCATGCTAGGGTCTCAGCCTATAAACCTATTTACATGACAAGACCTTCCGGCCTGATTCTGCTTTCTACAGATGTCAGTGGAATCCTTTTTTGCCACATGAGTAATGTCAGAGGAATTGGGCAGGTCCTATTCATTTAATTTTCTCTCTGAGCTGTGAGAGCAGCTGCAGAAGAGGTTCATAGGCCTCTACCAATAGAAATGTATTTATATTTAAACAGGTTACTAAACCTTTAATATCAAAATGCAGAAAGTTAGTCCTACACATAAATATTTCCACAGCTGGCACTGTAGACCGTAAGCTCTTTACACTTTGTATGACTTACATCTTTGGGGCATTCACTGTACGGACACTAAAACACAAACTCTAAGAGCCATTGTCACATTTCACTGACTAATACTAAGCTCTCAGTGAATTCAATGTAATACCTACTTACAAAGCAAATGGAGTATAAGCAATCAAGATTAGGCCCAATAGTAATTCATAATTTCTATAAAGGTTATGAACATATTATTTGCTCAGCGGTCTCGGAAACATCATCATGCAGCTTATGGAAATGTCAGCCTTATTACAGTAAACTTTTCTGCCCTTCATATCTTACAGCTGGAAAAAACTATTCTTCCTGCAGCAAATATCCTTAGTTTCATTTCATACCCACTGCAACAAAAAGTTGTGTACTGACAACCGACTTTTGATCCACTCCAACGGACATTGTCACTTATGCCCTCCCTGCTTTCTAGCAATGTTGAGGACAGCGGTTTTTATTTACAGAGTACAAGGTAAGTTATGAAACTATCAGCCCAAATCACAAGAGACGTTATTCTTTTTAAGCTCTTATGAGACTCCCTAAATAAATAAATAACAACAACAACAACAACAACAACAACAACAACAATAATAATAATACAGAGAAGAGCACTGCTGGCAACACTAATGTCTCCGAAGGTCAGTGCCTTGGAGAGGAGAGAAAGCACCAAGCTCTGTTTCAAGTGCTCAAAATAGAAACGAGATATCAAGTATCACAGAAAAGTCACCATCTCCTTCTAATGAAAATGTGCAAAACACAGAAAAGCCATATAGTACTCACTGGCATAGGGAGAATTGGCAGCAGATCCATTCAGGAAGGTTGGAGAACCGCCTAAATTTGACATTCCAGCATTCCCATAGCCATTCATGCTTGTTGTGACAGAGTTATAATTTGTCTGCTGAGGGGTGGTGCTTGGCACATAGCCATGAGGTGACACGCTGCTTGAGTTGCGAGTAAAACCTTTTGTGGGGAGGGAATACATTTAGAAATTGGTGTTAGCCCGAGAACAGTCTCTTACACAAACAGCTACAAGCCAGTAAGTCTGGGCTACCTAGTCCAGCCATGGTGTGCTCGGGGAGGGCCAGGACTGACCACCACTACCACCAGCTAACCCAAATTGTGAACCCTCGCTGCCCAGGTCATCGCTGATGGGAGCACAAAGCGGGAGGAGGGAGGCTGCAGCCTTCGCAGCTCCTCAGGCAACCCATGCCCTCAAGCAAAGATTACCATTGGGTATTACAGGAACACTCACTCTAACAGAGCTGTTTGTAGGAAATGGAATAAACATGACCTACATTTTCAAAGTGAGGAGTACATACTGACTTAAGGTATGTTAAAAGCATGTGATTTCTGTTAACTCTCTTCTGATGTCGCTCTCATTTAACGCATCTCAAATTAGATGCTCACTGCACACTTCAGAAAATGTAGGCTATATTTCTCAAAGTAGTGGGATATCCTTAGTCTTTTTGCCCTGGTGCTATCATTATATTGGCAGAAAATTACTATCGAATTTGGCACCAAGTTAAAATTTAAATCTCTACCTAATTCTGGAAATGACGTTTGGGGAAACTCATATCCAAATATCCAAAAAGAAGATGTGTTTCTAGAAGCATAGAAATACAAAACACATCTTCAGTCCTAGAAGAAAAAAATGCCAACTTTTCTTCCTACCACACAGTACATCCATAAAATATTTTAATCTAAAAATCATTGCTATTTTTTAAGTGTAACGCAAAATAATTTTGTCTGCCCTTCTAGAAAACAGCCGCATTCTAATACTTTCTCATTAAAGTGGATTTTTAAGTTGGATGATAAATGGAGCTGAGACAAGGAGAGGGGAAAATGCAAAGGGTTTTTACAAAAATGTTCATAACTTTTTTTTATTTTTAACTGTAGGAATTGAAACAATATTGATTTTATACAAAGTGAAAAACACTTTATTTTAAAAATCAGAGAAGCTCTGAAAGTGTCTTTGTAAATATTTCTATTTTTTGCTAGTTTCAAAATTTAGAGAAATCTCAAACTCTGAAAAAAATCAGTGCCAATATTATGTCTCTTGCAAAACCAAACCAAACAGACAAATATTCAAGGGATGCTTTTGTGTTATAAAGAAATGCGACATAGGCCCCAGACTGAGAGATCATCCTTGCTTAGGAAAATATATAAGCCAGTACTTAACATTAAGCACATGCTCAAGCCCATAGAAATCCTTTTAAAATTAGTGGGATTTAAACACAAATACAAGTGTTATCCTGAGCAGAAGGAAAAGCTGTTTAGCTATATGCAGAAGTGGTTTTCCCAAATTGGGGCAAAAGTCACTAAAGCAAGGCCCATCCCATGACAGTATTGTGTCATTCAAAGGTTGTGCTTGCGTGTGGGCTGGTGTCTGTCTAGGCGTGCTCCTAGCACTCTTCCACTGCTCTGCACGTTTCCCTGACTTCTATCAGAAAAGTTTCATAGAGAGAGGAAGACGAGTCTTCTCCTGACCCTGATTGGTGGCTTGTGAGGCTTCGGAAACATTGACAGCTAGTTGACCGCTAAAGGAATTCACTCCCATCATTCCTGCATGGACTGACGTGTTAGCAAGGGCGGGGAGCTGGTTGTGATTGCGGGGGACACTGTAGAGTGCTTCTGCGATGTCTGCTGCTCTTTTCAGGATTATTTCCTAGAGGATAAGAAGGGAAAAAAGGAATAAAAGAGTTACCAATGTGGCTCTAACAAACCTTTTCTTACATACTAAAATGAAATATTTCCCTGTCCAAAGGCAAAAACGAGATGCTTGTCTTTCTAAACCCGTTGGCTGACTGATAGCTAATGCTTATAAGATCTGCTGTCTTCATGATAAATCCTGACATCTGTGGTAAGAGAGTTGGAAGTTTCAGTCCCAGCGGCCACGCTTCTGTATAACAAGACCAACTGGGAGAATGGGGCTGGAGCCTAGACTTACTCTACCTTAAAAGCTATCTTTAGGGTAAGATTGAAAAATCACTGGTGGCAAGGCATAATGCATACCATTGCCCATATTATATAGTATCTGGTGAAAGTGGGCAAATGCCTCGAGGGTTAATAACACGTTGCTTTTACAAGCACTAAATTCACTCCCTTTACAAAAGAAAACAAGCAAACTAAACCCCACTCCAGGTATGACATTGCCCTCTATATTTATTCTTGTCTCACATTGTAGTATCACATACCTTTAGCCCCTGATCTATCTATACATCTGAGAAATAGCCATGTTTTAGAATTGCTGAAGTAGAATGCATTTACCTGGTTATTATGTGGCATACCGTAGAGTGCTTCTACTAAATCAGCAGCCCTCTTAAGTATTACTTCCTGTCAATATAAAAACAGATGCATTCCTCTGAGTTCAATAAACTCCTTGTGGGGAAAAACAAATATTAGAATCTTTTATACTCTTCCATTAGTTGCACCGTGTTTTGTGGGGGGGGGGTTTAGCTCCCACCAGGTACACCTTAATTGTAACAACTCTCAGCAACCACTGAATGGTGTTAAATCACTAGTTCATCCTATTCACACACACGCTTAATCAAGTCAAAAGGTGAGAATCATTGGTGCTGCAAAATAAAATACATCACTCAATTGTCTCTACCATCTGCACTATAAACCACTCATTGGTTTATTGCAGAATACAATCCTGAGGTCATTTAAAAGATTACTGCAATCAATGTCATTCATAGCATGTTATGAATCCCTTCAATGTGTTTATTTTATTCTTAATTGCATACTGCAGGAATTGTGACCTTACCCAGCAGGCCACATTCAAAAGATATCCAATCAGTCCTATGCTACTGGTAATGTAACCTTTCAACTTCTCTGGTTTGTATCCTGATATGGTGGGTCAGGGTAGGATCCATGTACATAAAATGATGCACAAGAGGAAAACACATGCTGTATGAAAGAATGGCCCAGTATGGTGCAGTGTTTCCTGGAAACATTCCCTGCATGGACAGCAGAATTTAAAACAATCTGGGATTTAGTTCTCCATTTGGGGAATTTTTTTTTTTTCCATTTTCCTATATGTTCTTTTTAACTTAATATTTCTTAGAGTATTTTAAACTGGCATTCAATTAATGATAGCATTTCCTGTGTTCTTACATTTTACAGTGTGGAAAAATCTCTATGAACTATCCTGATAGAAAATGTAAAAATGCATTGCAGAATTAACCTAGAATAATTTTTTTTTCTTATTCTTTCAAAGCATCTAGCAGATTCCCAATTGGCTGATCAAAACCAGTCAAGACTCTCCTTTGAGTAAAACAATATATTTTTGCAATTCCCAGCCCCTAAGTATTGCTCGAATATACTAACAAAATGCTATTCACCACGGTATATTTCTGCAAGTAGCTCACAAAAATAGTTCTAAGGATTTTACAGTTTTCTACAAAGTTAAACTTTTTAACTTAAAATATTTTACACAATAGCCATATTTTATACCAAAAAGAAACAGTAATGCTCAATTTTCATATACTGTAGACTCTGATCAGAAAATAGAGATATAATTGCGTTCATTTTGCTGTCACCATAACCTCTTCAAAAATCCTTGAACAACTCTTCAAATGACAAGCTTTTAGATGCATATTAGCATTTTTTTCAATTTTAAATTCTCTATAATATAAGATAAAATAGTTGTCATACTGCAGTAACTACTTATGACATATATAATGTCCTAAATTCAAAAATGAGATGGAGGATTTTTGTACTCCCAGTAAACATTTAGGTTTGCCTTCTGCTGCACACACCCCTCTCTCAGAACACACATTTAAATGATTTTCCATATAGGAACTGAGATGTAATATATAATTGATGGATTTTTAAATCACTACATTTGAAACAGATTCTGAGGAGTTAAGCTGATACAGCTTATTTCTGTTTTTTTGTTTGGTTTCTTTTTTTTTCTTTTTTTCTTTCTGTTGTGGTTATTGTTTGGGGTTTATTTTTGTGTACCTTGACCACAACAGTTAGCCGTATAATCATGGACGGACAGACTACAAACAACATTGAGGTACGATCAATCCTTGTTGCTTTACCAGAATCATCAGAACACTGAGTTGCCCTTTTTGCTTCATACTGAAGGTACAAACTAGAGAAGAACAGAGATGTTACTGGAAAATGTTATCTTTTTCAATCCATGATTTTAGGTGGAAAATTACTGCACAGGTGTTTGACTTTGCAAACTAGGATTTATTTCACTTCAGCAGAAATTGTTTGCACTATATATTTCACTGATGGAAAATTAGAATGTGATACAGAGCCCACAGAGTGCTTTGGAATACTGTTAACCTAAGTTGTCATTATGCCAAATTACTAAAAAAAAAAAAAAAAAGAAAGTTTAAATAGTCATTTCTGCTCTACCTGACTAATCATAGTTATTTATGTAATGCTGAGCTAAAAACCTTAGAATGCATCTAAAAAGAGTTTGAAGACCATGTTAAAAAATGAGGTAATTACATGGAATCTTACAGCCACTCTACCTAATATCAAATAAATTCCAGTTCTTAAACATCGGAAGTTCTTTGATGCCATATCAAATTGCATATAAATAAAACTAATTGTCGTGATCTTTTATTGAAATATGCTTGACAAGTAGCATTCAAATTTCCTAGCTAGTCAATAGTTATATTTTTTCAACATTTTCAGAGACTGTAAATTTGAGTTTCATACTTTCTCTAACAATATTTTCACACAATAAAAGCATTTCTTGTTTATGACATTTTCAGATCATACAAAGTAGATGTTACACAAAAACTCCTGTGTCAAGTAGTGGTATCTTCTACTGAAGAGCTGACGGTAGCTCCTATAGACACAAACTAGCTTTAAAAATACACAGTAAAATGCTACGACAGACATGCTCAAGACATTAACTTCTTGTTTTCTGACTGCGCCTTAAACCCTTTGCAGCTCTGCTTAAATTACCACAGAAGCTACTGTTACGACTCTACATACAAAGGAGCCCCCAAAGTCCTCTATAAGTTAGAGCAACAGACCTTGCAAGGTGCTTGGATTGCGGTGACCAGAAAATTGTTCTCACCTCCATGTCATTACGCTCACAGTGAAGCAGCCCCCGAGCATGTTTGTGTTCGGGATCTAATATATTGCCTTTCAATCAGAGCTGAGAGGCACTGAACACATAGACAGAACATGACGAGCAGGTCAGGAAAGCAATAAAGATTTTACAGAGCTGTCCAAGGTGCTAAATTTACTCAATAATGGGTTTGGCACCATAGTGTTAACCTCTCATTTACTACGAGTTTGAGGGACTAAATTGAAGTAGCTGACTTCATTTACCTTGAAATGTATATTTTATGACATTATGTAAGTAGATTGAAAGGGCACTGCAGTTTTAACAATTTAAAGGCTAGAGCATGTTTAAGATGATGCTTGAATATTTATTGTATATTGCACTTAAACTATATTGTATATTAAAATGCATTGATTAAATTTGTAAAAGGTATTATAAAAAAGGACAGCTAATATAAAAGATCTATGTCTTTTCAAATCCAATTGATACTGCATGTTACCACTGCAATGGTGATAGATAAACAGATAGATAGCTGGACAGAGCAGCAGACAGACATCAAAAAGTGAGTGAAACTCACGTTCCATAAAAAGAAATCTCTGCATAAGCTCAAGGTCTGTTATTCCAGATACTCCTTTGTTCACAGAAATTTTTCTTTGCCTTCATCTCGGAAGCCTAGATTTTCATAGCAGTAAGTGGGCATCATGTAAGGTCCTTCCAATTGAATATGCAAGTGGAAATATTTCCTGAGAGAGACAGAGTTTGACTAAAGCTAATATCTAATTTATGGGGGCATTTGTCAAGAAAGATCCACTCTTCTATTAATGCTAAAAGTCTGACAGCTTTCGGTTTAAAATAAAGGACTTTACAGCATTTAGTTAGAGCTAAAGTGAGGGTCTTCTTGTCTTGCATTTTATTTCAAATGAGCTTCATTTTATTTCTATAAAAATAACAACTGATCAAATATTGAAAAGAGGAAAGATTACTTTAGTGATTAAATATGATGCATCAGAACTCTGCCCTCCATGCAGCAACACACCACAGATCCAGAGGCCATTTTTCTTCCAAACTGAACCTGATTTTCTACTGAGGGATTTTTACTTTTTTAATTTTTGAAACAGGAATGTAATTAGATATTTAAATCAAATTTTTCTCTTGAAAATACTAAGGGATGTTTACATAAGCAGAAGAGGAGGCTGGGTAGTGAAGTCTGCTGCAACTTTGCATATTCCAAAATTACTGTAGGAAAGATTATATAAATCATACCAGAACAACTGTGCTTTTGAAGCACAAAGACTGAAATTCAGATTGAATCCACTTCTGACAGCAGGTACCTTGAACCAACATTACAGCAAATCTGCATGTGTCGTTTGTGGCATGCATTCCTTCAGAAGGAAGGAATTAAGATCACAAAACTTGCATTTCAAGTTTTAACATGACGAAAACATTTTGTGTCAAGTTTTATCATGATAAACACATTTTCTGCCAGCTTTAAAAAAGATGGGATATTTCTTCTGTTGACATCTTCTTACTTTTTATTCAGCAACTAGTGAAAAAAATCCCCTCTGTGTCCCAGAAGGGCTGTGAGTCTAGTGAGCTAAAGGGTATCTAGAATTACACTGAGTTATTTGGCTTAAGTAACTAAATTAGATAATGTTCAAGGTACTTGTTAAATCTAAATGAATTTTGTCAAGACGAAGCTGACCACAATATATAATACTCATCAGCCACATATTGTATTATTGAGACCACCCCAAAGGATTTATGTACTTGTGGAGGGCGTGGGGGGGAAGCTGTTCTAGCATACTCTGAGGCATTTATCTTATGTGTTGTCTAGATATCATATCACCTTCTAATGCTCTTTAGCATTGTAATACAAGAGAGAGCTCATTCATCTTCTGAAAGGGTACTTAGGGATGATGATGTCATTCATACTTCCTTGACTCTTATGTCTGACCTCCTGGCTCTGCCTTCTAACTTCCTACTCTCATGGCTACTTGCAAGAAAAAACCTCTTCTGCAGAGTCAAAATGTTGAACATCAGACTCCAGTTCCCTTCTTCACCTTGGTAAGGTCACATTCTGAAATTTCAAGTCAAAATAAAAATAATCTGTGCTCAAACTTCTCCTTTGTTTTTTAATGGGTGAAACTATAAATGCGCTAGTTAAGGATATGTGTGTTAGAACTAAGTTTTAAACTTAAAATTTGTCTATACATTATATTTTAAAAGATAAAGATAAAATTGTGAACACCTCTTTCAAGTGTGAAGGCAAAACCAACATTTTGGTAGAGAGCCATTTAAAAGGATGCCACAGATCTAAAGTGCCAGCCATCTAGCTCGGTATACAAGAGTTTCAGCCTGTCCAGAACCTCCCATCTCTCCAAATCTACACTGAGAACTGCATTATTGTATCATTTTCAGCAATTATAGTTTTATAAAGACTCATGAAAGCCATTCAAAATGTAAAGATCCCCCATTTACTGTAAAACTGAGGGAACTATGCCAGCCTAATGGGAAGTATAAAATAACAGGGCCAATTCACTAAGAAGATATTTGTACTCACACAAAGATGAAAACTTCTCTAGCAAACAAACAACTGAATTGTTTCCGTATATTATAATTGAATCATACTGAAGAAGTAAACACCATATAGACAGGAAGGCAAAATGAGAGAGAAAGACAACATACTTCACTTGAGGGGTAAAAAAAATAAGGTTCTGCTTACCGCTGCCTATAGGATGGAAGTGCACTGAATTCCTGTCACTGAATGTCAACGGCAATTTCCAGAAAATAAGTCTACAGTGGGAGCTAGAACCTTAGCTTTTCCAAGTCATTGTAGTCTCATCAGCCTCCACCCAAACTGAAAATCACAGCCTAAATCTACAGCACTAAAAACAGTCATGCATGACCTTACCACCTGCTCCACAATGAGCCAACCTTATAAATAAAATATAGAAAGCCTATATGAGGCAGCAGAAAGAACAAACACTGAAGTGCAAATGCGAGCAGGCATCTAGCCATAAACATTGAGAATCGATGATTAAAACTCCTCTTAACCACAAAGGTGATAAATGCATAGCAATAGGGAAAACACACCCTATTCAGTCCCCATTGCAAATACTGCTGACAAAAGAAGCAACAAAATTATGACAATCACCTGTAAGTCTGTCCTTGCAAGTCTCCCATCTTACCCCTATTATCCTCCTGTTAATATGGTGTACTTAGATACTAAAAAAAGTATCAGCCTCCTTTTTTAATCCACACCACTCATGCCGCTGGTCTTCATTTCCATAAATGATGGGCACATAACAATGGCAACAGAATTAGTAGCTAGCACATATGTGTACTCCATCTAGATATACAGTAGCATGGAATAAACTAGCATTAATATAGTTGCATTGGAATAAGTCTTTGAATAAACTGACATTTGAGAGTCTGGATGCTCCCACCATATTATCATCAACTGAAGCAGCTGGCAAGTAGTTTGAATGGTTTTGCTGCTAAAAGCTCTGGAGTTCTCTGCTAATGTTAGGTCTCTAAGTCCAAAGGAGAAGAGTGGGTGTGTGAGAGCAGATATGCAGAACTAAAATCACTCTGCCAGTGCTTAAATCACCTCTTTTAGGGACTTTATCCAATGGTGATTACACGACCCACACCGACGTCCCTCAGATAGCTGTAGAACTTTGATTCTTCTAAGTATTTTTACAGTATGTCTTGCCTCAGACTCCTAACTTTACCAGAAAAAGGCATTTATAGCTACCTGCAGGAACCCTTCAGGGTTGTCAAATTTTAACTTATGAGGACAATCTACCTTCCATGTACACAGAACATGGCTGGTAGATATTACTACATTGTACTCATATCTATTCACATCCTACAACACATCAACTGGTAGCGGGTAGATGTCAGTCATATTTGGGAGTCACTAACACTGTCATGAAGAAATCGACACTGTGGTAATTCTCTGGCATCTTCTACAGCATTTCCCACAGGCTACCTTGCAAGCTCACACCGTGAGGATCTAAGGACAGATCCCACAGTTTGAAACATAGTGAGATCACGAAAGGAAACACATTTTTCATGCTGTACAAAAGACTGCAGTATTTATCCCAGCATGTAAAGACCAGTTCTTCTGCACGTATTTTTCCTTAGTTATGCAATCCCACCTTTCATACTATGATCAGTTTGTCGGATCCAGTGAATCAGAAAACAAAATAAATGAGAGATACAAACTAGATCATGAATGGGTAAGTCCACATAAACTCAACTCAATGGCTAGCAAAAAATTCTTCACCAACTTCCTTTACAGAAATTCCTCCATCCCACCAGTTTACAGTGACTCATACTATACCCATCTATCTAGACAACAAAAAGGTTATTCCTGATTTATCCATGAACATATGAACAAACAAATGATAACATTAGATTCTTTTCTTCTATCTGACCTCAAAGGTTTGCCACAATGACCTAAAAGCACATTTTGTGCATTAAATTCTCCTTATGTGCCATAGCTACCTTCAGTCCCTGGGCAAAATATATAGAGACATGTACAAAACAATCTTAGATAGGAACCTCAGGCATCTCTCTTTGAAAATTTACCCCAAACTATTTGTACTAGCATCTAGAGTACTTTGAAGCAGATGTTCATTATTGAGATTAATGAGCTTTTACGTTTGGGTTTGGTGGGGGTTTTTTTTGGTTTGGCATATGTAAGATTTTCTGATAGCTCTTCCTCTGCTCTTCATAGTATTAACATTCCTATTTCTTGAAAACAGCTGCAGATGAGAGTTGCAAGAAAAAAAAAAGAAAAAAAAGAAGAGTTATTACTCAAAGTCTTCTCCTGACCATTTTATACCCATATATTTTTGGAAAGTTGTCAAAGTCCCCTTATGGAAGAAGAAGAATGTTTTGAATTATTTGAAGGGTCTGGACTTAAGTAAACTCAAAAAGAATTTGGAAAAATGAACAGAGACACTAAATTCTGAGACCGTTGTTCAAAGATACTGCACAGGCTGTTTTAGAAGCTTTATTCTGCAGATCATATCATTGTGCCCATTAGAAGAATTCCCTGGAATACTTAGGATTTAAAAAAAAAAAAAAAGATTAAATGTGGCTTGTGATTTTGTGTGTGGCACAATGTAGATATCCAATTATGTATTTGTAAGAGTGAAAAACATTTTACTCAGCAAGTAGACAGGCTGATATCTATTTTCCATCATTTATATACACAAAGACTTTCCAACACAAGTCCAGTTGTATCACTTTCAAATTGTTCTCCCATTAGGCCAAATCTAGACTGTATTTGGTGGCATAATTCACTTGACTGCATTTAAATCTGTAGAGATATAAAATTATGTTTGGTATTGCAAAGCAAGAATGTCTACTGAGTTAAATCAGCAGAGATATCTAGCACTTAAAGTGTAAATTGTACATATGTGTTTTGTCTGTTTAATTTTCAGAGTTGGTCTTTATTAACGCTTTTACTCATATAAATATCTAAGTATGCCAAACCAGCTGTTTTCTGTAAAAAACAAGTGTTCACCTATATGCAATTAAAGACCTACCAGGATTTTCTTCTAATGAAGGGGAAAAAAACCCAACAAACCAGAACAAAACAAAAAAAACCCCAGCATATCATTAAGATCTGTGAAACTGTCCCTTTGTTGGATTGTACGCTTCAGGTAGGAAGTGTTAGTAGAAATTGAGAGTTCGGGTTACTTTTAATAGCAGGAGGAAAACTGAAAAATAAGATGCATTGAAATTCTGACCTACAATGATATTCCACTATGTTCTGTGGAGAGTGAGTGCATAAAAACGTTGAAATAGAGACTGGAATAATGTTGGTAGGTTTTAGTATTACAGTTAAAACACTGCTCAGTCATAACCCCTACAAATGACTACTTTCACTTACATTTTATCATCGGTATAATTAAAAGAAGTCTCTTGAAAGGGGCATTCTCATTACAACGAAGGACCACTTCAGACCCAATTGAAATGAAAAGACAGACCATAGATTACGTGTAGATACCAAGTGGTAATTTCTAGGGAAGCATAAAATGCCAAATGTGTAACAACTATATTTTATAACTATGTGTTCAAAGGACTTAGAGTATTTTATTGTACAAAGAGGCTTTGGCTCAGAAAGACTACTTCAATGAAGTGCTTCCTAGCATATATTCTGAAAAATTTTCAACTGGCTTATCAGAAACAAAAGATATTTTGTTCCTCATACAATTATTTTTAATTTACAGCTTTAAAAATTCAGCTGAAATTATCCAAAGGAAGTATAAATGTTGAATAACCACGTATTTAAGAAATTAAATTTATCCAACATTTCACAGAGATAACACTATCTTTCTGTGTGCACCTCCACAATGTAAAAGCAGGCACACCATTTTACACAATCTAGGGTTCCTTTTTGGTGGTGAGTGAAAAGACTACCACTGTCACTATGCCAACATATTTTATGGAAGTGCTTCAAAACTCGCCACTGGTTTTTCAAAATACATCAGTATTTTGGTAACTTTTTCAATCATCAAAAACTCTTAGCTCTCATGATAGTTTAAAGCTGAAAAAAAATGAAAGAAAAATCAGATTATCAATATATTATTATTATTTCTTTCCTGTTTATTAAAAAAATACTTTTACACACATTTTATTTGTCAGAAGCTCACATTTGGAAAAATTAAGCACCTCTAACTGTAAAATGTTAGGACTTCAAGAGACAAGATGCAATGTCCAGAAGAAATTATGAATATAGCATTATTAGTAAAGACACTTAGGTCATCCTAAAAACCAAAATTAACAGAGACAAATTCCAAAATTTCTGTATCTTAGATGTCCCATGTGTTTACATACACGAGGCACTGGTTTAAAAAATGCTCTTGTGTTTTGTTTTCATTCTCCTCTCGACAAGTGTATAATTTGTCATCTATAGTCACAAATATATTCCGAAACATTCTTTAAAATAGATCCAAAATGCATATCCGTGTTTATACAAGTAGCATGAGACTGTATGCTATTGTACTTAGAGGACATTTCAGTCCAGTTGAGTTATATCAACATAAGTTACATGATTGACTTTTACAACAGAAAGAAAAGGTTGTACTCAAACAACAGTTATTGCCTCAATGGAAGAAAAATCAATGAAAGTAAAATGAACAAGAGATTTTGTCTGAGTTGCAGTTAATACTACTGAAGAGCTATGGATATTAGAAGGTCAACAAATAAATTAGTCCAAGTGTTATGAAATGAATGATTTGGCTTATAATTGTATTGAGTGCAAATTGTTCACTGCCTATTAGACCAAGTAATTTTTAACCATGGTGCCTCAATTACTGTTCCATAAGCAATAATATAGTTGTAAGAGCCACTGGTTCGATCGAGTGACCTATGAGACACACCAGGACAGCTGACTTTGCTATGATGGATCACTGAGCCTGATCTCCAAATGGTGCCAAACCTTCCCTTCCCGTGAGGAGATCTCATAAAAGAAACATTACTGCTTGATTCATTTTACCAAAATGTTTGAGTTTTCAAGTGTCAGCAGTTGAGTAGAGATTGTGAAGCTCTGTATTTCTTAGAAGAATTACGACAACAGGCATCCTATTGCTTCCAGCACTCTCTGCTAAATGGCATCATGATGGTTAGGAGGATGCTTTTTCTGCTACTCAATTGGACTGTGTTGTGAGAAATACACGGCAATCATATTTTACATCACCACGTAAACCACTGCATAACACCTAAAAGTAGGCTAGAAATGGAAACTGTAGGTGAGATTATAGACATTACTTCACACTTCTGCAATGCCCTGCATTCAAAGATCTCAAAGCACCACTTTAATGGGAACAAATTAAACTTCACAACATACTTTCTAGGAAAATATTCTCTCCCCCATCTTCATCAGAGACAGCCTTAAAGCATAGCAGTTTGGCTGAAGTCACAATGGTCTATGGTTACAACCAGGGCAAGTTTTGTAGGGTGAGGTAATATCTTTTATTAGACCCCCTGATACGGGCGAGAAAAGGAACAGTCGGCACGCAGGAAGCAAGGCTTGGGCACCCAGAAGCTTGTCTGGTTTTTTTCCAGTTGTATCAGTTAGTCTAATATAAGATACTACCACTCCCTACAAATCCTGATAGCCTTAAAGAGGGAAAAGAAATTAATCTGATATTGCTTTCATGCTATGAAGTAACAGACATGGCGCTTCATGAGGAGGAAAGGCAGCAGCTGCGTTTTCCCATTGCTCCTGAGGGCACGGTGTTCCCTGAGAGCCAGGACTCGAAATATGGCAATAAAGGTCTCACCACAGTCCCCACAGGACTGGGCCTTAAAGGACTGTAACTGCGCAGCAACTACGCATATCTGTTCTCTGCCTATATACAAAAGAAACTGAAGATGTAAGTGCAAATCCTGAATTATCAAATAATCTGTGCAGAAGAAACCACAACAATAAAAGGCTAATTAGAATAGATTGTACCACATACAACCAAATCCTGTTTATTTTGTCACTCTGCTATATTTTTGATAAATCACTACATTCAAACAGTCTATTGGGAGGGTGATTTTCCATTTCATCTCTCCATTGAGCAAAAATGTGCCATGTGACTGGAGTCTGAATTTCAATTTCACTAGCATACAGTTGAACTGAATATTATTTGGCACAATACAGTGTACAACTGAGCCACTAAATGGCTGATTTACTAAATTATTATTAGATGAGCTCTTGCTGTTCGAAGTGAAAGTGCAGTCACTGTCTCTCTTCATGGTGTGTTCAAATTGTTCTGTGTTTAAATATTCAGCATGAGGCTAATGTGAACTGATGAACTGAGACTACAAACATTCACTTTCAATACAGACAGAGAGACAGAGATGCAACATATCATGTGGCCTGCGGAGGTGAAAATGATTTATATTTAAGGATGGGGCTGCCTACTTCCATTACTATAAGATATTCTTAATTAGCTTTGCATTTGATTCAGGAGTTTGGAAATGTAGCTAAAAAACAGCTCCAAAACAGAACCAGCTGTGTAGCTATGGTGGCTTCAGAATCCCGGCGAATTGGTACTTGAGCCCGGGTCTCTGTCACTAAAGTGCATGAGCTGCCATCGCAGTTTCATACTTTACTGCCTTTAGTATTTGAGTTGCAACTTAAAAGTATCACCTGCAGTTCCAACCTCAGCATCAGAAATCCTAGGAAATGTAGAGGACTGACCATGTTGTGTAATTCTCTGACTTTTTGAGGTGGGGGGAGATGGGGAAAAAGGAAAAAAAAAATTTTTTTCTAAAAGGTTAAAAAAAAAAAGAAACAATTTCTTTACTGCCACCTGCTGGAGTTGACAATAACCCTTTGTCATACTAAAAGAACAAGCATCTTCACTTAGAGGACAGTTACGGCAAGCATTTAAAATACTGTGATCCCAGACACTTACAGTAGATTAGAATTTTTTATTGGTGCTGTGTTGCCATAACAACATAAAGACAGCAGATGACTTAAGCTAAGCTTGCAAAGCAAAAGGCTGCTCATCTGGCAGTTAAAATGAATACAGTTCACTTCACAAGTTCCCCATATGGACCCTTAGTGTATGGTAATGAGGATACCATATGGTGGGAGAAAATGCACAGAGAACAATTGTGCTCTACTGGATGAGTGAAGTGAGCAGGAAGTTATGAGGAAACGCAGGAGAGAGATTTGTGCGTGTGCTCTCTAACTCAAGGGTTTCTTTCAGAGGGGGGTTCTCTCTCTTCTTAATCTTCTTCTTAATATATACATGCATAGAAATGACAGAGAAACATATTGTACATTTTGCAACATCATTCATCATAAACTGTCAGGTGTGTTTGTAAATCAGCTTGGTAAGATCTTATAAATTTGTTATTCTTAAAAGGTAAAAGTGCTAAGTTTTTAGACAAAGTGCAGGAAAATTTAAGCACTTCTGACAAGTAGAAACATTAGTGGTAATCATTTTAAAAATGCTTGCATCTTTCTGCCTGCATGTTTAGCTGTAAATAATGCCGCAATGAATAAAAGCTTTAAAAAGGGGAGGGGAGGATGAAACGGAATAAATATTTCTTATTTTATTTCCAAAAGGATAAAAAGTAATAGTTGATCAGAACCATATGCATGCAAGATTCTGCTGTAAATGTACATATGCTATACAGTACGCTGTACTAACCAGATCCTAAACCTGGTAAGACAGCTTGCTAAAGGCTGCAAAGTCAATTTTGTACTACACATGCTTCATAAAAGATGAATATAAATGCATTAGTTAGACACGGTGAGCTAAATTAGAAGGTCAGGCAGGGCTGGAAGGGCTGAAATATCACACAACCAATGACTGTAATTACTCTTTTTTTAAGTCTATTAAGTGGTGTTGTTCTATCAAGGCTCAGGGGTATAGGACATGAAGTACAAGATAAAGTAATGTGTATTTATTACTCCCACGGGATCAATTTACTAGATATTTTCAGCTCCATGGAGCAAAATACACAAATGCAGCCTTTGTTACTTTCTTCAAACTGTGGCTTTTTCCTTCAAAAGCTCTGCTCCTCAAAGGGACCGTGTTTACCTGTTTGGTATCTTCCTGCCACCTTCCCTTAATTGTTGGATTTAAAAACAATAACAATAAGGACACAGGAGTAGAGAAATGTGGGGATCCCTCTTACAGGATGTTCAAACAAGTGGTTTGAGTTGCTCAGATGGAATGTGCAGAGGAGAAAATCCAATCCCAGGCATGATTTTTACCCCAAGGCAAAACAGAAATCAGGAATGGAGAATGGCGCAGAGCTCCTTGTCATCATGTTAGCCCTGATCTATTAAAAGTTTTGTCATAGATTCTAAATTACACCATCTGCTGTAATCATTTGCTGAGTAAATGCTGACCCACTTATAAAGAAAACTCACTGAAATGTGTATGCACACTGTTGACCTTCAGAAAGGAAAGGGCTCCTTGCCAGCCACTTGTACGTGGCTCTACCCTTCAGTGAGCAGCGTGGCTCTGTCTCTTCGCTCTCCTTTCAGACTCACTGCATGTTCCCAGACATGCCTCTGACATGCACCACCCCATAAGGGTGATACTTCCACAGTAGCCTCACGCATCTTGGTCGTCTTCTTCCCAATAGCTTTGAAACTCTCTCTCTGAATATTTTCAGTAGGACAAATTGAAAACCAAAACCCCCAAAACCCAAACAAGACCCTCAACCAACTAAATGCCCAAATTGTTAGGAAATGAAAAAAACCCAACTGTTAAGGGTTCAATACCAACCTTAACTCTGATCTTGCATTCCTACGAATTTTACAGTACAGCATAGAAACCGCCAAGCACATCTCACGCCCTCCTTGCTATACAGATGAACTCCAACAGCTCCTCTTCACATGCTCCCTCTTCCTGCCCATACTTAGTATAAAAGTTTTCTAACAACCTTCCTGGTGGAAAAAAAACCCAAACATGCATTTTCTTAGCTGAAAATTACTAACTTAGGTTAAAATACAGTCTCTTGAGTTAGCAGATGGAGATCCATTCTGGCATTTCCATTGGGTCTGTCTGAAGCAGCAAAGCTGAGTTTCCTTGTCTTCATTGCTATTTTAACCTCCGCTAGCAAGCCTGGGCCAACCCACCCACATTTAGAGACAACCTTTATTTGCAATATAAACAATACCCATGTCACAATGGATAAAGGGCAGGTCTGTGGGATTTCATATGGGAAAAGACAACTGCTTTTGCCAGCCACTGGTTCTGAATAACCACCTGTCTTCTATTAGTGTCCTAAACGAGGAGGTGGGATATGTCTTGGGGGGGTCTAATGACTGACCAGAGAAAAGGAGCTGAAGGGAAGGTGAAGCCTGGTTACGTGTGCTCTCCGCTCAGCAGGGAGGCCTTTGTGTGCTAGAGAGAGAGGCAGGCTCCACTTTCATCCACATGAAGAGAAACCAGAAGTAAAGGTGCCTTTCCGGAGGGCTAAGGGGTCTCCTAGGGAGAGCATTTAAGCAACAGACTGGGAGGGAGAGGATGTCAGATCATGGAGCGGGTCGATGCAATGACTTGCTTCTCAAACACAGAGTGAACAATCGTGCGCTTAATTTAAATACAAGTGATGAGTTGTAAGAGCGGTGAAAACGGCAAATAAATTCTAGGAAATTGCATATAAAGAGGAATCATTGTTATTAAATCATTTAGGATGAATGTGTTTCAAATCTAGCTCACAGTTGAAACTGTTTTACAGCTATAGCTGTGGAGTTTTAACAAAATTGCAGAATCTCAACGTATCTGCCAGGGATTTATTTTAAGGGTTGTAGGGTAGTTACATGAATGAACCTCAATAGACTCAACATGTCGTTGTGATCTGAACTCTAGTGATTTCCATTACAGTTATGCATGCAAGAACCAACAACACATGTGTATTTGTGCGCACATATGCAAACATATGAGACTGGGAAATTGCACACACACGTGCAGGCTTATTCCCCAGCTCCACAGGCAGGCTTTCTACAGACTGCTCCTATAGGATGACGATACGATTTCTTAACATTAGCATCATGGTATTTCTTTTCACTTCTCCCCAGAGATCTCTTGTTTCCTCTGATCTGCCTCCTGTCTGTATTAGAAAGGAAAGACTATACCGCCCAGCACATTCCTGGTACTTGATCTCACTCCAAGCTTTGGGTGCTAATCCCACCATCTTTGTACTCCCTGTCTCTCCTCTTGGTGCATGTGTTTGTGCGTGTGTGCGTGTATGTACAGACATGCACATCTGCTCGTGACAACCCTACACTGGCTGCTTTCCCTGATCTGCTCTGTACAAGAAGGGAACAGGACTCTGGCCTATAGCTGGCTCCATAGCCCAGCTGCCAACATCAGCTCCCACGTTTTTCTCCAGAAACTTTATATTGCATTTCTACTTTAAATGCATTTCTACTCCAACTGTCAGTCTAACAGTCCAAAGACCCCAGTTCCCAGGTGCTCCTGTTCTTCTCACTATGGGAGGACATTCTCCACTGGAATTTGGCTACTGAAGCACTGGGAGACAGAAAAAAAATTCAAAATCTGCCTTTTTTCTTTGCCTACTTCCAGCAGATAGCTGGAATATTTAAAAAAAATAATCCCAAGCATGAACAACGAGCACTTCTGAAAATATTGGTTGTAAACTAGTGGAGATCAAACTCCTCAAATAGTCTCAATGGTTTTAGAAATGCCTGTTGACACAGACATGGCTGTTAACTCCTCAGCTCTGGAGGGCAGAGCATGTGCTAACCCTCACTTGATGGCCTCAACAATTCTCCTTGACTGCAGGGATAAGTAAGTCACACAGCAGAATGCTCTTGTTGGTCCATGGGAAGGCCTGCATGCCCTTATGAACACAAAAATTATAACCAGTTCTCTTTCTTGAAAGATCTCTAATTCATCAGTAATGTTTAAATGGAATAATGGCCACAGACCCTAGCAGCAATTATAGAAATGGGGGGGTAGGGGGTGTATTTATTTAATGCATAAGTACAA
This sequence comes from Haliaeetus albicilla, assembly GCF_947461875.1. Taxonomy (NCBI): domain Eukaryota; kingdom Metazoa; phylum Chordata; class Aves; order Accipitriformes; family Accipitridae; genus Haliaeetus; species Haliaeetus albicilla. The sequence continues at coordinate 13,430,204 of NC_091509.1, read as the reverse complement.
GCTTTTTAATGAACAGAAGCAATGATACACTGGCAGGACAATGAGGAAAATGGAAGAAAGAATAGATATTGAAAGCTTTGAGCACTGCTCTCTTCTCTGCTGTCTCGCTCTGTCTCTCTCACACATTTGCCCTCTCTGCCCGTGGTTCCACTGTGGAAGCCATATGGCTTCCAACTCTCTTCTAAGTAGCCACTGAGAATTGTCTATAGTGGAATACTGCCAAAGCCCTTCCTGGTTTAATGACATGGGGAAGAGCGCTGTGCAGTACTCGCCCAGCACAGAGACTCACTGCGTCCTTGATTATGATCCTGGAGCCAGCAAGCGATGCTGGGAATTGAACCATCAGTGCCTCAAATACAGAAGTCGACATGTGCCAACCCCTGCTGCATTCAGCCTCTGTGCGTGGCATATTAATGAGTCTTGAACTTGAGGTCCAACCTTCAAGCTTGCACAGAAGGAATTACCCAAAGACAAAAAAAAAAGGTCCTCTTCGTTCTGTTTCCTTCTAACTCTGCATAGTGATACTAGTTTCTCCACTGAGTTTGTTCAGTCCTAAGGCAGTAACTTTTTTTTTTAGGCCATCACATCATACCTCTGGATACACAGCCACAATTTCCCTTGATTTAAAGATTTGAAAAAATAGCTTGAAAAGATACTCAGAACAAACACATTAAGCCAAGAGGGTGTATGAGGGGACAGATGACTCAGTACTAACCCTCATTTTCATACCCTATCCATAAATACCTGCTAAATATTGGAGTCAGGATATGGAGTTAGATGGAGCTTTATTCTGCCTGTTTTTATGTCCCGTGACACTAGATAGCAGGAACGTGTGGTTATCAGTTGGTAACAGCCTCAGCCTAAATGGGAAAGAGGAGGGTGTCCAGCCTGACGGCTGCATTCCCATACCAGCACAGAAGAGCATTGCTGGGGACTCCCTCAGTGCTGTGGGGGTCAGAAAGGGAGCCCAATACCTGTGGAAGTTGGTGATGCACTACAACCCCCAGCTGCATATCCCAATTCGGAATTGCTTAGTCTTGTTTTACTTGAATTTCCTGATTTAGAGGAAAGCCATGGCCATCTACTAGTCAGCTGGAACATTGGGTTCAGGGAAGTTCTGTAGTGTTTCTTTTGGGCCTCGCAAATGCCTGGTGCATAGTGAAGGCTGGTCTTTTATTTTCTGAGAAACAATTTTTCTCCACATGCACATTGGCAGCAGAGGCATGATACAGATGAAAGAGCCCCTACAGAAGGATGCTGTCTTTCTTTGGAAAGGGTTGCACCTCTGGAGGGAAATTTGACGACCTATGAAAGCTGTGTCCTACTGCAAATCTCTCCAAAAGTCAGAGAAAGGGACAGCTTGTAGAAGGTGAACAGAGCCAATGTAAAATGTAACTCTCCAGGACAGCATGTTTCTTTGGTGGTAAGAGGGAAGGACAACACATCATCGACCCCGCAACCACAGTCTACAGCCTTCCTAGGCAAAGATAAAAGACGTAACAAGCCTGTAAAAAAATCACATACTGAATTTTGTTTCTGTCAAGAAATAAAAGAAAGTAAGTTACAGTGCTTATGAAATCTTCTAACCTTTGAAACACTTTAGAAATTTAACTAATCAAAGCCCACAACAATCCCTGATGAAAGCCTGCTGACAGCTCAGGAAGCTACAGAAGAAAGGTCACAAGATTTACCCAGTCACAAAGGCTATACTGGACGTGCATTATTTCAGGGATCTGGCCTAAGGCATCAAAGCCCAGTCTGTTCTATGTCTCAGGTCTGCAAATTCACATCTTCCTTTCCATAAGTCAAAGGTGGTGTTCTTCAAATACACACTCTTGGCCTATTTGACTCCCCAACTCACTCACTCACTAACAGCCATGATGCTAGAGCAGATAAAACACATGGTGGCAGTTGGTCACATACAGTGACTCCAGCTCATGCATGCTATTGCTCAGTGTTCCTGTGGCAACTGCACCTCTTTCTCCAGTATATCACAAAACCCACCACAAATTCTCGCCAGAGAAAGTACAGTATGGCAAGGTAGCAAGAACAGATCTGAGTGCAGACCCAGACAGCCTTTTCACAGTACAAGACAGAACTACTAGAAGCCTATGCAAACTATTCGTTTTCTTCCTCAGCTTTTACTTGACAGAAATCAAAAAAAAACCTCCCACTAATTTTGATGGGAACAAACATCAAATCACTTCACTATGCATTGCTGTAATTATTTCAGCAATCCTGAAATAAAGCAGCATATAATAATTATTATCCTAAAGCAATACATGGTGCAGCAGCAGTGGACTCACATTCCCTGAAGATCCAAATAACTTAATTTTATCAATGGTCAAGTTCTCAAAATTATAATGGCAAGTACTACGGTGATACCAAAACCAAGAAGCGTCATTCTTCTATGAATAAGCCGCTCAGGTTCCAAAATACCAACCCAAAATATGTTCTTTGTTAAGTCTTTCAGAACACAGAGTAAGATGTGCTTTTAAGAAAGGCAAGAGCTGTTTGAGTTAGCTGTGACTCAGAAAGTCCAAGAAGTCTCATAAGCCTACAATGAAAGTTGCTGACTGGGCTTCATTGGTCATGTCTCTCTTTCAACTTATCTGGGTTGGGGACCAAACTGGGACCATTACATTGAGAGAGTCCTGCACTCTCAGACAAAAACATGCAGTAACCAGCTTTACCATATTTAATAAAACAACAAACTTTGTGCTGACCTTTGGCAAGCGTTCGGGGTCACCAGGGTGCCGGGGGATAACCTTCTGTAACCTTTGGAAACCATAGTCAATGGTGGGTTCGTTCAGAGCTGAAACAACAACAAACATCGTGATGTGACAAACGCATAGCAAGCAGGCTCCATTGCACTGTAACAATTGGCAACGCATTGCAAGACCGAGGAAAGATCACAGCAAAATCCCCTTTTACTGAAATCAGCACGGACTATGAAGTCTTGGTTCAAACGCTGTTTGAGGTTGGTTCTGAGGCTTTGGTTCAAACCACAATGCAAACCTTCCCACTTGAGCTTCTAAAACAAGGTTGCTGGAAAATTTGGGGATGTTGCATACATCTTCCAAATAGGAAGCAATTATTATCTCTGAAAGCCGCCATGAAATTAATTGGATAAATACTTTGCACCCCATCTTTCATGTTGGTTTTTTTTCCTGCTTTGATATTATGAGAAAGGTCCTTTGTGATCGGAAGACAAAAGAAGTAACTATTAGGGCGTCTCTCTTCTTCCAGATTCTATTATACATTTAATATGCTCCATGTGCAATGATCACATATAATTTTGTTGTGAACTACAGGCACTTGTCTTGGCAGAGGCTTTACTCATTGACACTGACTTCAGCAGCCCAGCTCAGGCCTCAATCAGCACTAAACTGATCCTAAAGACTTAATGAATCAAAAAAAAAAAAAAAAAAAAAAAATCTATGTTTTTAGTTCATCTTTCCCCAGTCCTTGTCTAATAAAATGGAGGAGAGAAATGGTAGAAGTGTAACACTTTAATCTTCATGAAAATGCTGGTCTGCCTGCACTAATCAAAGCTCTGATTGTGCCAAGCCTTTAAGCACATGCTTATCTGTAAGCACATACTTAAACCCATTTGCTTTCACCAAAGCAAATTTGAGCATATTATGTTTTTATATGATTGCCTATAATTACAGGGGACTGCACTGAATGACCTTCTAGCTATATTTCCAGTCATATGATCACTTTAAAACTCAGATGTTAGTGAGACTTCAACATGTGCTTAAAATTTCCTAAGTGCTTTGGTGAACTGGAACAACAGTCAAGCATTCTCAGGCATCTCTAAACAACAGCGCATCTTGACTTTCCCATGCCAATAGAGATGACGAAATTTTTCACAGCAGTTTGATTGCAATTTTTTTGAGTTAAATGAAAAAAAAAAATTCCAATATTGATTTTTATATTTTCAGCCTTTTTTTTTTTGGTGGACAGGAAATCTGATTTTTTTTTTTTCTTTTTTTGGTCACTTTAAAGTTTTTCTTATTTTGTTTTAGCTTATTAATAACAAAAAAATTATTTCTTGCACACAATCTGCTACTAAATTATGAATATATCTTGTACCTTTATGATGGTTTTGTTATGAGCTTTACTATGTGGGTAGAATGATGCCATCTGATTCTTGCAAAGAGATTTATCATCAAACTATATCTTCCAGTCTCACTTGTCTAAGCACTCTCATGTAGCTCAATGATGCTTATCCCACAGCAAGTTACACAACTCCATCAGTCTGATCAACATGGCACAATTTGTCCATACTTCCACTTTTTAAGTGAAGAGAACATTTTTTTAATACTCCTAATGTTAAAGATCTTTAGCCAGACCACATTGTTGTCATGAAAGCAGTATCTAATCCCTGGCTTATTTTTAATTAATTGGTGTTCCATAAACAATCCCACAAAACAGTCCAGTTTTTAAAGAAACTGTTCCATTTAAATTACTATTTTCAAACCACATTTCCACAGCAGATGGTTCTACTGGCAACCAAAGGGTCAGATTTTTATATCCTCCTGGGCCTTCAGCACATCCCAACTCCGTAAGCTGGCCCAGCGATGCTACTGCAAATTGAGGCAGAAGGAAGGTGCTGTAGGGGAATCACACAGTCCAGCAGAATCTCAGCATTTCTCTCGTATCACAAAGGAATCTTCTGAGCATATCCTGAAATTACTGTTACATTATTATCGTAACACCAAACTAGAAATCTTTCAGGATTTTACTTTCTGGGCTATTGTCAGAAGGTTTTTTTTGCCCCAGAGATCATGACATCCCTCTAGTCTCCTTGGTTTTTTTCATGCACTTCCCTTCATCAGGAATATCTAAATTTGATCTTTTATTTATATTCAGGTGATTGTATGGAAGGAGTGAGAATAAGGCTTTTCCCCTGCTTGTGCCCTTTTTGGTTTTTGGATGGTTGGGCCTTTTTTCCACGTTTCCTTTCACACCCTGGCCACATGCTGTCCACTCTGTTGTGTAGTTTTTCAGAAAATACAGTACCTGGGTTTGTAAACCCCCGGTTTCATTACCTTTGAGTTTCCTTACATGGCTTCTTGTCATGGACCCGTTTAGTTTAGACCTTCTTCAAATTTTACAATACATTAATTTACTGCTATTTATATTTATTATAAAAAATAGCTGTTCTCTGAGAAGATTAAAAAAACCCTACAGTTCTAATTTACATTTCTTTTGCAAATATGTTAGAAGATTTTAGCGTGGTTCTGTCAAATGTATTTCTTCTCTAATTCAGTCTAGTTTATGGCCATTTTCCCTTTACATCCTTTGGGAAAGTAGTTACTAAATTCTGCAATATTATAAATGGAGGCCAGTTCTGAAATCCCCCCAGAGATAGCAGTCATTTTCTCGTATCTTCCCACACATTCAACACATTTGAAATCCACAGAGTATTTCCTGTGAGTATTTTCTGAACTAAATGACCAAAAAAAATGTTAATTTTATGGTCCAATCTCACAAGGCATCAAGCATCCTCTGAGAGATACTGAAAACTTTCTGCTTCAAATAGCTTCAGCTTTACTTTAGTGGTGGGGAGAGGCTGCACACAGCAATTTGCAGGATTGGGTCCTAAAGTGTAGTTGTCAAATATCACTCATTAGTCTATAACCGTTCAACCCTTTCAGTCTTAGATAAAATGAAAAGAAGAAATCTTTAGCTGCCTGAACATCTAACCACAGATTGGATGGTATCAGCCCTCCATTCTTCAGTGCATTCAGAATCCAAGTCGAATGTAATTTGTCTCAAAGAAAGAGCCCTGTTTAAATATTTAACCCCACCTTCAGTGTTACGGCCACACCAGTTCCTGTGTCAGTAGCTGCCAAAACTCCAAAGAAAAGGTGAAATTCTGATCTCCTAGCATTGTAGAAGAGCCAGTGCTCAGGCCACCATTAGTGGCAGCTAATGTACGAGGTCAGATACCAACTCCTTGCAAGGTTTTGCCTCTGTCCCCAGGGCGTGCGAGCTTGCTCTCTGCCTTTGAAGTCCATTCACAATAACGCATTTCCCAGTGCTCTAATTCAAAGAAAGTTGTCTTTTTCCATGATTGGGAAAAAAAAAATCAATAAGAAATACAAACTCTCTATTTGTGTTCTTGACATCCATACATTAAAAACAAGCTAACACATAGTGTACTTAAAATGCATTCCCATTACCCTAAATTTTAAAAGTACTATTGAAAGTACTACTAACTTTAAAAAACTGTACTAAATTCAAATAGGTCCCAAGGCTAATGGCAGCAATTTGTATACCAACCCAAACTGACTGGCCCACTTTTCAAAATACAGGTATGATAATCTTGTGGTTTTAAAAGGACATTTAAATTGAAAGACTGTGAATTTAGTACATAATTATACCAATAGAACCCTTTAACTTGTCAACTTGTAAATCTAAAAGGCTATCAATCATTTCTAAAGAGGAAATAAACCTTAAAATTCTTTGATTGACAGTGCTTACTTTTTATGTGAAAAAAAAAAGGAGTAAAGTGGCCAGAAATCCATTTACAAAAGTACATTGTTTTACATAGGTGAGTAAAAAGCCAATAATTACACCTCCAAAAGACATATAAATCAAAGTAAGTACTTTCCCCTCACTTACATATTTTAAGTTGCAGTAAACTTCAGGTAACTTTTTATTAAAATACTTTTCCAAATGCAAAGCTTATTGAAGCCATTAATAGAGTAGCATTTTCATTTAAGCTAATATAATCATTTTTGCAAATACAAGATTTAAGCCATTTTTCTCCTTCCAAACAATAAACTTTCAGCCTGTCTCTTGTGTGAATTAACTGAAATTACACCCAGGTGTGCAAAATCTGTCTATCTATCCTAGTGTATGAGTTAAGGCACAATATTTATTATTCTTACCATTTTATGAATTACTTCTTAAACCCTTGAGGAAGAACTTTCTTTCAAATTAGACTCTAACAGAATAAGCCATGAAGCTCTTTATGCAGCAAGTCTAAAGCCATAACTCATAAAATCTAAGGCTTTTAATCAAGAAAATGCACAATGTCTATGGAAATAAGGATGTGTACATTATATTCATCTTTACAAAGTCCAACATATTTTTCAACAGAAATGCTGCTTATGCCTCTCAGAAAAATGTTTCCACCATAAGTATAATTTCAAATTCTGTACAAATAATTTTAATAACTGCATGTAGATAATCCACCATCTTTAAAAGTCTCTTTCTCTTTTTTTTTTTTAACTAGTCAGTGGAGGGCTTTTTTTAATATTTCACATAATGAATTCCTACTGTGTCAATAGAACTTTGGTCGTTAATTGAATGACTGTCTGATGTATCTGAAAGAGGAATTTGTTTCTCTGGCCACGCTGCCAACTTACAGCAGAATGATCGACACTTAATATCAGCAATTAAAAGGACCTGTTCAAATATCATATGGAATTCGTAGCTTGGGGTAGTGTAGGAGAACTCTTCACCAAGGAAAACTCATTCAGCAAATGCAGAGGGTAATTGAATTAGACACATTTTAACATTATTATTCAAAGAAAAATAAACACACGCTACATAGAAGCATTATGGAAATATTTCAGAACGTAAAACATATCCAGTTAATTTGTTTCCCATGCATTCATGGTTTCATTTATTCCTTTTATTTTGCAGCCTTTGTTTCTTTTTCATTCTGTTTGACCCAAAACCAATGAGAAAGCAGCACTTAGACCTATGAACTTCCCATATGCTTTTCCAGTGGAAAAGGCTGTAAGGAGAGGGAAGGGACTCTAAAGGGCTCAAATAACAACAAAAAAAGGCTGAAGGCTACAAACAAATTGGCCTCAGGTCCACAGGTCTGACTGTCCCTGTCCCAGATGAGAAACTTGGCCTTGATTGTTTTAAGTGAAACACCCAGGGAAAGGCTGCGCATGGCAATTAAATGTCCCACAGTGCTTGCTCTGGTGGCACGCCAGAGAGTTGCCGGTTTTCTTGGAAGGCGGAGGTATCAAGTTTGAAGAAGGTAAGAACGACCTGCAGAAGCACAGAGCTATAATGGCTTCAGATTATGTCCAGGAGGTTGTGGCTACAACAGTGGAATGGAAGAAGATTCTTTAGACTTTACCTTTGTCTCTTCACAAATCCATTATTTTTTTAAATTTGGCTCTACAACAAAATTAGACACCTAGTGACAAGTTCTGAACTATAATGTCAAAGGGATGGGGCTTTGGGGTCTACAATGCAGCTATTTTGAATTTTCTCCTGTCTGACAAGAGAAACTTCATCAAAACATAAATAGAAGTTGACTCTCTGGCCAAGACACACAAAGTTACCCATCTCAACACTTCATAGTCACAAAAGAGTATGAAGGAATCCATGCCAAAATGCTGGAGCACTGTCACAGCAGTGAAGGCCAGGTCAGGAACACATTTAACTTGTCTCTCGGTGCCCAGATTAAACCAGGGCAGAATATTTGAAGGCACAGAGAATGAGTATTTCGCATAAAATCAAGGGCAGCTAGGAAGGCAGACTCTTCGATGGGAGCCTTCCAATCTTAGCATCTCCAGAGGGATTTTATAGCTAAGGAATTCTTTTCTCCTGAACGTTTGGCCTCTTCCTCCACCAACTCAGATGCCCACCTCTATAAACAGCTCTCTTCCTTTTTAATCTGTACTTCTGTCTGTATTTCCACACAAGGAGATGGAAAGCAGGAGCTCCTTCCTCTTGTAGAGGCAAGATGCTGCCATGGAGCTGATCCAGGGTATTTGCCTTCACTAACAGCCTGTGGGTTCTGCCTCCAGGCTCTGGGTGATTTCTGCTCGAAGTCCCTGACTTTAACAAAATAAAACCTTGACTCTCGGAGATAGGGATAGGATAGGACAGGACACACCATATTAATATCAAACTCCAGGTGCCAAAATGCCTTGCTAAAGCCCTGCAGTAGAGCCATACTAACAATGGATGGTATTATAAAGCAACATCTTGACATGGCATGCTGTAAGCAAACCCTACCCAACAACTCTTATGCATAGTGGCCTCTTTATGCCTGCTCTACAAAGACAGCAAAAAAAAAACACACTTCAAAACCCCATCATCAAATGAAAAAAAGTCTGGTTTGCAAATCTCCCTGCAAAGACTATTCCTTTGCTAATTAAAGACCGTTAAATGAAAACATGCAAGCATTTGAGCTATTTGTTGTTGTTGTTGTGAATTTGGCTTGCTTTTTATAAAGTTTCCTTTCCACTGACTTTCCCTGGAGTGTTTATTCCCACAAGCAATGGAAAACGGAAGCGGGTGGGACAGCGAGAGGCTGCACAGAAAGGTTTGAGCTAGAAAGGCCCTTCCAGGGCTAACTCAGAATTTCCTTGCTTTTCTGATCTCAGTACTCCATCACTTAAACATACTTTTGTGCACTGAATTTCCATTTTTAAAATCAAACTGTGACATGATGTCATTTTTTTTAATTAGAAATAGAAAGAGATAGAAACATCTGAAATGTAATTCCTATATTGTATTGCCGTGTAATGCCCAAACAGACACCACGTGCATGTGCCAAGCAGTAAGAAAAATGCAGAGCTGAGTCAAATGATAAATCTAACACCTAGATCTCTTGAGTTTCCCTAGTGACTGCTCTTTACTTGAACTAAAGATGCAATAGGCCAGCGTTTGAGGCAGCTCCACTGTGTTCATCAATGTTATTACAAACATGATAGACAGCGTGATATTTTCTTCCTGATAACAATTTTTCTCCAGCAACTAAGAACCAGAGGAGTTATTCCCTTCCCACCTAGCCCAGTCTCCACAGCCAGTAGGGGTGCTGAAGATGCAAGGAATGCATGTCTTGAGCCCAAATTTTTTTATGAAAGTTAAGGAATGAAATTACTAGATCTGTCTAGCAAGAGTCATGTGGTAGTTTCTCCAAATACATTAACTCTGAATGTTCACCCTTAGCAACCTGCAATCTGGCTTGAAAAAAAAGTCAAACAATTTGTGAGCTTCGCAGTTTCTTCTTCCTCTGACTGTGCTGACCTCTTGGCTAATGGGGAAGATTTGGCCTTAAGGGAGTCTGAAACAGAGTCCAGTTTCAGGCACTGGAATTTAAACATACCGGTTTCAGAACAGGCTGCTAGAATTCACTGGGGATATGTATACAGAGGACCAGAAAGAAATTAATGCATGTTGGTTACTTTGTCTAGTCATCTAGGTTAATTGATGCATCTTTGGCAGTCATTATGAAAAGGGAAAGAACAGCATTTACATGTGAATATTTTCCTATTTGTCAGACACATTCTGGTAACAAACATGAGCATACAGCAAAAGATTTACTGAAAATGGCTAGCTCTCAATGGATTACCCCTTCATTTAAATAAATAAATACATGTGTACACATACACACAAGCACAAAAATGCATACCAGCCAAGATTTAAAATAATGGGTGCCGAAGATTAGCCATAAGGTCTATATTTAGGTCTACTTAAAAAGATTTGAAAAATAAAGACACTGCATTTATTTTTAAACTGTTGGCTCAGAAACAGATGCAGAGGTGTACCATACAGACTGTAGGAAATGCTAAAATGTCACCTCGTGTAACCTTTTCTTTCATTTTTTACTATGCATATTTTAAACGTTTTTCCTTTGCATGGACTCCTCAAATTCTACAACGTAGGTGCAGACACCTTTAAAATTTTCAAAGAGATAGTTTTGTGTAACATATAGGAAGTTGTTTCTTTTTGTCACCCTTCACAAATTCCTTTGGGGTAGACAGCATTGAAAGCCATTGTTGTAACATGTTGGTATGCAGAAATATTTTCTTTTGAATAATCCCTCTCTCTCACTCGCTTTTAACCCTTTTATTTCGCGTCTTCTTTTCAGATTATTAAAAAAAATATTACCAGGGGATGCATAAATGAAAAACTCAGTGTCCTGTCTGAATGCCAAAGCCATTCCTATCAGAAAGCATCTTAGACTAAATTCAGCTGTTTCCAAAAATTATAGACTTCTGATGTGCAAGTGCACTGTGGTCAGAGCAAAAAGAATGTTCAAGAGAGAAAACTGGAAAAACACCAGCTATCACATCCAAAATCTCTGCAAATGAGATTCATGGAGAAATACAAGTAGAGCTGAATCATAAAAATGAGATGAATTGTGCCTAGCTGTAATGAACATTATAGGTGTGATGTTCTTGGAAGGGACTGACCTCCTGTGAGGTTTAATTTAGGTCTTTAATTCTTCTCCATAACTAAGCTTGAATCCCTTGAGAAAACAATAGTTTCCAAACATCCTTATTTCTAAACATTAGCTTTGATTTGTCTACATGAAATTGCGACAAGGCTACTCACTCGAAAGCAAAAGGACCATTTTTGCTATACCCTCAATGATACAGCAAATTGTTTAAAATTAAAACAGTTGGGTTTGCTGTTTGCTAGTTTGTAACATTTAAATAGAAATGTATAATTTGAGAGCTCTCAGTAGTCTCTGATTTTAGCAGCAGTTATATCACCTGCTTCTATAATTGTTCAGGGGTTTTTTTGCAAAAATTTTGACAATAACTGTTACCAAGGGTAAAAAAAAAAATCATACCAGCCTGTCTGATAAACATGTTTCCCTGCCCTCACACCCCAGTGAGCACTGTGACACTATACTTTTATCATCTAGTGTGTGCTCAGAATGAGCTTAGAACAGCAATTGCCAGGAATAGGCAGGCGATAAACTGCATTGATTTAACACATCTTGTTTTCAATCATGCTCGGATTTTCTGAGCACGCATTTTTCCTGTACTCCAGCTTGTAGCTTTTATCTGACGAGCTGATCCCTTTTCACTGGAAAATGAAAAGGTCGCACAATAAGACACGGTTTACTGGAACTTGAGCACGCACCAGGGAAAGTATTTTAGATAAATACTGTCAGACATAGTGGAGCTGAATTTCAACAACACAATTGCTAAACAACAATACTTATTACTCTCTAGAACAAGCCTACAAGCAACTTATGGCTCACAGCAGGGGAGATCTCAGAGTTAGGCTCAATAGTTAAAGAAACCTTATTCAAGCCTGTTTAAAGATGCAGTATTGCTTTTGCCTTAGAAGGACCGACTAGCCATACCTCAGGACCAAACTCAATGCCTCCTCAGTTGCTTTCCTAGGTAATTTATAAATGATGGAAAACCACATCAATGACTTTTTTTTTTTCTTTTTTTTGGCAGAAAGGCCATTGACTACGTGCTTGATTTAATTTAATCAAATGGGGTACTGGGTGGTGGTAAAAAGAAAATTATCCATATGTGAAAGTAATTTAGCTGAAACTAATTAATTAACCAAGGTGAGTTGCTGAGGAGGTCAGTAAACAAGCAAGGAGTAATATGGCATAACCCATCTACCAGTGGCCAAGGTACAGTAGGCTCCTAACAATAATTCTAACTTATTTTTCCCCTCCCTCTGAAGTGACTGCAATGATCCTGACCAATACAGTACTGGAAGCAAAATATTTTTACTTATTCCTACCAGAAGGGGCAAAGAAAAATTCCAAGTTATTCTTTACTGCACTGATTATACCCAAGAGAACATCTCACCAAGTGAACAGGGAACCTGACTTAATTTTCCTCTTCAGCCTAAGTGGACTAACACCCACTTCCCCACAAGGTCTGAGCTGCCAATCTGCAGCCAAGGAGGGCTAATTGGTTCACTCCAGCTGCAACTCCCTCTTGGCACCTCCTTCCCATGCTTTGTGCATATGCATGCACGTAAACAGAGTATGCATAAGGTCCTCACCTGCTTGCACGTCTTGTACTCAGTGCAGCACCTAAACCTAGCAAATCCACCTCGGGTTTTTTGCCTGGCAGGAGTCTTTTGAAACCAAGCTCAAAAAAGTGGGCTTCCCATCTACCTCACCCCTTCAGACTTTGGAAGAGACTCATCTTTGTCAGTGCTTCCCAGTCTGCTCCCCTCTTTCGGCAGCCTTTCTCAGGAGAGGCATCCTGTTTTTACAGACCCCAAACAGTTCCCAGGCTTCCCCCCTCATTTACAGCCGAAAAGCCAGCCCAGCCCCTTCGTTAATAACTTGGGACTGCAAGTGAGAAGGGTATGTTTAGTAGAGGGATTCCTTCCACACAGGCTATTTGCTCTAGCAGCAGCGGGTTCAGCCCCAAGGTATTATTCTGAACATGCCATACCTTGCTAGCTCACCTGGGCTCACTTGTGTAAGCATTCTTACGTGGCAAAAACATCACAAACGGGTGATGTCCGCAGGTAAAAGCAGTCCTTCCTACCTTTTCTCCCTGATATATTGTCATTCATCACTTTTGCTTACAGTTATATATGGTCTCTCAATCTCTGCAAATATAAGATGGGGGTAAGAAACTCCAGCCCTTGATCCAATCTGCACTTGTGGAGAAAGCGGCCGTGCTTCTCCAGGCAGCTGGTCACTAAGACACAGTGGCTCAGCTTAGCTGTAACAGTTAATGAGACACAGTGATACCACCTATTCCTTATGGAAGTTGCAACACAAAGGGAAGTCCCAAAACCAAAGTGTCATCCTCACAAACACCCTTCCTATTTGTCAGCAATGTCAGTGCAAAACTGGTGTGAAATATTTATGTTTTCCTTGCTTCTCCTGAATGTGTTTATTAGTCATTTAGGCCCAGCATAAACTCATCTTAAATTCACTTTGTCCAAGATCCTTAGCCAGTATAAAGCAGAACCATTCTGTCAATTTTTCTGAAACTATACTGATACTGGCTGGAAACTTTACTGGCTGGAGCTTAGTTTATATTTTGAGCGTATACATCAGATAGCCAAGCCTCCACCTCTAGTCAGATACATCCATCTTTCTCGGATGTTCTGCTCACATTGTAAGTCTTAAGGAAAGAATATGGTAAATATTATTTAAATTACGTTTTGAATTATAATTTTAAATAGGCAAGTCACAAGCAAAGTGATAGACGTCAAGAAAAGCATAAAGTAAAATCCAACTTTGCATGCAATGCCACTTTACATTCAGCCCCATGAGCCCGTCTGCAAGAGAACTCATACAAGCATCGATTTCTCCTTCTCACCTGGCAAGTTTTTTTGCTAGATGAGTAAGTTGAAAATCCGTGCTGCATTTTAGGGTTATCTCATGCAACACAGGCAGAATTCTGATATGTCTTCTTCATTAAGTGCTCATAATCCCAGAAATGAAAGTAACTCATTTCTTCCCAGGGTGCCTGTTAACTGAGAAACTCATCTTAATTGAATGCACAGATCAGTTAACCATCTTCAGATTTGCAAACCATTAGTGCCCCATTTGCACAGCAGCTCTGCTGGCAGGTCTGCTCCCACCACTGCGCTTTGGGGGGGATCTGAGGTTCAGCAAAGGAGGGGAGGTGCTGGAGGTGATGAGCAAGCACCGTCAAGGGCTTACGCTCCTGACAAAATGAGCGCTCTGGGGCCGAACAGGCCTTTGCTAAATTGTTGGCGCTAGATCACCTTGCAAGTCAATTACAGAGAAATCAACAAATACTGCAGCTCTGCCCCAAATATGAGTTAAGTAGCCTCCAAACATGCCTACAGAGAGATCACTAATCTGGAATCTGGAGCCTCACAGGCATAAGAGAAGAGGAAGTAAAAATAATTGCCTATATCGCTCCCTTCAGATCTTGCCTCTCTCCCACCATCACAGTTTACCATCTAGAATATACCTGGTAAACTAGTGAAGATGAGTATGGAAATTAAAATATCCGAGGTGCAACTGTTTGCCTATAAAGCTGATGCTTCGATAAGAAACTGTAAAAGGCCAGGAAGCGAGGAACCAGACTGAAACTCACTGTCCTGTTACAAAACACTTCCGATGTTTCATTTACAGCAGGAGTGAACCAACCTTTGGTTCTTCAGTGGTCACTGCTGAGTTTGGGACACGCAGCAAAGCATCTCTGCTGGTTGACGGCACCCCAAGGCAGTTACCACATCCCTGCACTCATCCACACTTGTCCAACTGACTAACAGTGTTCTGAGGTAGCTGAAACTTTTCTGCACTCAAGTAGGGCTCACCAAAATTAGCCATTTTCCTTTTAATAGGATTTAAAAAAATCTTTTAAGTGTTACTGGATTAATTTTTCCTAAACCATAAATATTATCATTTCCCTAATTCAAGGCAGAGGTAGAATAAACTGATTAAAGACTGCAAGATGATCAGAAAATAGAGCAGAAGATATAAAGTTACCATGGTGTCCTGGTTTTGGCTGGGATAGAGTTAATTTTCTTTCTAGTAGCTGGTATAGTGTTATGTTTTGGATTCAGTGTGAGAAGAATGTTGATAACACACTGATGTTTTCAGTTAGTATAAACACTACTTAGCAACAAGTCAAGGATTTTTCTTTCAGCTTCTCCTGCCCAGCCAGCAAGAAGGCTGGAGGGGCACAAGGAGTTGGGAGGGCACACAGCCAGGACAGCTGACCCCAACTGGCCAAAGGGGTGTTCCATACCGTGTGATGTCATGCCCAGTATATAAACTGGGGGGAGTTGGCCTGGGGTGGGGATCGCTGCTCGGGAACTAACTGGGCATCGGTCAGCGAGTGGTGAGCAATTGCATTGTGCATCTCTTGTTTTGTATATTCCAATCGTTTAATTATTATTGTCACTTTATTATTGTTGCTATTATCATTATTAGTTTCTTCCTCTCTGTTCTATTAAACTGTTCTTATCTCAACCCACCAGTTTTACCTTTTTCCTTCTGATTCTCTCCCCCATCCCACTGGGTGGGGGGTCAGTGAGTGAGCGGCTGCGTGGTGCTTAGTTGCTGGCTGGGGTTAAACCACGACAAGTGGATAACCAGAACTGATCACGCAGGTTTAAAATCATGCATTTGTGCTTGTTTATTTCCTAATTTTCTAGATATCACTGGCAGCCTATAGGAAAATTCAGAACCCAGCTCTGAAGTTATCAATAAAATACCTTCAGAGTAGCACGGTATTGCCTTTCTCTCTTGTATAGAACAAATACCTTCCTTCCATCCAATTCAAAACAAAACCCAAACCCCACTGTAATGGATTACATTATCCTGTACAAATTTGTTTCTAGTAGATTTCATGAGAACTGTTGTCATTATAAAAAATTGCCACCAAAATATATGTGTATCATATTAATATGCTTCCAAGTTCAATACCGACACAAACAGTATCATCAGGTGATAAAAACAAAGATGCTGCAAGTGTGACATGAAAAAAGAGTATTCGAATGTTAAAATCTAATTTAGCAATTTGCAAATTGCCAGTCTAAAAGGAGGAATTTACCATTAATCTTGCTAGAAGTGGCATATGTATTAGTAACTGATTTGTAGCTTTCCAGGCAGTAAGCAATAGATATAAATATACTTCTGGGTCCATCAGCAGTATGCAAGAATGCGTTTAAACAGACAAACTCACTAAGGCCCTGAGTGCGCAAAGTATTAAGCACCTGGCTGGCAGAGTTAATTAGTCTGTGCAGAGCAACGCACTGATGCCGCTGCTCTGCTCCAAAGCAGCTCCATCACAACCGGCCTGGGGCATCTCTGCTTTCTGCTCTGCTGTGCTATGTATACGCAACACGCGAATAAAGCTTTTTCTTCCTGCCCCATGATCCCCGTGCACGCCAAGGCATCATCTTGGTATCTAACTGCTTGCTGGAAGGACAACCTCAGCTCACCGGGGAGGACACAAGGACAGAGAGAGGAAGGACCAGCCTCCCCCACCATCTCTCAGCATCGCACACTTCAAAGAGGAGCTACTTGTCTTTTGGCCCGTAATGCATTTAGCTACTCTGCACAGCAGGCACAAAGGCTATAGCAGAAACTGGCTCCAGCAGGGAAGAATTTGCAAAAATGTCCAATGTCTTAGGCTTCAGAGACAATCACTTTGGTTTTGCACTGAAAAGACAGTGCTGATATCAGCCTGGCAGCCCTTGTATGTCTCTGGGCTGGCAATGCCTGTACCTGGGGGCAGGCAGGGGGGTACGGACCACACCTGAGAGGTCCCTCGAGAAAGGAGATTCCCACCAGTGGAGTTTACTCACATTGTTGGCATTGATTTTTACATTCTGTGTGGTCTCTTCCCTAACTGAGCGGATGATACACACTCAGTGGCAAAGGTAATTATTCAAAATAAATCTAAAGTTGTAGCTGATTGAGTAAAAAATGGACACTGACAAGGTATTGTGTCATATTAAATACTAATGTGCTTGCATAATTGATTGTCCTAAAAAATGTGCTCCTTTTACAACTTTACTTAACAAAGACCTAACAATCTTCTCTTAAATAAAGCCATATAAAAATATTATGTGTATCTACATGTCTGTGTATAAGTGGCTGTGTGGCTGAAAATGTGTTATCTGCATCTCCTAGCAGATATTTTTGCACATGCTTTGTATCTGTGTGTGCATAGGCTCAGAAAGGGGACAATCCTTCCTCTCACCTGTAGCAAGTGGTAGATTACTGCTGGAGAAGATACATCCTAGCTCATCATAGCCAAAGCCGGGAAAGACGCAGCAATGATATTTAAGTCTAGGACTTGCAAACTGATAGATGCTTTCTCCAAATAGCAAAGGGAAATGTAATGTCACTTTTTTCTTCCAGACTTTTCTTGTTGCACAAAACAAAAGCGAATGAGCAAAAGAGGCAAAAAATTCTCACAGGATTCTCCTGCTCTACTCAAGATGACCCAGACATGTCATTCTCTTTCGTTCCCTTTCCTTCTGCAAGTTGCCCACACCAGCAGCATGACAGACCCCCCTTCAAAAACTACTATTTCAGTAGTTTATCACAAGTATAAAATAAAACGTGTACTGAAACATATATAAAAGGAAACTAAATACATCATCTCCTAAGCACCTCGAACAAAACTAGAAAAAAATACTATTTGTTCAACATTCAAATATTCAGAAATTAAAAACTATTGGAAAGGGAGAGATGGGACTAATCCAGCTCTGGTTTAAAGTTTGTTATGCTGTGAAATACCATATTATTCCGAAGGCAGCAGACATCTTACTTCAGCTAATCGTGTATGATGGACACTGACCCACCGAATTTTGGTGTAAGTATCAGATGGCAGAATTCAGTTTCAAGTACTCTTGAAAAAGTACTCAGGGTTGATTTTTATTACATTTAACTGCTAAGCATGCAAATCATTATTTATTATTGGTTAGGCTCTTCAATCCTACTGGATTAAAGAACACATTACATGATTTGGTCAGAATTTTTTTTTAAGCATTAAAAGCTCTGTATTTCAATCAGATTATGGCTGTGGGGCCCTCAAGTTTCAGGGTATTTCCCCAGCAATGAAGATGTATTTCCAAGAGCAAGAAAGAAGTAACCCTCTTTGCCGGGTACCTATGCAGTGGTTTTTTTGCCTTAGTATAAGAGCTCTTTCCACGACATTTGGCATCATACATTGCCGGTAATTTATAGCAGTCCTGCATTATATCTCCATTTTAAAGCTCAGGAACAAACAGCCACGAAGCCATAAAATTTAGGTACTTATGCCTATTTAAAAATCCCAGCAGGCACCGATATGAACTTTCAGGACTCTAAATATAATTAAAATTCTGACTGTAAGTAACAGAATCAAAATCACACAAGAAGTCTGAGACTAAAAATTAGGCTTTCTGCATTTGGATGACAAGCTACTTCTCACCAGTACTGTGGATCTGCAGTTTGCAGTGTCGGGTAGGTGGTCATCAGGTGATATCGAGATCCTGCTAGCTTTCAAGTCTTAGCTGACTAAATATGTGAACAATCACAAGTGACAAGATTCAAAATTCGTTACTCTGTGCTGTGATGGGCAAGGGTAAAAGAATCGCCTGTTGGGCACAATTTTTCAGTAGTAAACTGCATAGGGAAGGAGCTGTGAGGCAAAGATTACCTCCTGTTCCAAAGCAAATAAAGTTTCCTAACTTCTCCTTAAGGCACTAATGAGTAAAAATGAGTATCTGTCCAACACTGTACTATTGCCTTCAAGTAGAATTTATTCTATTTGAAGTTTTTTAATGTATTTGCACTCTTAACTTATTCCCAGCCATTATGAAATCTTTTGGAGACATGTAACACCCCAGAAAAAATGACATTTAGTGACTGTCATTAATTTCCCATTAAAATAACAGAATCTACAAAGGAAAGATCAGTATTTTTCAACCTGTGGTGTACAAGCCTCCAGGACCCCAGAAGTCCTGCAACTGTTTCTTGGTGGTCCGTGAAAGGGAACTGAGAGACGCAAGTCTATTGTCAGCAGGCGTAAAGTCACTGCACAACTCATTGTTCAAGGGTTTGCATTTGTACTGGAAAATATTTAGGTGTCCACAACCCTGAAAAATGTTGAAAAGACACCGCGATAGATGGTTTGTTGGCACAAGCTCTCCTCCCACTGGAAGATTTGCTACATACATTGAGGCACCAGCTTGGAAGACTGTGGATATTTTCTGCTGAATGGGGCCCTTGGAGAGGAAATATTTGATTTACTGCAGAGTTCTCATTTCCCTGAATTGCAAATAAAGTGTAATTTGATTAAATGTAAATGAATCCTACAATACTTTTGGTGGCTTGTCTGAAACAATTGATTGTAATGGGCATCCATCATTTGGCTTGATTTTAATTCAGAGACAAAAAAGGCAAAATGAGAAAACTAAAGCAAGTGCCACTAACATTCTAGAGCTGGAGCAGTCGAGATTTCTGGCACTGGACTGTCATTTCCATTGTTCTCGGAGAGCAAGCAATGCAGTAGAGGGGAAACGCAACAGCAAAAGAAAAAGAATAATGTGAAACACATACATAGAAATAGATCTAGAGGAAAATTAAGCTTTTTCACAACAAATTCCATTAAATCAGCTTAAAGAGCACAATTCGTTAAATTTATTTTAACACTGATATTCTAAAATAAATGAGTAAGGAAGATAAATGTTGTTCTGTGTTTCTCAGTTAGAAGAAAAGCTTTGTTTTTATAGATCACCCAATTCCTTTTTCACCAAGATAATTTCCAAGTGCATAATACTGGTTTCAGCAGTTCTTGTGGTCTGAAATAATAAAAGAGAAGTGAAATTTTTGATAATGACACAAGCTTGATAAACTTTTGGTGTCACTTTCTTTAAATGTGGAACTACTCCAACCACAGAGATAATTATAGATGACCAGATTGTAACTGCTTTATTGCTTCTTTTTCCTCATAAATTTTAATTTTGGGAAGTTAAGTGAAAAATGTGGTTTCAATTTCCTACAAATTGCACACGATTTGGTTTTAACAAGAAAATAGAAAGAGATGGTACGTTCTTTGGAGTGAATTACGGAGAGGAGTTTGTTTCTTTGTCTTTCAGCATCATCAGAATAACAAAGTACAAAATGCAAAAAAGATGACTGCGAAAAAAAAGCAACTATACAATGTACTAAGAAAAGCACCAAGTAATTCTTTATCTAAATAAGCTCTGAGCAATTTAACAAGATTGCTCTAGCATTTTTTCCCCTGTTTTACTGGACTAGAGCTTAAAAGAAATCAAGCTGCATACATGTGTTACAGGAAATCTTCTAATAAGAAAATGCTGTGTACATAACCATCTTGCTCTTTCAGAAGGTACCAGTAATTGTCAAAGTGCCGTGCAAAGCAGCCCTATTCAGACCATATTAAAAAGGCTTGGATAAATACTTACATGGAACTAACAAAACAAGAGTAGAAATGAAAGCCAATAGAAGACAGAGCCAATATTTATTTTGCCCAAGAGGTACGTGGGACTCAAATCAGTGTGTGGCTTTACCTACTGTACCCATACCTATAATTACAAGACACATATTAGGATCTTAAATCATATTAAAGGCTACCCAGCTTTCCTTCAGCAACAATGGTCCAACAGAGGTTTTAGAGGAGATGGAAAATGCCCTGCAGTAAGTAAGAGCAGCATAAAGCAAACCTTAAGAAGGGATCCTGCCAGTGCTGCCCACAGAGAAGTGAGTGGGCTTAGCTCAGGGTGTACCGGGAGACAACCCAAGTCCAACCAAGCCTATCGGTCAGCAGGGCTATGAAATGGGACAGTGGAGATCAAAATACAAGATGGAAAGTCCACTAAACGCTTGTAGTCAGGCAGCCAGGACTTACTGTAAGGACTGTAGGTATCATAATTCTTAGAATAATCCCATGAAACTTTGCAACGGTTGACAATTAAGATTCCTAATTTAATAGAGCAGTTAAGTAACCTACAGAGTTTCCTTGACTTTCACCAAGTTCTTTAGCTGCTTCTAAGCAAGGATGTTCTTGAAACTTAAAGGGTACCAACTTACATTGTTTTTAATGAAAATAAAAGTGAAAATTAACTAGTAATGTATGTAAATACGGAGCCTTTATCAGTTTTCTTTAGAATGTTTAGAAGTGTGCAGAGCTTCTGAAAAGAACTAGTAAATAAATGAGAGACACATTTTTAATTAATTTTAGTGCAAAATAAGTTTGTATTATGAGAGCATATGTGAAAAAATCAATTTCCCTGAAAAAAATTCTGGCACTGTAAGTAGTACTTTGGAAAAAAAACCCCAAAGCTTCCCTAAAAACTCAAATTACCAAATTTGTGAAATCTAGAGGGATAAAAGTTATTAGGGAATTACTGTACAAATTTGAGAAAATATCTGTGATGAATTTCATGCAGCTTTAGACTTTATTACACAAATCCCTAGGAAATTTTTTTTTGTAAGAAAACTTTCATTGGCCAATAACAGTGTAAGTCTCAAACTGTTTTCTAAAAAAACACGTGTGCGAACTGATGAAACTGCTTAACTGCTCTATTGACACCCCATGCTATAGTCGTTTCCTGTGTTAGCCATAACACACATTTTTTGTCTATCCTATGACTGTAATCACCAAAGCCAGAAAAAACCCACAACTGTTGCCAGTGCCTTAAAAAGATGCTACACCACAAACACCTTGACCCGCAAGAAAATAATTCTTTCGGTGAACAGAAAGGCACGGTCCTACCTCTTTGCAGAGGCAAGAGTATGTCTTCAGACTGCAATTGTTCCTTCCTGACTGTAGATGCAAAGAGTGCAAGAGAAGAGGGTTTTCTTCACCCCACGTGTCCCCGCAGAGTCAGAACGCACACCTCAGTCATTTATCATCATGCCATCTCAACCTGCCAGCTTGACAATGATTTTTCCCCCGGGGTTTCTAAACTAGGAATGTTATTTAGGTTACGAAAACAATTGCACGTTTTCTGCTTCCCGAGCCAGCGTAGACCTGCAAGCATGCAAATGAAAGGAATCTTAAACCTCCCAGGGCTGTGGCCGCAGCACGCTCCTCAGTCTTCCTCGCCCAGGGAAAACACGCTCCGATGGAGGGAGAACTTGTGCCTGGGAAAGCAGGGCACGGGGAGATGCTACGGCCATGGCAACCTGTGCTCACTTCGGTACCGCCGGTTCACGAGTCTTACTGCAGGGCCTTGCAGTTTACAAAAAGCAATTTTCTTTGGCCTCTGCATTGGCCATAGATTATTTTCTTCCTTTCATTTTTCTTCCCTTCCCCCAATGCCTTGATCAGAAGTGTCTGGTTCGCTCTCCCCCCTCTGGCACTGTATGGATTAAAGGGGGAAAAAGGACAAACCTTGCAAGCCCAACAATGCTGAGGATCCAGTGCAAATCCTGCAGATCAATGCTAGCCGAAATTTGCAGGAGGCCTGATCTGTTCAGAACTTGCTCGTCTGGTCTGACTCATATTTCTAGATAATGATCACGGGGGATGCAGTAAGTTTGCAGGCAGGTATAAAGCAGCTTCCTCACAGAGCAGGATGCACGTTTGTCTTCGGAAGTGCTAAAATGTTGCCCTGTTACAGGAGTTCCCTATTTTTTACCTCGCACAATTTCTTGCTTCTTAATTATTTTTTTTTAACATAGGTAAATCTTATCTGTGCTCATTATAAAATTCTCGCTGCTAAATTATTTATGCCAAACAATCAAGTGTGATACCTTTGCAGATGTCAGCAGATAAACAGAAATGCAATGTAGCATGATGGAGTTTAATGCTGTGGAAATGTCGGGGCGCTTATTTTAAAATTCCACTGACCTTTGCTGTCCTTTTTTCAATGTTTGCTTATTGCCACAGTAAGGAAACACTGCAATAAGATTAGGAATTTTTATATGTGGATCCTGAAAGTCAATATTTAAGGGAAGCATGTTTCCTCAATTACACCATTTCTGATTATGTGCCATTAAAAGAGACAGCACAGAGGTACCATTTATACGGCACACAGGCGATACATGTCATATAGCGAAGAGAGCAAGAGCAACAAAACTCAAGCAAAGCCAAACTACCGGATTGTCATAAGAGGAGCACGGGAGCACAATGTCTGCGTGTGGTTACAGCGGGATACGGTGACATTAAGATATTACAGGTTTGTGGTTATTTTGGGGGTTCCTCTCTTTCCCTGCTGGCAGTCCAGGCTCTGTGGGACCTGTGTAACAAGGCAATAGTGTCTGTGAAATAATGAGCAGGGGAATGCAGTGCTGTTCTTCCATTGCAACGTTAGGTGCGATGTTGCACACTAAAGCACCGGATCAATACTTCCAGCAGCAAGCCGTTCAATACACCTGAATTATTGCTTCATTTTTCTTCTTATTATAGATGAGTTGTGTTATTATTTTCCCCAAATCGATATTTTACAACCTTTTTTATCCGTTTCTCCATAAATTTTGTGATTACTTTAAACTGGGAATTCCGGTACACTAAATAAGATGCAGTATCTAGGAGGTAGTGAATGTACCAACACGATTTTTTACTCAAGACACTGCTTAAAGGCAGATCCTAATCAATAGCTAAGTAGGAAAATTTTTACGTACGAAAGTTGGAAGCAGCACCACTGTTACAAAATCAAAATTCACGTTCCTAGAAAATATTAGCTACAGAAGAAGACTATTTTAGAAGTATGGGGAAAGAGAGGTCTGATGGGCACTTTGCGTGGGAAATTTAATTCCAAACAAATATGCTTTTTACTTCCCCTCAGCTAAAGGGCAACCATAATTCACTGAAATTGTTTCTTACAAAGCAGATAATCCTGTGCACCTTAGAGTGATTTAATTAGCTTCCGTAGCTGTCTCCTGCTAAGTGTTTAAAGCATCTGCAAATCAAATCATGTTAACTCATCTGCTGCACCACTTTCTTTGTTCTATGCATAGGACCTTCCTAATAGCATTAATAGAAGCATGAGTTTCCCTGGAGAGGGGAGTAGCAAAGTGAGTTAATTACATAGTTATTGTAAAATTGTGTACATTATTCCACAGAACATGCTGGGTAAGTATTAAGGTGCTACACAGAAAATAATGACAATTTTGGGTGATCCCAAGGACTGCAATGTTGTAATTCGAAAGGATAACGCAGATTCCCACTGAAGTCGGAGGAATTCTGCTGACTTCCTGCATGCAGTCTGCCTGGCCCGGCTGCTCACGGACTGCAGTGCAGGATCCTGGCCATTCCCTACACATTGGCTACAATTTCTAGCCTCATATTTACTGCAGAATTACAAGATCGAACAGCAGGAGGTACAGTAATCTCCATTCAACATTTTTATAACACTTTAAAAATGTTAAAAGGAAAACCAGAAAAATCCCTGGGATTTTCTACCTGAAATTGTATAGATTTCTGCTCATATCCATTTGGTCTGACTGGGCATAACATCACAGACTTCTCAAAGAGCAAGTCCAGCAGCTTCTTTGGATCTGGGCAGCGGTACTACAGCGGGGCAAATAACTCATGACAAACCATTCCCTCTCAGTAGCTGTCCAAAGAGATCTTTTTCTCCAATTAACTTGTTAGCTGCAAGTTTTTGACAAATAATTTTTCTGGTTACCCTTACCCTTATAGATAGGTCGTTAAAGAGTGGATCGTTACAAATTTTTGGTTTAATTTCTCTATTTATAGCATATGTTCAGAGAGGGCATCACCTCACCTGTATAAGTGTTTGCTGGTTTTGAGTCATGTTTCCTAACAACAAACAGTAAGTTTTGCATCCTTTTGTTCAGGCAAAGACATATACGCTATGGAAAGTTCACTTTCCATAGTATGCTCTGAGTTTTTCTTAAAATGGACTGTCTCAGCTAACTCACTTGTTCAAACATTCACAGGGAGCAAAACACTACAGGGAAACTGAAGGAAATTCATTGCCAAAAAACAAATGAATATTCATGGTCCACAGAAATACCCTTATTTCCCAGCTCTAATCAGCATGAACATCTGTGAAAAAAAGTCTAATGGGGGAAATTGGAGAGGGGAGGGGGTCATTTCCATCCTTTCCCTTAGGCCCCAATTTAAAGAAGGTTCATTTGTCTTTTTAACAGAACTTGCAAGCGATGCAAGGATGAACAGTTTTGGTGAAGAAACGATGTGCAGACTGGCCTTGTCTTTGGGAAATCTGAACTAAATTCTTCATTCCAGAACAAAAGATACCTAGTGCAGATTCTTGTTCCTGTCCCTGACCTGCCAGACCCATGTACTGCCCTGAGAGCCCCTCTATCAATAACAGAGCTTGAGCTGACAAAAACACCCAGGGAAGATACAATCTAAGGCAAATTGGCGAGGCATGTTTCACTCTCTTCCTTTTAAATAAATGACATGCACATTTCAATGCAAGATTTAAGGGAACCAAAAAGTACTTCAAAATTTAAAACGTCTAGAGAAAATATTATTGTTTTTCAGTATGATAGCCACTCGAAGACCTATTTTTAGGAACAACAGCATAACAACTATTTCTAGTAGCTGTGCACAACATGCACGTGAACTTTGGGGAGAATTCTTTTTGGAGTGGTGAAACTAGTCAGAGATCTACATTTGGAAAAATATTTCCCTTGCAGAAGTAACCTTTCAACATGAATTCATGGTTACTTCTGGCAGTAAAATCTTGCCTTTCATTTTTACAAATACAGGCTTCCTGCTAGAACTGCCTGAGCATACAAACTGTGTATTTTTGTTTGATGAGTTGTAGTCTTCTAAGGAAAGTACCCCACCAAAAGCTAGGAATAGGATATAAGTTAGGAGGAAAAAAAAACAAAACAAAAAACCAACAACAACCAAAAAAACCAACCAAAACCAGGACAATATGCACATGTATTTCAGAAACTATCATGGGATTGTAACACTTGGGGCAATAGTTACTTTCCTACACAGCATCTAGCATGTGGGGCCACTGTGGGTGTAATGCTTCTCACCCAGCTTCAGCCATTCAAGCGCATATTTGAGCACTTGTTTAGAGCCCATCTGCAGACAGAGGACAGAGAGAAGAGTTTCCTGATGGTGATTCACCCACTTCTAAGATGATGTCTGAGACAGTCAAGGGGGTATCATGCCCCAGAGCTCCAAAGAGAGGGTCACTAGGGCTCACCATATGCAGACAAGGTAAAAGGACTTCATCATGTTGAAAAGGGATAAAAGCCTACCATGGAAGATGCTGCAGGACTAAAAAGTGACAGCAAGTTTCACAAATATTCATAGACATCACAGGTTTTGCTCTGTAATTTCCACAGATTTGAAATGGAGAGTTTGGTGCCACTTTCTGTTGTAACAGACATGTATTTTTGCTCGAAGACTGCTACATCTTAATTTCCATGTGCATTTTCTGTCCCATGGGGACTTAAAAAAACACCATTCTTAGTTGATTGTGTGGGGTTTCTCTCTCTGTTTTGTTTTGGCATTTGGGTTTGTTTTGTTTTTTTTTAAATTAACCCTCTGTCTGCTGGGAATGAGGTTTCCTCTTGTTAACCACCAATGCTGACACCTGGTGCTATGCAAGAGCAGTTCAAGTCCACAACTCTTCATGCGAAGAGGTTAACCACAATTTATGCCAACAGGAAAAGGACAAAAAAAAATCACATTTGGGAGGGGAGGGAAAGGAGAGGAGAGAAATTAAAGAATACACTGAAAGATGAAATAACAGTGGGTATGGCCATGCAAATACCTTAGGGCAAACTGTGCAAGACTGTAGGTCTTTAAGGCTAACTGTCCAAATCCAGGCTCTTTATTGTGATACTGAATGGATGGTTCACACTTATCTCCCCAAGGTGTAAACTGCCATGAACTATCTGGTACTTGGTAGTCTAAGTTCAGCGGGGGTATGAAAGAAGTTCATGCAGAATAGCTGACATGCTGCAAAACCACAGTCTAATTTACATCATGCTAACATGTTTGTGTATTAGTACATTAAATAACTTCTGTCCTACCTTGTGGAATAAAAGATCTGCATAAGGTTGGCTTGGCAGAATTAAGTAATGATGGTTTTATACTTCTGTAATTAACCGCAGAGATCACAACAGACCATTGGCAAGATCCAATGGCAAAATACCTTTCAGTGAAGGTTATAGAGTATACAGACCTCAAACAACTGGGCGTGAGATTTTTATTTTGGGGTGGGGGGGAGGAGAGTGAAGTTGGAGGAACTTTTTTTTAAAAAAGCAGTAGTATTAACACCACAATGTTCTTCCTTAGCAACATCAGCAACTGGGTGGCCACAGAGATCTGCCAGAAGGTCCTACGGAAGTCTGTTGAGATTGTTGAAACTTTTGTGCAGATTGAATCTTCAAGAAATTCTACTTTCCCTAAGACATTAATCAGCCATTATCATGAAATAAATGTGGACTATTGCCAAATGTCTCAGATCATTTAAAACGCCACCATTACAATTCCCTTCCTTTCCGAGTTGTTTGTTTTTCCCTCTGTTGGCTCCTGTGGTGCCAGCAGTACAGCATCTCTCCAGCCTACAAGGGCATGTCTGCACTGCAGACTGCAATATGTTACATGCAGAAATACTCAAACTGACTTTAAATAAAGTAACAATGGACACTACAACCTGCACCAGGAGGCAACGCTGCAGCCTCTTGGGCAAGCCCGAGAAGCTGCCAAGATTGACCCTAGTCATACTGGGACTAAACTGTTTCCAGCATCTCTATCCAGACGCAATGGCAGACCACATCACTTATGCACTTGATATCTTCATAACTAAGCAGAAAAGCCTCTGTGAGTTCTTGCAAGATAGCAGAAAAGTACAAAGAACTTCACACTCCATGCAATAAATTGCTCTTGCATCCACTGAGATGAAAGGCTGCAAGTACAAGATTTTCCTTTTATCTATATATTAACAAAAAAGCTTGAATCTGTAGACATGGGCTATATCGGGGCACGTCTACTCTGTAGCCATTGCTGTCAGCAAGCTTTAACCAGGCTAGATAAGCATTACTGGCTGTGTAGAGGTGCTAGTACAAGCGCAAAGCAAGCGGGGCTGCTCAAGTCCTGCCTCTGGGGAACGACGGCTCCACACCACACTGCTGGTCTGAGCCAGCCACACAGCGTTTCCTTGTGTAACAAAATGCCTAAGCAAAATGAACCCTCACTAACAAGCACCTCAAAGGTTTAAGCACATCTTAAGGAGGCTATTTTGCAGGTAGTGCTGTGCAAGAGCATGCCTCAGGCGGCCGTGCACTAAATTCACGTTCTGACTTCCTCGCCAGAGCCAGCGTGCTGTGCGCACGGGCACCTCTGACAGCCTAGCCCACAGCTTGGCCATTTTTCAACAACACACAGTAAATCCTGCACGCGGTTCCAGGCAGAAATCAAAACCTGCTGCACCCTATGAGAAGCACAGGAAGGATGAGTTAGGTACATATATACCTGCAAGGCAGCCAGAATTCCCAGCTAACTGTCTATGAAATACTGCAGTGGCAACAAGTAGCTGAGGAGTCTGCTTTCTGGACCAGTAAAAAGATAGTGCCTTGTCCCTCTTCTCAGGGCACAGGATCAAAATGCATTAAGGTAAGCAGTACAGCCACTGCTGCTACTATAAATGTCCATTCCTGTGGTATTTGTCTAATCTGAATACCCACACGTTAAGAAACAAGGCAGTGAAGCCCCCTGTAGAAACAGAGGGCAATTCAGGCTTTTTAGAAATTCATCTCAGCTCTCTGTTTTATTGGCCATTTTTTTAAAAGAGGGAATAATATCTTATCAACTGACATGAGCTAAAAGGAGAATAAAAAAAGATTAACAATTTCAGTCTGGAATAAGAGAGTTTTGAAGCAAAGGCATGAAAATTTAAAGGGTTTGGGGTGGGGATAAAGAAAAGAATTTACAAGGCTTATTTTGTGAACCCCGAGGGTTAATTTATCATGGAGTAAGTCTGGAACTTGAAAAGCAAAAAATGGTTTATTGGCTTTGAAGGTCAGATAACTATGTTATATCATATTCAATAGGTTAAGGTTCCAAGGGTCTACAGGGTTGCATGACAATTGCAGGAATCCTTATAAAGTCTAGTTTATACCTTTATCGTTAATAGCTTTCTAATCCTTTACCACAAATTTATAGTTTAGAAATGGCAACACATCTTAAAGATTAAAGGTATGTGACAAACAGTTCATGTCCTTTAATAATCAAATCACATAGCTTGGATTGGGGGCTTATCAGGCTTTTTCCTACTCTATGGTTTCATAGGTAGAGAATACTTTATATCCCTATTACATGAATGATGAATGGGACCATTGGTTATGGGCTGTTATTTGCTTGGCTGTAGTCAATATGTTTTCTTTGGACAGGGACTTCAGTGATTTATTTCTCTTTTGGCCTTATCACTTATTAACTCAGGGCAGACAGAAACAGCCAAGGTTGTGAATAAGGACTAGTGCCCATTTAGACTTCTAATATCAGAGAAAATATTCTTTTTAATGATCCAGCTACCCTTTGCTGCGTAGACTCTGATTGCACTTCCCTCTAACTAGAAAATAAAGGTCATATTTCTTGGGAAGTGTATACATAAAATATGCAAAATAATATGTTTCCTTCACAGCCAGCTTTATTCTGATGGTTGCTGTAATTGCTTTCATTTTGCAGCTGTCCTACAGGTACACTGCACACTTTTAGTGATTGTTTTTTGCAGTGTGTTATGGTGCTGCCAGTGTTTAAGAGATACCAAAGATACGAGGATTCTGTGTTCCTATTAGCATACAAAAGGGATTTTCCAGTCTACCTCCACCACCTCCTCACTCTCTGGTAAGACCTTTTTCCCTGCAATCAATTTGGATTCCTCCCAGCTTCCTTTCCTGAATTTCTGCAATGCTAACCAACAACCCTAATATTCCTAATAGTCAACCCTGATAACTGTCCATACTTCACCCCACTAAGCACATCCTAACAAACTTCAAAACAAACACTTTTGGAACAACATTAACCCCCAAGCCCATCACCAAATAATAAAGACTGAAGTTATTTCATCTAGGAAAACTTGTTCCAGAACAATTGCAATCGTTTGCCCCCCCCCAAAAAAGTTTCCAGAGAGGCCAGGCAGACCAGGTTTTAACAGTGACTCAGCAGAGCAACTAAGTTAATGGACTGGAACTTAGAAAGGGCCAGATTCAAGCTTAAACTCAAATAGAGATTTCCTGAGGGCAACTTTCCTTTGCAAGGGCAGGTAACACCCAAGACCACATCACTGATGTGGGTGCTTGGAGGGAAAGACTGCGCCAATCCCTCCCTTGTTTCCCCATCTGTATTTTACCTGCAAGCATC
Organism: Haliaeetus albicilla; assembly: GCF_947461875.1. NCBI lineage: Eukaryota > Metazoa > Chordata > Aves > Accipitriformes > Accipitridae > Haliaeetus > Haliaeetus albicilla. The sequence continues at coordinate 13,399,713 of NC_091509.1, read as the reverse complement.
CCAGACCCAGCAGCGGTGCCATGAGGACCCAGTTCTTCAGTGACTATGGCAAACTCCTATGGTAGCAGACAGCCACGCGTACAGCTTAACTTCTTCAGCCCAACACACCACCCCAAAGACAGGTCCATCTCTGAGCTCCACACACCACCTGATGCCTCCGGTGTGTCCCCATGGCGAGGTCCAGTTGGGAACGAACGCTTGGCACAATGAGATGAAGGGGGAACCCAGTGAACTCTGCATTAGGACATTTTTCAGATAGCTGTTATGAGGGTTTTTTTGCTTGTTTCCAGAGCCATTAATTAAATTGACCAGTAAAAGACTACATTTACAAAGGATTTCATTTCATTCTTCCTTACTTGATTGTGCTATACTTAGGATTTATCATCTCTCCTCTGTCCTCTGCAGAGTCTGTCTGAGATCAGGAACAGACTTTATATTGAGTGTCCAAAGCATAGGGTATCCTGCAGCGCAGGGCTCTCCTGCTTTTAAGAACAGACACCAGCTCTTACTTTAAACTTTATACATTTCTTTGTATGGAGGGATTTTGTTCCATTCTTCTGTAGCACTCCGTGACTATTTAACTTTGAGACATCTGATACTTTTTATTCTACCACTGCTATTAATATTTACTAGTAAAAGGCAGATAAAAACTGCTGTTAAAAACAAATGGCATTCATTTGCTAGCTACCAGATCTCATAGCTGGTCACTCTTCTGGAGAAGTGATGTGCTCTATATTTCATTTCAGATTAATGATCGTCATATCTTTGAGGGTGAAGAATTTTATAAACACATCAGGATAAAACCCAAGAAAGCATCAGAGATGCTGGCTTTTTTATTTTATTTTTATTGTTCTGTTGATGGTGGCCTTCTCTCCTGATTTATACTAATCAGCTATTTAGGTGCTCATGATTTAATAATAAACACACATGAATGAGGCATTGTAAAACTAATGAGGTTGTGTATTACTAATGTTGAGAATAACTGCCACTAGGTTTTAACATTTCTCAGGAACTAACAGATACACAGCTATGGCCAAGGTTAGCTGGTGTAAGGGTCAAACTCTGGCCCACAGGGATAAAGAAAGGCTCCAGTGGGGCTACAGGAACCTCTTGACAGCCAGTCTGTCTCTTATCATCACTTCTTTTTTCTTCTTTTTTTTTTTTTTTTTAAGTCTACAAACTCCAGAACTCTCCATTCTGAAAACTGATTGCTTCATTGATTATGTATCTTTTGAACTTTGCATGGTTATTGGTGCCTTCTTGAAAGCAGAAAATTTTCCTAGCAAAGGAATCACTGAAGTTTACCAGGCTGGAAACTTTAGGGACTGGAGATCACCTTCTAAGTAGTTCCAGTTCTGACCAGATCTGTATACATGACTTAAAGCTCTGCATCTAGGGCCATGGACTGAAATTTTAAATGGTGACGGGTAGTTTTCGGACTCTTACTCTTGGAGGTATTTGACTTAAGAAATGAAAAAAAGAATGATTCTCAGAAGACAACTACCCCTGTGCTTCTGTAAATTAAACCATTTAAAGATAAAAACTTAAAAATGAAGCCACCTAAAATCAAGGCTTTTGAAAATGTTACCCAAATCATCTGTGATGTGCAAGGCTCTTCCTGTTTGTACTCAGATTCAAATGTTTTTGGAAGTAAATAAAGGGTGAAATGAGGATGGAGCGGGGATTTTTCCACATGAGGCTATTTCTTCTTTGTAGCAACTAGGGGAGTGAAAAGTGCTCTGAGAAGCCCTATGACATTTCAGAGAAAGAGGCGGTTTCCCAGAAATTCTGTGAATATCCTGACCTTCACAGTGCTAGCATTTCTACATCACTCTACGCACAATGGCCCAAAAGCATAACGCAAACACTGGTCAGTCTCGGCAGTGCTCCACTCTGACCCACTCGGCCTTCGTCACAATAATCCTGGAGGATCAGTGCTCAGCATCTGGGTTATTCACGCTGCACAGCCAGCCCCGTCCGTCCACACTGACCCTACATCCACCCGTCCCTGGTAGTAGCATTTCTAGAGACATACCACCTCCCATAGCATATAATAAACCCCAAATGAACTGGGGGGGACTTGCCTGTTTCTCTAGGTACCCCGACAGCACACAAATGGTTTAGCCTGCAGCCTCCCTGCAAGATTAATGCAAATGCAAATGGTCCCTAAATTCCAACCTGTATCCAACCACGTAACCAATTTTCCAAAAAAGGAACAGTATTTGGGGTACTGCTCAGCCAAGAATCTGAATTAACCCCATGTGGTATACATAACCTGAGTGACAAAGCTAGATACTTCTGGCCCCAGGTGGTCCTTTGCTCTAGCTTGGGAACAAAAGCACAAAACCTTAAACTAAGCAGGTGGCAGAAGACACAGCATAATGCATTTTTATGGACCTTCCATATGTCCTTCCCAATATGCAGTGAGATAAATTCTCCTTTCACTTACATCAATGCAGTCCCACTCAAATCTCACAGTTTAGTACCATAGCAAAATTCATCTGTGAAAATCATGCTGTCCATGATGCACCCATTTTTTTAAATTGAAACAAAACAAAACCTCAAAGTCTGTCCGGGTATCACAAATTTTTGCCAATTCTCATCCCTTATTTAACTCAACTATATATGCCCTGAGTCACCCTTGCAAACAACCTATGGACTTGTATCCCTAATGGCTTCTTCCTTCATCTCAGTTTCTCCAGTCCTACAATAACGGTAGTGATACACATCTGACTCCTAAGTTGTGACATGAAGCTTAATTCATTCAGTGCTCTTCAATACCAGAGGAGACTTACAGGTGAAAGGTGCCACAGGGAAATACTGACCAGCACGTTTGGGTATTTCTGGGTGCAATATGGACTTTGAATACTGTTCCAAAATGAACACACATACAAGATGTGTTCAGACTTCTGTATTTCTAATAACCTTCTCTCAGGAATGTCAAAGCTTAAAATTTAAGAAATAATTGCTCTATAAGTGCATGCTAATGGCTTGCTTTGCAGATGGAAAATAAAAAACTTATGTTTTCTTGTAAGCACGGGATTGACACTGGTTTATTTCTTTCAAAAATACTTACAAAAGCCAGGATTTCTCTGTATGTATGTGACCTTGATTCCTAGATGGCACATGGACTACTTAGAGATCATGTTACTAAGTTATTTGCAGTTAAAGGGGAAAAAAAGGCTAAAATTAATGGGTCACTGGGTATTTTCTTCTGAGAACTTAAGTACTTAACAGTAAGAAAAAAACAGTTTACAGCCAGGTGGCTTGAGGGGATATTTTGTTGAACACTGATTAAAAATAATTTCTTCTAAATGAGACCTGACCACAAAATGGGACCATTAACGAGCAGGGACATTCTCACCAGAAAGGAAACTACGCTTGATCAACTCCTGCACCGCCCACAAACCCCAGGTCTTTTTCTCTCTCTCTCTCACACACTCTCTCTTCCCCCCCCCCCCTTTTTTCTCCTCTCTCCTTTTCTTGTTCTTAATAGCAGGGTAAATAAGCAGCAAGTGATGCTGAAATGTTTTCGGCCAAAAACAGAGGCCAAAATCCTCTGAGAAAACATTTGGCCTCTGTGGTTTTGTAATATGTTCCAGAACACTGAGTTCACTGAAGAACATTGTGAAAAAATCCCATCGGCTGGAGTGATGCTGGGGAATGTTACTGTATCCCAACTTCCAATTGGTCCATTTCCTGCAGGCCTTGTTAAAAAAAAAAAAAAAAAGAAAAGAAAAAAAATAGTGCTATGTGGGAGTTAAAACAAGTTCTCATGGGAAAAATGAATGGCAAGAAATTCTAGCTTTAAAAGAAACAGCTAATCTGCTAGTTTGATTGTTCTTCAAAACTTACAATGAACCAATAATCCTAATTAAAAACACTTGGCCTAGTTCTCTAAAGCATCATAGCTTTTTCTATGCTTCGTTTGTACACACCATAGACTATTAGTTTTTTTCTAGTGCTCACTAACAAAGTGCTGACTTTGTTGGGATGGCTGAGCTAATTTCGTGAACTCAGTGTGAAACCTTAGCTAAACAAAATTGTGGTAATTTTCCTTAATTTGTAAAAGTGATTGGAGTGCAAACAAAATTTTCCTCTTGGGTCAATCCTATAATTTTCAATTAACTAAAACTAATCGGCAGGCGTGTACTGAACCTGCATTTTGTTTAAAGGGCTGGAAGGCACTTCTGAAGGTCAGGATGCATTAATTGTTTTTATTTTAGTTTCATTTAGTCCTTTTTAAAAAAGCCACATTTAAGTTCAGGCTGCCTTTAAAAGGAAAATGCAAATTGTGTGAGGTACGATTTCAGTCACAATAGCTTTTCTGTATCTCCCGTAACTCCATAAAAGCTGCATAAGTAAGAGAATTGTCCACGGATTGGTTCACCTTTGATTTTATCATTGTTGTTTAGTATTTCATAACTTTCCTTTATTGAATAAAAAATAATGTGTTTTAAACACTAACCTGAAAATGCATATATGGAAACACTCTCCCTACTGGGACACTTTATTTCCGCATTCAGCCATCTGCTTCTGGGCAGACAGGCTAAACTGCCACCCTCCTTTTTACTGGAAAAGCTAATTAATGATGATCTGAAAAGCAAAACCAAAATGGGTCCAAGCCATTTTTTACATTTAAATTGCAAAACAAAGTCCTCAAAAATGTCTTCGTGAAGTCGAGGGGGGCAGATTTCCTCCCTTTCTTCTCCTTCTGCATGCATACTTGCCATTTCACCAGCCCAAGATGCAGCCACCCCAGTGGCTTGACAACAAGCAGGACAAGCACAACTTACTGTGAGTGAGAAAGTGAGAAGGGAAAGGATTCCTGGTCAAAGCGCCCAAAGCTCTGACTGACACTTTCATGTGGTATACACTGGAAATTTGCACCAGCTGGCAGTTTGACCCTTTGCTTTTTCTTTTGTTCCAACACATTCAAACCCTAAACAACTTTTTTGATATGGTGCATTATTGTCCAATATATAAGTTTCCCACACATTGTTGAAATCATAATGCTCACAACAAATACACACAGCCTCCACAAGTGCCTGCTGCTCAGCCAGCAAGGTGATACATGAACACTTTAAGACCCAGTTTAAAGAAACCCAGTGCATAATCCCAACTTGGGGAGAGGGTTTTTGAAAAAGACGACAAAGCTTTATAAGGCACCTTTGTTCAACTTGTTCAGTGTTAAGAAAAATCAAATGAGAGCTTTGCTACCCAACTGGAACACAGAAGTCTCTCCTCTGTCTCGAGCCCCTGTGTGTACATTCACCGTTGGAGCAATATATGCGCCCAGTGTAATTAAGAATGCCTCATAGCCACAAGTATTTATGATATATCTTATGCTTAAAGTTTTGGGGGAAATCAAGAATGGGGAAAAGAATTGTACTGGATTGTGCTGAACCACAGTTCCGGCAAACAGTTACAGAAGTAGTCCTCTCTGCATATGTTGAACAACAAGCGCATAAAAGGGCAAGCACATCAAAACCTGGACCAAGCCATTAATTCTTGTAGCATGCATACCTTGCAAGGAATCAATGACACACATTCTTTTTAAAAAGTTAGGCTGCTATTTGATTCATTTCCCAGGCCATTCTCATCACTGCTGAGAGTGGTTTAACATTGCCAGCACCTGCAATGTCCTAGCGTGGTTTTTTGTTAATAATTCTTCAGTCCAAACCACTCAACTTAGTGCTCTCAGTGTGGGATGCCACCCCAAAACACATTGCAAGTCACTATGTCTACAGCTTCGGCTGGGGTGAAAGCTATTTAGCCCCCCTGGAAGTCAGAGACAAGTACGTTACGGTGAGATGGGCAGGCAAACAGGCTGCTGCTTTGAACACTTGCAACACTTGCAGGACAACATGAGATGGAGATACTTAGCAAGACACTTCTTGGAAGGTAGGTTCCCAATTGCACTAGTATGTCTGGCTCTTTATGCTTGCACTCTTCCTCTGTTTGTTTAAGCACTGGAGTATCTGTTTCTCTCCTTCCTCCCCACTCCTGGGTAAGAGATGTCCCATTGCGAGGACAAACAATCAAACAAAAATCCCACACTGGTATGTTTTCAGAGTCATCTCTACGGTCATCCATTTCTGAAATCCAACCTTAAATTGGTACCTTCAATGATGTGCTCAGCCAAAATAATAAAATGCAGTACAGCTTTTAACAACGAAAGCAGAAGCCCTAGCAAGTGTGATATATTGCCTGCCCTATTTCTCCACGTTATATCTAGTTCTAAAGCATCCTTACCTGTGTAAATGAATCTTCCAGGCGTTCCCTTGCAAAACTGCTTAGACTTGTAGGACAATGTGACTTCTACAACCCCTGGGATATGTCGGGGAGGCGTCTGTACGCGGATAGCGTGAGGAGTAATCAGCTAGAGGAAAACATTGAGAAGGGAGAAGAAAGGGAAAAAAGCACTGTTAGATGCTGAACACTTCTTTAGTAACACTTTCCTCTCAGATCACAGTAAACAAGCTTTGAAACATGTAATTAACTTGTCAATGTTTGAATACAATCTTGATGTAACCCACACAAAAGCCAGTGACTACAATATTTACAAGCATTCTCCCTCTCAGCCGTAACAACATTATTTCTGTTTTCATACATGGCAGGCACTTGCTTGCTAGTACAAGCATGAGCCCTGGTTTAATGCAATAACTTTAGCTTACAGCAGCACGATGCCTATGTTTGCTGAGGTGAACACTGGGGTCATGACAGTGTCCAACAAATCTGATTGATAAATGATACTCAGTTACATGTGTGAACACAGCACAGCGCAAGCCCAGGCTGAGATTCGCTGCACAGCACAAGCCCAGGCAGGCTTTTAAATGCGCTGGTCCCCAGCTGACATCTGTACGCTGCAAAAGCACCATGTGCTGCTGTTTTAATTTTCTATTCATTTTGTGGAGGTATGACTGATTACTGCAGAAATGCAAAGTTTGGCTTCTGAAGGATGCCAGATCTTTCCTTGCACATGAGCAGAGCACTCAAAAGAGATATACCAGATATAACCATCTAACCATCGCTTCCAGTCTGCCTTCACTGCAATGACCGACACACATCTGAGAGTGCTCCTGCAGATGTGGATTTGCACAGTAATAAGTAGACAAACTTAACTTTCTTGCTAATGGGGCTGGGGATCTTTACACAAAAGATTGGGGTGGGTCAGTGCTGCGCTTTCCAGGGTCTAGACCATTTTTGCTCTTTCAGGGTTCTGGACTGGATTTAAAACATAGTCCCTGAAATTAATATTAGAGCCATCTAGGAGTTCACTAATTTATGGCAGGTTAACTTAAATCTCTGTTGCACTCAGAAACAACAGCATTGTCCTCCCCATCACTGAAACATCCTCTTCTCACTCATTATGCTCCCTCAGACAAGAAGAGTAAAAAGAGGTACATAGAAAAGGTGACGTGATTGTGTCCAGCAACCAAGATACAGCTCTGGCACGTGGATAATCCTTCTCCAACTGACCGTGGCACACTAACACACTTCTGGAGAGGCAAACAAGACCAAGACCATAACCAGCTTTGACAGTGAGCAAAGCCATGGGCACCCTACACAGACAGTGAACTGCTCTGTGCTGTTGGTTGAATCGTGTCCTGGATTAGGGAATACATTTCAATAGGGGTTTTGCTTTTTTTTTAATAAAAAGCTGATTTTATTCTTATTTTTACTAGGAACCAAATATTTCAAAATGTATTAAGGCCCTACCAAAAAATCAGACTTTTAACCAGTTCTTTGTTTAGGGCACAGGACTAAAAAAGCACAGAAGGAGAGTAATGTCTGTCTGAGAGCCATCTGTGTTACTGAGGGAAATGGCATACACAGTAGGAAGTTCTCCATATTTACAATAAGAAAATTAAAATTAAGTCAAGTTGAAGATTAAAACCAAAACTACCAGCATCAAATGCTTCAAAAGTTATTCAGATCCACAGAAGTCGTAAGTCGTATGTCATTTTAGAAATGATCATGTAGGAATTGATGCCTTATTGTTTGTAAGCTCCAAAGAATATGTTTTCAGGTTCTGCTTTGAAATCATGTGATTTAGAAACTTACTTATTTTTAAAAGAAACCTGCCTTTTTTCTGAATTACTCGATCAACTGGGTTAAAAAAAAAACACCAAAAACCAAACCAAAACAAAACCCCAAACTTCCAAGGATTGCTTTTACTTAAATTGAGTTGTTTTACAATTGGGCTGACCAAAGCCAACTAGGCCAATTCTCTACATGCCCTCAACAGTCAGCGGAGGCAGAAAGCACTGCCAAATAGCAATTTATTTCCAGTGCTTTAGACACCTCTCATGTTGGGATGAGCTGCTCTCTGGAAACATCTACCTTTCTCCAATGAGTCGAGATGACAAGTTTAGACTAGATGCTAAACTGTAGACAGCCAAACATAGCTGAGATAAATCCCATCCTCAAGTGGTTCTAGTTAACCGGGTGAACTGGCAAGATGAGAGAAGTTTCCTGACATTTTTAGGGGGAAAATATTTGTAAAAATAGCCAAGGATTTTAATAGTAAAGGTTAACATGTTAGTCTTACTACGTCAGCGTGTGCCTTGCACCCCTCACCCCCATTCTGGCATGAGCTATACAGGCAGCTTCTGGTTGTATCTTTGAATTTCCCAGCATTTACTGGTCTGTCACCACTTTAATGTTCTTTAAACATAATTTGTGGCATTTTCCAATACTCATCTTCCCTGGTTCCCAAGAAATGTCTGACCTATTTATGGTCCATTGTTACAGAGAGCTGGGGAGAGTTAAGCAAGTTTCCTGGTTTGTTCTCCACAAACAGTTTGGTTTTCCTTTGTGCTCTGAAGTAAATAAGTTTAACTGTGTTTAAAACCACAAATATACAATAATGTCGCCCACACATTCCCCAAGGGTGAACATTATGTCTGAAGTCCTATGGTTTAGGATACTCAGGATATATTTTACTCCTCTCTTCTCTAGAACTAAAGCTTGGGAGGTATACCAGGAGAATACACGTGCCTTTTCCTTTTGCTTTTTCTCCTGAGCTAGAAAGACCGTTGTTGTGGGTCAGCCTTCGGATCTCATGCACACAGAAAGGAACTGGCTAGCTCAGTTACATACCAGTAGTCCCCTATATTGCTGTCATATCAAGAAATTGTCTTTAAGGGACAAACAATGTCACCGCACTCCCAAACCTGCCCTCTGAACCTCACCTTTGGTCTCAAATTCTGATCCCCTAGTACTGCCAGGATCTGCATTATGGACTGGCACCAGCTTTCTAAATTGCCCTAATTCCGTTTTGCAAGCCGAATGACCCGATGGATGCTGCACAAGTCAGGGTACTCCAGGCCCACCCGCGGCAAGAGCAAATCTGCCCCTGACTTCAATAACTCCAGGATTACAGGATGTTTTCCTGTCTACACTGTCAACCTGTGGCCTGACCTTGGGAATCCACTCCACCTTTTCCTAGCGTATTTTCTCCTCTCACACTGACATGGCCTGTACCTTCTTCAAGGCACAGTCTGTCTCATACTTGCACATAAGGCATCTGGAAAAGGAGAGCTATTAGCATCAAGGGCTATTAAAAGTAAAGACACTACTTGTGGAAGCCTCTGAGCCCCAAACTGAAGACTGGTGGAGTGTTCTGGGGAAGCATCACTACATGCTCACAGTGTTTTTATAGGCATCTGTCATTGCCCCGCACCAAACACAAGATACTGAGCTAGACAGACCTCCACGGCTGACCCCATATGGCCATTTCTATGTTCTAATCTCAGGTGGGAACTCTTGGTGCATTACCATAACAACCGTAGCAATGACATGCCAAGAACTAGAATTTGTGCATATGAGTTACGTACATTTCTGAACGCACACTTTAAATGTAAATCTCAAGCAAGGCATTAACCTGTGATTTGGAGATGAAGCCACCAGCCAAAATCCCAGACCCAGTTTCCTCTTCCATTCCAGCATTTGGCTAATTGAGATCTGGAGCTGGACTAGTAACTGGATGTTTTCTCCCAAGGGATTTTCAAGTGAATTGGTCTGATACTTGGCAACTGCACTAGCTGTTTGATATAAACTCTTACATGTCAGTTGGGACATGCTGTGGATTGCATTAAAACCTGAGTTAGAGACCTTCAGAATGGAGGGAGGTGCGTGTCCTTCAAAATCCAAAACACATTTGGGTTGAGTGTGTACAACAAGCCTCTTTCTGTGGTTTGCTAATATATTCTAGACATTCTTGTGTGATACAGCATCATTTCACACTCTTCAGAGTGCCAGGTTACTTTCTTTTTTTTAAAGTGACATTTTATAAGGAGATGTCATTAATCTGAGTCACTAGTTTATTTTTGCATGCTTGAGCTCTGGTTTGTGGTTAGGGAAATGGTGACAATCAGTCATAAATTTAACTTGGACTCTGTATGAAGAGGACCCTTAGGACAGGAATGAAGAAAAATCCTACCAGCTGAAGGTAATGACAGCTTTCAGTGAGAACAGGAGCCTTAAGACACCTATATTTTTAAAAATGACCAGTGTCTTTGTATGCCTCAATTCTGGGCATCCAAATGCTGCTTAATAAGCCTTGGCTTTCAAAAAGAAGGTGCCTACTCATTTTTTAAAAATGAGTCAGTCCTCCAAAATAAGCACCGAAAAACAGAGACTTCCAAAATCAATAATAAACATGAAAAGCAAAATAAAAAACTGTGTCACAGAATTTGATTCAGCAGCATTAAAAAAAAACCAAAAAACAAAAACCAAAACAAAAAAGCTAAATCAAAAAATCATCCTCTGTTTTTGTGGTGTACAAAGGTAAAAGAACTGATATTTCAGTGCTTCATCTTTTCTTAATATAAAAGAAAAAGAAGTTGTTTCCAGCTGACTCTGTACAGCTGGAGGAATGTTCTTGGCAGGAAAATGTTTGAAGAAATAGTTCTTTTTAAGCAAATATTGTGGAATATTTATAAGAAACTAATTTTGTCCTCACAATCGTGTATTTGCCCTGAAACTTGACTCTCAGAGTTTCAGCCCCCCAATAAGAGAGAGAAACAAAAGAGGATTTTTATCAGCAGCCCAGATTTTGAATACTTGCAACAACACACAGACAGAGAACGCTGGGTAAAAACCTGTAAATAACAACTCCGTCTGTTTGTGGACGGGACAAACAGAAAGGCAGAGTCTATCTGGCAAACAGACTATTTGCTGGGAGTTGTCTCTCCAGATTCAGCATGTGCACACGCTATACCAATGCCATTTGTTTGTCGGTTATGAAAGTTCCTTGAAAAAAAAGGCATTAGATGGTCCATTTTGCTGTATTCTAAAAATATCAAGGGCTTTTAAAGTCATTTTTATAAAGTAATATGGGAGTTAAGGATTAATTGAACCTACTGGCTTAGGGTATCTGCATTTCTGCAGAAAATTAATGTGACAAATTAAGTTTTTATTTAGTTCTCCCTGGCTGAGAAAGGTTGTAATTATGTTAGAGTGTTTACAGCTAAAATATATGTTTAAATAATAAATATGTGTTTCAGAAACCATTTTAAACCTCCTTTTTTAACACAGTCAACTCCATTTCAAGCATATAAATATTTCAATTACAAAACTTGAATACATGTAAAATAAATTAAAAATATATTATTTACTTTTCAAATTATTTATAACATATGTTGCTTGACAGCAACAAATTCACCCTTAAAATGAACAAATTTTATTTTTGGCTTTTAACTTTGCTTCTGAACCATGGTAGGATTTATATTTTAAATATCCATGCATCTCAGGTACTTACATGGATTTTGCCATAATAAAATCTGAGTAATATAGGACCTTTACGATAATTATCTTCACAGCACCTCTCCAAAGAAGGTGACTAATCTTATTACTATGTTAGAGAAAGGGAATTGAACTTTAAGCAGATTATGTGATTTGCCCAAGGTCCCATGCAAAGTCTGTGGCAAAATGATGCTTAATTTAAATATTAGACTTCACGACCCAAACCACCTGCAATTGCAACTGAAAGTGAAGCTAGAAAAATCCATGTGAAAATGCTCTGCAAGACTCCCTCTTTTTCTTTAGCTTCCACCTATCTAGTTTTGTTTTGGATTTTCTACAGCTCAGTTAAAATCATGTTTTCTTTGGATCCATGAAGCAACAAGATGAACTTGAAAATTCTTCTTTAATTCAATGGCAACATAACCTGGCCAGGTTTGCTCAAAACTGGGCCTGACTGGCAACTCAGGGTGAACCTGCTCCAGGTTTGAAGATCGACAGTTCAATTCTACAGTCTATTAAAGTAAAACAAAAATATTCTTCCTGGGTACTGAAAATGCACTAGACATTTTTAGAAATGGGAAGGCAAATGAAAGAACTTATTTTGTACTTCATATGTGGCCAGTACGTATAATTTGAATTATTTATAGATCACTATTATTTAGGGATCACTCAGACAGTTCATGCGTTTCTACACTTGTTTATCATGTCTGTCTGCTTCTTTTAGAAATCATTTCTTTTCCCCTGTAGGATTTTCTATTCCTCTCAGAGGTTATGCAACTGAGAAGCAATTCTGTAAGGGAGAGTCAGTGAAACAGTCTTCAGTCAAAGCCAACTTGCAGCCCGTTATAGCATTCACAACAAACAGACTGACTTTGGTCTGGACCCCCTCTAACATTATTCATTTTATGACAAGGCCTTGCAACCACCAGCAACAATGTTTTGACCAGCACTCACTCTCCTGAGATTAGAAATTGCCAATTAATGGCTTCCACTAATAAATAGAATCAAGCTTTATAATGAAAGATCCAATTCTGCACTACCAAAATCAGAGCACTTTCCTCCCAGCCTCTTCACCTTTCCCTGTTAAATGTCTGTAGCCATAATGGCTTCAATCCTAACACACAAAGTGCTTACACCGGACCCAGGGGGCACTTTCATGATCACATAAGGGCTTCAGAATAGGGCTTATTTAATATATCTCCTTTTCTGGAATGCCCTTTCATCCACACTTGTCCTCAAGTGGAAGGATGAGAGAGAGGGAGAGAGAATAGTGGAGCCCATGAAGGACATTAGAGGATACTCTTCACATGGAAAAAATGCTGCCATATGTGCAATGGAATCAGTAGGGGGAATGTGCTGGATATGAATTAAGCTATAATGTTGATTTAATATTTATAGGATATAAGGCAAAACATCAGAAGATCCTTACCACACTGGGTAAGCATTGTATAGCTATTTCAGAGATGCTGGGTTGTCTGTTAGCGTGTACATTTCAGCATTAAAGTAATGAAAATAACAATTTTTTATAAAACCTCCAAAATGCTTTTGAAAAGTCATAAAAGCAAAATGTAAACCTCTCTTTGGAGCCGCCTTCCCGTGCCAGTGAAGCCAGTGGGAGCTCTGCCCCGACTTCTATAGCCCTGCGCACTGGAAGTGGCCATTCGGGTGACGCTGCCTGGGTTTTAACTTTCCACGGACTTTTGGGGAATATGTGCCAGGAGGATTTAAGAAACTGGGAGGAACAGCAAGAGCAAAAAATGGATAAGAAGCAAAAAAAGGGTTACTGTGAAACTACAGAGGCCCTCGCTAGGTATGACGAGTCTGTATTTTCCACTGTGGGTACAATACTGTGTATGTGGTTGCTATCATGCAGATGGTACTTACACCAAGCGCCTCCACTTTAAGGATAGGCTATTCAGAGGCACTGAATTTCTGCAATCTCCACCTCACTGAGCTGCAGCTACAAGCAGCCCATTTCCCTGGAAAACAGGATCACCTAAACGTCTGTTTCCTGTGGGCCCTTAGCTATTGTAGTGCTAAATGCAGAATTATTCACACAGGCATTTATCCATCCCTTTTCTTGGAATAAAAGGCACTGAGCTAAATTCTGGGCCAGTGAGCGGAGATGCAAATCCCCTGGCTATAATGGATTTCTGCCACAGGTAAATTTGACTAATTATTTTCATAAAACTGAATGAGGAAAGGATTCTCATCTCAACATTTGTTGCTGATTTAGCATGTGGCATAGAAAAAGGACAGACTAGCTATAAGCTAGACAAAGCTATTAGACATTACCGTTCAGACAACACCTACCTCACTCCAAACCAGCATGGTGCCGAATATGACCTGTAACCCATCAAAGAAATTGTCTCCTATGATGATGACAGTGGCACCTCCTGTAGTCCATCCTTCACTTGGACTGATGGCTTTGATACATGGTGTAGCTGCTTTTCAACACACATGAAAAAGAGAAGTATTCTGCTGTTAGAACCAGATTTTAATGATAGAAGACTTGAGAAAAATAAAATAAAAGGAGCTTTCATTTCCCCCCTTACTAACACAAAGATTTCAGCAATCACTATCTTTCTAGTACATGTGCATGACCTCAACCTATATCTTTGGAAGCATTTTTTCTCAATTAATTTCTGTTTGGTTTTGTTATCTGCATTAAAAAAATTAACTTTTTTAAGCCTGCTTGAACAAAAAAATCACAGCATGATGGGCAGAGACCAATTGGAAATCAGAATAAAATCTTTATTCTATATGAAACGTGCAATACCTGAGTTAATAAAACAATCTCCAGTGAGCTTGCTTTATGATCCATCATAACCTAAATTCATCAAGGAAACTCCTACAAATATTGTGGAAAATATTGGCTAAATAAAAAAGGGTGTAACCTCAGCATTTCTTTAATTATTCTGCAATCAGATCCAGGTTGTTCTAGTATTAAGCCACCCTGCCCTGCTTAATGCTTTGGCTACTACAAAAAAAAAAAAACAAACCCCAAGCCTACAACCCTGTCATGTAGTCATTCCAGTTACATTGCATCTACCGGATAATTCAGAAGTGTGTACAATGCATTCTGCCATATTCGTAGAGTCTGTCACCGCTTTCACTAGCCACTTTCTTGGCATCATATGTACTAAAGTGCCTCCTGAGAGGATGTTGAAAACTCAAGCACTGCTCAAAGTAGTAAGCTCAAATCTTGGTGTAAGATCTTCTGGTTTAAGACTATCTAAGCAGAAGCATGCTCAACATATATATCGGTGGGAGAGGGCAATATAAACATCCACATACTGATTCTCCTTCTCTGCAGTACTGGCGTACATCAGAATTTAACTGTGCTGAAGCAACAGGAATAACATTACTGTAAAAATAACCTGAATAAGACAAAAAGCCTTAGGTGACTCTCAGCTGTGGAGTCTGAGGGTGGTCATATAGGTTGATGAAAAGAAGCAACTCCATCCCAAATGCCACCAACTTCTCCTTGCTAACACAGCATGAGGTGAAAATATGACACCATACCGTTAGATAACATTTTAAGTAAAGTGGGTACCTCAACAATTTCATTAGCCGTGAAAAACAGATTCCTTAAGGAGGAGCAAAACTCCACCAATCAACCTCAATGTTGAAAAGAAAGATTCCTTCCTTTAGATATGAATCTGGTCCTCAGCAGAGAGAAGAGGCTGGCTCCACTGAAAACACATGAAGGGCTGCTATTGCCCACACTGATTCTGCAATGTCAATCACCAGGACTTCATTAGCTGCATATATATATCTGTATGTATATGTATCTGCATATATAGCTCTTCTTTCAGGGTTGCTGGCATTTGTCTCTGAATTGCTACTTGGTTGAAAGGCTGGCTGAGCTATTAATTTGGTCTGTAACTTTGAGTATTTGATGAGGCATTCAAGGGAGAGCCCTCAGGCACTTCATCAGGTCAGGATCTACTAGGAAGATTGGGGTGTGAAAGCCTGCCACATGTTAGCACCATGCAGGACAACACTCTTGCACCCGTGAATTCTTTAATGTGGCTGTATAGTGGCACAGCCCCTGCCCTACATTCTTCTAATTGTAAGAACAGTAAATTAATTCATTCACAGAAGCCTACTTTAAAATGCTCCAGACTAAGTGCTAAAGAGGCCCTGTGCCTCTTTATCTAGTGAAGTTCTGGTGGGTTGGAGCTAATTGCAAGAGTGGTGAGGCTGGTAAGAAGCTCCTTCCTCCCAGCCCCTGGGCAGGGCAAGCTGGTGTGGAGCTGGGAAGCGGGAGGGAGCTGGGAAGGGAGCTGGGAAGGGAGCTGTTGAGTCACCCTTAGCAATGAGTGTTTCTGTGGGCACTGCTACAGACTCGCACCACCAGTGATGGAACACATGCATGGGGAGCAAACAGACCCTGTCCCTACCTACAAAAGGTTGTAAGTGTCAGGCACAAACTTTTCCACTACTTAAGCTGATGGGGATGCCAGCTCCAGTGAAAAACACAAACACACACAGGCAGAAAAAAATCATTACCCTACTCCAAACTTGGCAGAGCACAGCCGTTAACTTTTACATGAGCTAACAAAAGAAACATCCTAACATTACCGTCACGAAAATGTAGCGCGCACACAGAAGTAACTTCAGTATGTTTAATTTGGATTCAAGTTACTTGCATAAAACTGCATAAAAACCATTGCAAAGTCCAAAACCAAATGCTTTCCTTTCAGCTGAGCTCACAGCAATGGATTTACAGTGAAAGCAGCTTTTCAAAATGCCATCTAGCCCTTTCACGGAATTGAACTTTTTCATAAATAAAAATTAAAATCACTTCCAAATTACACCCTTTCCAGTATTTCCAGTTGATTGTGGACATCCCCTCCCCCCCCAATAAAACTCAAAGATAATCAGTTTCCCATGTGTCAGAGAATGAGCTACTTTTCTTAAAGACTACAAGCAACATTTTTTTCCTAAATACCAGTGAATAAAAACTGTTTGAGACCATAAGCCATTAACAGAAAACATATGCAGGCTTCAAAATTATAGATTCAATTCATCTTTAAAATGAATGCAAGATACTGTTCTGCAGTTACAGGTCCCCACTAAAGGTCTTGCTATTTATCTTGTGATATTCTTTGCGGCACCTACATTGCACTCAGAAGTGCAAGGTGCTGCGCTGTCTGTGCTGCCTCATGTATTTGATTCTAACGCTTTACACATGCATGTGCTTAATATCAAATATAAGCCAAGTCCCACGGCAGCCAAGGGGACTTTGAGCAGACGCTCGGGTCCTTGCGCTGCACTGGGCTGTAGGTTGTTCACTGGGACACTCTCACCCGCAAAGTCAATGCGACCGCTCGCACGTGTAATTTTATTTAAATATGTAGCAATTGTGCTGAATCAGTGCCTCACCGAAACTGCTGGCAATAGCCCAGGACATCTCCGAGGAGGAGGAAAAGTCAGGACTTGGTGGTTTAATAAGCAGGGCGGGTTGGTACCCTTTGCAGGCACTACCCGAGAAGCAGCAAAAGCGCCGTGCGTTCCCGGAAGACTTCAGAGCATTATTTTCCTTTGGGATCAGTCACAAAAACCAATGGGACTTCCCAACTTTCCCCACGGAGCTTCTCTTATCTTAAAATGCAAGTGTCTGTAAAGACTGAAAGGGCTGCACAAAGGTGCTGCCCCCAAGGGAAGCTGCGCTGAAGGGCTGCACCCCGAAAAAGCCCGAGGAGACGTGCCAAGGGAGGCATCCAGACTGCTACCTGTTTTTGAAGGCACAAAACATGTTTATACAATGACATATTGCAACAGGCAGTGTCATTTGGGACACTGGTCTTACTAAAACTTTGCCCTTTCCAGGCTCTTTCCTTGGAGCACCAGGAAGGAGCATGGAAGAATCGGGTCCCGTTTGCCAGCGTCACCACAGGTAATGCTGGGAGGGGGGCGAGGCGATGACCTCAGCTCTATTTATGCCCCTGGTACAAATGTCTGGCCAGCTCAGGCCCTCAAGCTCTTCATATTTCTCTTGTTAATCATTTGGCAACTTTCAAAGAGCTGTCTGGAAGGTGTTTACTTCTGTGCAACCCCAGAAAAACAGAGCTGGGCAGAATAATCTTTTCATTGGAGACCTTGATTTTTCTACATTTTGTTTTGGTCACAAGAGAAACCAAAGTACAGAACACTTTTTTGCAGAATGCAAACTTCCAGAATCTCTATCTGGAATTAACTATAACACTTTTTAATATTTCCAAGAAAAACAAAATACTTTGTTTCAAAATATTACCACTTTACATGTCCTTCTGTAACACCAAAGCATCATTTCTAAAATGGTGTTTTTAAAACAAATATTAAAAATTTATGTTTTTTCTGCAGAAGAAGAGATTTTATTTTAGTTGAAGTCTGAAACATCACTGATAAAAAAATGCAGTAAAGGACTGTAGACCAGTTCTAGTAAAGGCAATGAAGTGTACATGCTTGACAATATGAATGGACTTTAAGTCCAGAGAAGAATGATAATGAAAAAGAATAACAACACATTCTTATACATATAAACAAGGGGGTTTTTTAAATGAACAGCTGGCAGCCAACTACAACCAAAACTGAAAGAGTTTGGTAGCCTAACAATCAAATAAGATTTGAAGACTCTGGCATGAGTGTATTACATTTGCTGCACGTTCTCAGAACAGTCATTGGACTGAGGAAAAACTAAATATTACCCCTCCAACTGCAGGCATGGACCTTGCAGCTCCTTGCTGAAGGTGATGTGGCCATATCCTCCACCTGCTGAAATGGCCCAACGGTTATAAGTCTTAATGAGCTGCTCTCCTTCTTTGCATAATATCAAGGCAAATCAGTGCTAACATCTGACATGTTTCATTGTGCTGCTCCGGCGGTTTGAGTTAACAGATATAGGTGTTAGAGAGAGGCACTGCAATCCCAAATTTATTGAAGCCAAAGGGAATTTTGCCACTGACTTCAAAGCTAAGGTCTCTATCATTAAATTTTAAGGATTTATGAGCAAAAACCTTAATGACTTTCAAGGGAAACAATGTTTTTTGAAATCTTCATCTTCTTTCAGAATATACACATTGTTAAAATCTTATCACCTTCCATACAAAGGATGGTAGGCACCAACTTCAGCACACAGGTAGCAAAAAGGAAAAGTTTTTCGTCGTGTGCTGCGTGTGTCAGTGTGTTCCTGTGTTCCCGTACTCCCCTAGCTACTGATATACAGGGGATTTTTCTTCCTTCAAACTGTGACAATAAAATGATTACCCCGCCACAGTTTAGCATAATGGTTCAGAAATGCTCGTGGCATATTGCAGAGTTAAAGTGGAAATTATTAGGTAGCTCTTCTTTGTTATAATAATGATCACTCCACAAATAAAAGCTCTTCTCCCAAAGGTACTGCAAGGCACAAAATGCTAATTCTGAAGATTATGTGTGCGCTTTTATTAAATATTACTATGCCCTGTCTGTTTGAGGGCTTCACTGCTCTGATTGTTTTATGAGTGCCATGTTAATGTCAGCCCCATCTTGCTAGCAGCAGGCACACATTTTAGCTTTTGTACGAGAGTTGATCAAAGGCCGCGTGCTGAGGGAATTGCTGAGAAAACACGGACAAGCGATAAAAATCTAACAGATTAATTGGTTTAAATTTCATTTCAAGGTGTTGAACTTTGGCTCAGGACACTAGTACTACACTACCAGTCAGGGCCTAATTACCACATTTCCAATTTGCCTCTGAACGATGCTT
Source organism: Haliaeetus albicilla (assembly GCF_947461875.1). NCBI lineage: Eukaryota > Metazoa > Chordata > Aves > Accipitriformes > Accipitridae > Haliaeetus > Haliaeetus albicilla. Next base: position 13,380,227 of record NC_091509.1, on the reverse strand, counting down.
GGAAGGGAGAATGATAATGGCACTAATAATACTAATAACAACAACAATAATAATAATAACAAAACAACAGCAATAATGTCTCCTCATAGCTTCTTGTACATGCTTAACAACTAACTTTGTGTGCAGGCAATCGCACTAGGAAATCCCTCTCCCCCACATCACCATCCGTCTGCCTCCTGAGAATCTCTATCTGCCTCAAACAGCACCTGAAGACAGAAGAAATACCAGACACCCTCAGGAGGGAGCATCGAACATCCGAATTTACAGAATCAATGAGCTACCGATTCAAGTCCCTCACAAACACACACTGGACATCTCGTATTACAAAGTTTATGGGTGGCCTTGGAATAAGGGTTAATTGAGCTCAGAGGTAAATGTTCACTGAGGTGAATTAGTGGGATGCACAGCTATCAGCAGGGCTCTGGGACTGCTCTTATTTAGCTTCTGAAATGTGTTTGCTCTATGATTAATATCCAATTTGTGCTGGTGACTGTAAGAATGACCTCGCCTGCAGTTTTTCTCATGAAGTGTGGTTTCATCCTCCATTATTCCATAGATGAGGCTCTGACAACAGTTGCTGCATCACAACAGGAGTTTAAATGATGGGGTACGTACTTTTATTTTTCTTCTTTAAGAGTATTGTGACACGCAAGGGGAGTTGCATAAAGGCAGTTCAAACTGGGAATTCAGAGGAACAGGGAATTTATGTCTCATCTTAGAGAAAGTACTGAAAATATCTGGAGTTTAATTTAATTTTCCTTTTTTTCTTGGGCAAAACCTAGTTCCAGGCTAAATATATAAACGAGCCACAGATTAACCTACAGTTTATGGGTCTGATCCTGCAACCTGTTAAATGCTTTCAACAAACTACTGATTTTCAGCATATCAAGAAAATCGGTTTTAAGCACTCAAAACCATGACTTACTGAAGTTGTGATTCAACAAACCACTCAAGTGCTTAAAAACCCAGCTGAAGAAGTTGCAGAATAAGGAACCAGATTTTTTTAGGATAGTTGGGCAGTGCTCTGTGCAAAGCTGCCAAGAGCTATGTAATATATACGCAACCGGGGTTTCCCATTTCAAAAAATACTTAGGTTACATGTAGACCACCCTGTGCAGTGCAGAGCTCATCCAACCTGACACGAGAACTAGCAGCAGCAGAGCCCACATACTAATGCCGATATACCGATTTCAGGAACCGAGCTGCTACGTCTACTCTGTGTTGCAGAGAGTCAAATGTAGCAGTGACTCAGTGCTAACTCTGGGATTTCTACTGCATTTTTATATCATCTGGTGTAGATCTTCCCTCAGGTACCTCATAGCTGTTGAAATCACATAGGGTTTGTGACTCTGAGCAAGTCAGTGCCCAGGAATGATCTGAGCCTAAATCCCTTTCCCACAGCACTCTGGAGCCGAAGGTGTGCAGCACTTGTTGGGATGCTCAGGGCCTTTTTGATCAACAATTTTAGCTTGGCAAGGTATGTTTCTCTTTAAAAGGGGAGAAAAACATTTTTTCTTCCCTTCTTGAATTATAGATTTACATAGGTGTTATACAGGTGGGAAGGGCTATTCCGTTCATCATTGTTTATTGTGGATTTTCCACATTAAACATTTTAACAGATCCATTTTATCATGGGGGAGTGGGTGTTTTTCGGAACTGAAAATTATCATTTTTCCAAAATTTTCCAGTTTGAGAGAACAAACCAAATATTGGGGGGGGGGGGGGGGGTGACTTGGGCTGGTTTGGGTTTGTTTTTTCGGAAATAATATTCTCATTCCTGAGAAGCAGGAGTTGTCATCATCTGCTCACCTACTTTGAGCATGGTGAAAGTTCGGGTGCCCACGCAATGGTACCATTCCCGTCTAGTGTGTGGAGGCATTGCCGGAGCTGTATCCACCACAAGCAACTGAAAGCAACTGAACTTTACCAAACCAGCCTGGGTGGGAAAAGTCCCCGGGACCAGGCCAACGGGTTAGTCATAGATCCTTGAGGGAAAAGGAATGTGGCAGAGTTTTTACATATTGTACTGCAGCATTAAATCTTCACTCTTAAGCTAAACAATGCATTTGCTGTTTATCTTAGTAAAGTGATGATCTTCCTGCTTTCCTTTTTCATATCGCAGCCTGCTCTCTCTCCTATTCTCTCCTGACAATAAGCAGCTGCTGTGCAGGAAACAGGGTAACAGAGGTTTCCCTCTCAACGAGATAACTCACGCAGCTTTATGCAACACAGGCACGAGGATGTGATGCCCTGCTCCCCCTCCCCAGCTCCCTCCTTTACAACATCTTGATATTTCGGACTTACCATTTGCAAGCTTTAAAGATTACAACACCCTGCCAAAAATGGCAACCTCCTCCTGGTTCTTCATGACGTCTGCACTGGATGAAATCACCGAACCAAAAATATACGTGACGTGCAATCCCTCCAAGTTGGGGGAAGGGAGGGAAGGTTGCCTTTGTTTCTGTTTTCAAGTAGTGAAATTAAAGGTATTGGCTGTGATTTTCCACCTAACGTTTTGGATGCTCAATTCCCATTAATGGGAATTGAAAATGTAAATTATCTGGGATAATATTCCACCTAGAATCAATACTTAAGCCAGTGTTTCTCTTTTATCCTTGCTGATGCCTCAGCTAGCAAAGTTACATTTCATGGAGTCCTCTGTGTTTCTCTTTCCTTAATGATTTCCAAAGCTCTCAGTTGTTGATCACTGCCTGAAAAATGATCGCATGGAAAAAGGAGGCAATCCTGAATAATAAGAGATGTGTTACAAAAAAATCTGCTGTGTATTTTACTTAAAACATTTCCATGAAAATAATAACCTAAGTATCTCTATATGACTGCGAGATATGCATTTTTGTTCATTCTTTTAAACTCTTACACACCACAAAGGAAGTTCTGGGGGTTTTTTTTCTTGTTTGTTTTTTACTTTGGTAGGTACCTCCTGCTTTCCAAAAATTAATAAAACAATAAGAGTCCTTAGCATGTCACTGCAAGCTGGTAAAACTTAACCTCCAAAAGAGAGCTCTGTCATGTTTGTTTGGCAAATAATAAATTCCCCAATAAAAATGCAATGGTGCAAAAACACTTAAAAATTTGGTTAAATTCAATATACAGGTTCAGCCCAAACATGAATATTTATATAAAAGTAAATAATACATATATAATTTTCTTGAAAAATATATATATGCATGTCTGCTGTCTCATACTCTCTTTTTCAAGAAGCCTAACAATTTTATTGTGAAATTTTTTGACGCACTGTTCTGATTTATTATTTCAAGGAAATTTCAAGCAGATTTTAAGCTACAATTTTTGCATTCATTATTTTTGCCTCAAAGCTGGAAGATTTTCATTTTGAGTCAGCCATGAAGAAACTGTTGTGGGTGGCCTCGGCCAAACATAGCACTCTGCCTAAACCAATGCATCTACTCAGCTCCAGCACAGACGCGGTCTCTGTTATCTTGGGCAGCTCGGTTGCACAGAGGATATAAACACACTGGACCAGGAGAAGAAACAGCGCATCCAAGAATATCATGCCAGGCCTACCAAATATTGGCAGTGCTTCCCACTTCACAACTGGGGACAAGTTTGCTCAGACCCAAGCACCAAACCAGTGACTGCTGCGGTGCGCTCTCCTCCCTCAGGGATGCACAGGCACATTTGGCCCCCAGGCAAGAGAAATGCTTTACTATGAGTCCCCAAATTATTGCACCTCGAGTTCTTCACTCCTTCCTCCATCCCACGGGGTCACTTGCAAAGGCGCAGGAGCAGTGTTCGTAAAAGACAGGCAGCCAAAAGCAACAGCACGTAGGGGACTAAGGTGTGATATATGCATGGGATTGCACCATTTTATCTGAATGTGGATTTTAAAAGCTTTGTTGGTAAAACAGTGAAAAAATCCTATATGCCTCTCCTATTTCAATTTCAATGGCTTCCTACTGATTTAACTTCCGCTGATGAAGTTACAGAGCCCAGCTAAGCCAATATGACTATTTTAAAAACAATAAGCATGTCCAGAAAGGAGACTGCATCTGCTTAAGTTCACTAAAGTTTAAAAATACCTGCACTGATGCAATTTCTGGGTGAGGATGAAGGCAACCTTGTGAATGGAAGCCCAAAATGTATAATAGAAATCAACCCTAAAAGTCTGTCAAAACAAACAACACTGCATAGCTCGCATACCCCAAAACCTACTTAATTTAACTGACTGGTCCTTCAGTGCTGCTAACTCAGGTCCTGAACCAGCAGAGCATTTTATGGGGTGGAACTAGTAATTTGCTTAATGTTAACCCTGTAGTTTACTGTTTTGCTGAATCCCAACCTAACAGAAGGGCAGGCGGGTGCTATTTCTAAATTCATGTTTTGTTTCACCATCACCTTGGTCTCATTTTCTCTCTTTTATTTTCCATCAGTGCCTTAACAAAACTGTAAATCTCTCACAGCAAATCTGCCCAGAGTCAGAACACAGGACTAGATAAAAGCTCACGAGCTACAGCATCCCATCCCTGCAAGGCGTAAAAAGCTCAGCATCCCGAGCACACCAGCAGCAAGTCTTGATGTTCAGATGTACACTGGTACATTATGGCCACACTGGCAAGATTTAGTCAATGATACACAAACTACTCTAGATGAAACGTAGAGTTCAATCTAAATCTAAATTCTCGCTCCCCTAAATTAAATATTAATATCAGTTAAACTTCTATGGAATCTTTCAGCATCACAAAGAAAAAAAATGGAACTCCACCCCCCCAATCCGTTAAAACCCCCACTATATTATATAGCGCAACAAATCATAAGTTCACCTGAGATGGATTCTACAGCAAACAAAGAATTTATTTCATCCTGATAAAAACAAGAGCCCCAACTTAAATGAATTTTTAGCTGAAGTCTCTTTGTTCAGCAGAATTGAGAAAGTCTGCCCACAACAGAGAGCTCGCAGTAATCATCTTTCAGAAACAGAACAAACCCGCACAGAAACACAAAGCAGTTGTGGCAGGGACAGGGAGTGCCTGTAATCCAGTTTCTTCAAGGGAAATTCAAGTACCCTAAGAGTTCTTATTCGTTGTCTGATTTCTCTCACAAATCACAGGCTGCTCTCTAATGCAATTTTCTGGAGTCTGAGAATCATAAAGTCAAATATGAACAAGTCTAGTGGAAAATCTGTGACGCTAATCTTGGCCTACGTTGTATTTTTAACAGGCACTGAATTTGTGCACCGGATTATCCAGATGGCCATACAGGAATCATCCTGATAGGATTAAACCTTTGTGCTGAACTCTGCTCCATCTGTTCTCGGAGGTTTGCCTATCACTATTGGAATACGAATGTTCAGCCTATGTCTAGCACCATGACTGAAAGCGCCTGTTTACCACACAGACGCACACGCATATGTATATGTGCACACACGTATTCTTGAGTACTTGATTAGTAATGTGAGATGAAGTTAGCCTGAAGTTTACCACTAAAGAAACATATTGATTTTATTATTCGTTTGAAGAACAAAGTATGCAATATCTAAATTCAAACAAAAAAGCATTTTTGTTGTTGTTCTGGGACTTGTTCAATTCATTAAACCATAATACTGCCATAAATTTATAGATGAAGGCATGACTAAACACAAAGCAGCAAGGCTCTTCATCTTTGAAATCTATTAGTGTATGAGAATGTATGACACAATCGCACTTTGAAGATACCATGGTTAAATATTCCAGATTAAAAACCAGCCAACAACAAAACACATGCGTGCACACAGTGTTGGTAGCTGTTATTTGCTGCTCCATCTAGTCACAGGCCAACAAAAAAGTAATAATCAGTCCCAGTAAAAGAAGAGCTTATTCCCATTAATGTTGCTTTCTGCTTTTATTATCTATTAATGACAGTCTTCTGCATTCATTGTTGCAGCCTGCCAGATGCAGCAAAGATCCATATTCATCATGTGCAAAAATTGTGCTCAGGCTGTCTCTGTGACAGGTTACGCAGAGCTGCCAACGGAGAGACCGAGGTCCGATGGATGGCCTCGGATTTCCAGGCCCTGGGCCAAGGGAAAAGGTAGGGAATCTGGCTCTTTGGTAAGAAAAGCATCCCAGCAATCAGAAGGTTTAACTAAATTGCTGTCCTGGCCAGAAATATACTACAAACTAATGACTACCTGGAATGCAAAGGTTGGATAAGAAAAATAAACAAAATAATAATGTTATTATTATTATTATTACCATCATTATTAGGGAGGTTTGATTCAGGAATGCAATATAATACTCAGCCCATGTTTGTGATGGCAGCGGGACAGCAATGGAGGCGATGTAACCTGAATTGCATTTCAAGCAGAAGCCCTGATTGCATCGCAAAGACTGAGACCCCCTTGTCTCTCCTGTGCAGTGTCTTTCAGACTGTGTTCCTCCTCTGTTCTTTGTGCTGCTCTGAATGCAGGATCAAGCACCCTCTCCCAGCCATTTAGGCTTTACTTGCAAAAACACAAGCATAAAAATATATTTATAGTTCATAGTATTTGTCCAGCAATGACACCACATAAAACCAACACGCTGAAAATCTGAGTGAATACTTTGGACTCAAGCCTACAAATGCTTAGAGAAGTTGTTCTTTCAATGTGTCTGATAAAGTCATGCTATGTTTTTATTTATTTATTTATTTAGGGCCATATTCAGACCACCTACCTAAGGCATTGCAGCATGTAAAAAGTCAGACTCCAGCTCTGGCTGGGTGAGGCAGTCTCCCTAAATTAGGATCCTCTTTCCGCTATACAATGAGCAGAGATGGGCAGACACCTCTGGAAGCCCGGAGACCGGGAGTTCCGTGCTGGCTCCCGAAAGTACCAAGGGACCTCGGCAAGACGATAGCATAGGTAGGAAGCAGCCAGAAGCAACCCCATAAAAAATGTTTGGCAGCCGATACTGAACAGGCACCTGACTCTGGGCTTTCCAGCAGGCACCTCTGCTCAGACTCAGGGCTGAATGAGGAGGCAGCACTCGCCGTCACCTTCAAGGTCACAATCCCAGGAAAGGGATAATTTCCCCCAAAGTGCCCCTAATCAGAGTTGCTTTACTTTTCAGTGCCTCGGAGAGCCAAGTCTGGTCAGAAATATTTTTTCCCTCTCTTCATCTCCTCAAAGAGCCCAGGAAGTTGAGCGATGCTCTCACCTCAACGTACTGCGGCGAAGCGCTGTGACCTCAAACCCCAACCCACAAATTAAAGCTGCAGCTGGAAAGATGAGCAGCGTTGCGGTCAGGCCTGCAATTTACCTCCGAGTGCTGGCCTTCCCTCTCAGCATGGATCAGGTAACACCAAACCTATGAATTCCATATGCAAGCCCGCTTTTTCAGCGAACAGCAATGCGAGCTGTCTGTTCAGTCTCCAGCAGCAGGGGAGATCTAGCACGTCTGCTGCCATTTCACAACCCAAAAGGGACCTTTGTGGGAAACGCACTTTGCTTTTTCACGAGATAGATACAGAACCTCCGAGAGAGTTGCTACAAAACCATAATGATATGGTATTAACCAAACATAATTAATTTTGAATTTCCTTATACTCCCATTGCTAACAGACACTTCAACAGTAGTACAGTAAAAAGCACAAAGGTTCCTGCAGCGTTTGGGACCAGATTTTTGGAAGCACCCAGCTGTCCAGTGGTTCCAGTAAGCACCTAATGGAATTTTCAAACTACCTGGCAGACAGGCATAGAAATTCTGTAGCCAGAGTTTTAAAAATCCCACTAAACACCTACCTGCAGCTTTAGGCACCTTGGTGCTTTGAGAGCTTTAGGTCTAAGTATTTCCAAAAAGATTGCTTTGGGGTACCTACACTTTTGGGTACCTACACTTTTGAGTGACCACTTGACTCACAAAAATGGATCAGAAGTTCAGAAAGTCCGAAACATCCACTCCACAAAGGACAGTATCTTGTTAAGCATCTCACAGTGGCCCTTGTACCACAACTTGCAGATCTAAATGTTTGAATTACTTTTGAGAAATAAATTTAAACTGCTAAATTTCAGACAAGTTTTTCATAAAACTTTATTCTTGATCTTTTTAATAAACTTCCTAACCCTATTCACTTCACTCAATGAGGTCATAAACCAGCACTGCTTATATTACAGTCACTTTCACGCTAAAGATTTGTTCTGTCACAAAGAGAACTATAAATTCATGGAATGAAGGTGGGAAGCAGAAAGGACTAATTGTGACACACAAAGCTTTCTGGTTATGCTCAGCAAACAGTTTGGGCTAAGATTTTAAAAAACATTTTATGAAGTTGTACTACTGGCTTTAATGAAAGCAAGCTTTTTGCAATGCCATGCACTCCTGAAAATCTTGTATTCTGGATTTGGGCCAAACACAAAGCCTGTCTCCATTCCAATATTAATTATTAGTAGTTTATTTTTATTCTTTACTACTAACATTAATAATTTTCAGATGGCAACCCAGATTAGAATAACCACTCCAAACATCCCACCCTGGTGGGTTCCATTTTCTGCATCAGTTTCCTGGTTTATGCTATTAACTCATTTCCTCGGATGTGGAGGAGCTTTGTCAAATACTCATTTTGCTGGGGAAACACTTGGCAGGCAGCCTGCAATGGACAGCAAGAGAGAGACTCAAATGCTCACACCAGTCTTCTCTCAGTTCAATGAGAAGATGTGCAGCCTGAGATGCAAAAAATACTAAGTTCATTATTTGTGAATTTTTCTAATCAGAATATTCTAAATGACAATTCGGTGGAAAATTTTCATCTAAACAAAAAATTAATCCTGAGATTGTTAGCACTCAGCTGATTCACAGCTTTGGACATAAGTTCCATTGGAACAGAGACTTTTCATCATCACTGATTTCTTTGGGGTATTTAAATACTGGGATGCCTAACATGAAACATTTGGAAGTGTCCAGATACCTGCAAACTGCTGTGAACACCGTTCTTTGATAATCATGACCTTTTACGACATCCAGATGAGTTCTCAAAAAATCACTAGTTCTTGGTCTTCATTTACAAACCACAATTCACAAAATCCTTTTCCTTTGTACTCTGCCCAAATCAGCAGGGGACTGGAGTGAAAAAACATCTTTTCCCAACATAACAACAGTAAAGGTGTCCTATAATAAAAAAGCTAAGTTAGAGGAATTTGTTCAGAAATAATATTAATCATATTACAATAATATAATGTTTTGTCATTTGCTGGTGTGCACATTTTGGAAGGTTGGGAAAACAACGACTGGCAGAACTTCACTGCCATACGGTGCAGTATGTCTCAAACATTTCTCTAATCCTAATGTCATTCTTCTCTCTTATGATGCCATTGTATTAGTGACATGGTGGCCAGCAAAGCAAATTGAAATGTAATGAATGCTCATTATCTATGAATATTCATTGCCTATTTGAGTGCTACTGAATGTTCTCCTGTACTGGTAGCTGTGAAGTTTCTGCCAAACAGAGTAGCTAAGGTTTTTCTACTTGCATAACTGTACTCTGATTCCTCTGAGGTCTGGAGAGAAACCTCAAACCTTCAGAAAGTGGTTGGTCGAACTCTCCAAATAAGAGTCAACTCTCATGGTGGCTGGAGAATTTCCATCTGAACTTTTCTCTCTTATCTGTCTGCTGTAACAAAACAGGTTTTTTTCACACAAATCTCTATCAAATTTTAATGACAGTTTTCCCCATGTTTTCTTCTTTTTGCAATTTTGGGAGCACAGTTCTGAAAGCTCCTCTGGGAAATTCACAAAATGTGCTCCATCTTCATCCAGGTACTATTTTTCCATGAATTCGTGACATCCTCATAACAATAGAGGGTAACAACATATCACAGCTTGACATTGTTTAGATATTCTGGGGGAAGGGCTGTTTTATTTTTCATTTATTTCAAAAACATGAAGGACAGCTGCTCATGGGTAGAAACTGCCCCACCTTATCTTTTTAAAATCAAGGTGTCTCCAGCTTCCATTGTAGCATTTTTTCCTTTTTCGATTAAACGTGCCACTAGATCCCTGATAAGTGACTGTCAAGCAGGAATCCTTTCTAACTGTGGTAGTTGGAGTACCCAAATTTGACTTTTCAGCAGGTATTTCCATGGGCATTATGTAACAGCAATTCTTTTTATTAAAGACTAGAATACTTTAGATGGTATCTCTTAAGTCTCCTGTGACATGGCAGCAGCAGTGTTAGTACATATATGTTATGAAATAATGTTTAAATAATGTAAAAAATCACAAACTAAAACCTCCAACTTCATGAAATACCTACAGCCTAATGGCAGAACTGAAATTCTGCAATCTCCTTCCCGAAATCAACCATTAAAAATCCACCTCCCAGAAAATCATTAAAATCTTGCTTTCATTTAGCCTCAGACTAAAAATAAATTTTGAAAGATCAAAATTGCGGCAGCCAGATATTCTAAGCTTTTGAGTACCTCACCTTAATGGCTGATTTATGACCTAGACAAATAGAAACAGAAGATTTTCTGCTTTCTGTTGGACATGATGGGCTGTGAGAAGGGCAGCTCCACCTACCCACCCACCCCGTTCTTGTGAAATTCTCAGTAATATCCAAAGAGGAAGCAGGGGTCTGGGCCTGAAGACAGCTACTCTGCTCTGGTGAAGACTAAAAAAAACCATCAGCATAATTCAGTGGGGCACAATTTAGTTAACACAGTTTTGGAGACCTAAATTGGAGCTGCACAAATCTGAGCTCTGCTATGTTTTGTTAACCCGACAGATCCCAAGATTTTACTCCTGAAAGGACCATTTCGATCACACACCCTGACATACCGCAGAGCACCCACCAGAGAACCTCACCCAGCAACTCCTGCGTGAGGAATTACTCAAACCCTTAACCTCTCCCCGACCTGCTGTGTACTTTTTAGGAAGATACCACATCCTGACTTAACATTTGCAACCTGCAGAGAACCTGCCACAGTTTTGGCAACTTACTTCAATGGTCCCCAGAGTTAAAATCTTGTTGAGATCATATTGGAGTCTTTTTCCAGAAATTCTCTCAGGTGAAGAACCTTAACTTTCTGGCCATGTTTTGTCTCTTCAGAGGGACAAATGCTCTAGCTCCATTTGAGTACATATACTGGACTAATCCAGACCTGGTGTGTTCACTTATATTAGAAACACACAGTAAGTCCACAGGGCAGTGAAGAGGTTAATATTATACGCTCGGTGAGGTCAAGCTCCAAGAACACATAACAAGCCATTATGTAAAAAATTGCCTGAATTTATGAGTCACTGCATTTATGAAGGAACCGATATGAAAAAGACAACTTGGCAAAAGTAAAGAAAATTATTTCCAGCTTGAAGTTTTGCAATCCTTCAGTATATCAAGGCTCACTTACTGTTATTACTATCCATGTTGTGCAATGTTCTGAAAGTCACATTTTTTCCCTTGTGTATGCATAGAGATGTCCAACAACCTTAGGTATTCTTCCCTCATAGAAAGTAAATTAGAAAGCAGACGTAACTCAGAATAACATACAAGATCCCCTCAAGTAGAGTGGTAGAATCCTAATTTTTTTTTTCAATATTTCCCTTCTAAATAATAAATCAAGCCCACTGCATTTCTCTATATGGAATGATACAGTGCAGAAAAAGCTTGTGTGTTTATATTTTTCACATAATCACAAAAACATTCTTAAGTGAAGCACTAAGATATAACAGGTGCTTCCATCCACAGATGAAACAAGTCAAACATTAAAGTTTCTTTGTTTAAACCTGGCCAGTCTGTGAATGCAGTAGTCCCTAACTTTGATTAAGTATCTGAATCTATACCATCTAAGGGTAAAATGTATCAAGTATTGAAGATTAACCTTTCTCAACTTGCTAATAGTTTTTGCTCCAGTCAGTGGTTTGTCTTGTATGAACACTTTCATCGACTAGCATGGACACATGCAACACCAAGGGATTCAGGTTTGAAATGGTTGAAATGGAGCTGGTAGGGCCATCCTCTTCGTGACTCTCCACACACCAAAAATGTAGTGGTTAATGTTGTGGCAAAGCCACCTACAGCACAAGAACCAGGTCACTAAGATTTCTGAGCATCTTTCAGGAACCATCAGCTGGTGTGCCCAGCACATGCAGCTAAATTCAAGGTATACAATGACTGTTCTCAACAATTCTGTTCCAGTCAGACTAGATAACAATGATACTTAAAGGCAGTCAGTCTCAAAGCTTTAAAATAAAGATTATCCTCTCAAAATAATTTATAAGGTGGGGAAAACCTTTTCTTTTTTATTAACCTAAATAGAAAATATCTAATCAACAAAGACACAGCCTAGCAATCACAAATCTGAAGATCTAGTACAAAAATCTGTGAATGTACCTACTGTGGTGACTGTGGGCTCTCAGATTGCCCAGGGTGGGCAGGATTGGCAAGAAAAGCTCTTTAAATGCCCCACTGCTGACGAGAGGATCTACCTGACATACCCAGCTGAGGCAGAGCAACTACTACTCTTCGTTTACTGTAGGAGGTTTTGCACCTGCAGACAGCAACCACTCTGAATCACTCACTACTATCATGAACTAAAACAACATTGTGAAAGCTTGACCGTTTCAGGTACCGCAATAGAGTGATCAAATAATCCAGCCATGCACTATCATTTCCAGTATAAGGCAGCCACTAATAATGGTTTTGCTATATAATGACCTATTTTAGATATAGACACACACAAAGATTTATGTATATTTCATATTAAAATAAGGGCAGGACATTGCTTTGGAAATCATGGTTGTCTCTGTTTCCATCTGCGAATTCTGACATCATGTCTTATAATTTGTCCCTATTTCTACCCTGCATCTTTCATCTTTTGCTGCTGTTGAGCTGACTCAGAATCAGATTGCCAGCAAACCTCACCATCACCTAATTCTTCAGTGCTCTTCTATGGGGAGGAGGAAGAGGAGGAGGAGGATGGAAAAGAAAAAGAAATAAAACTGTCCCTTTAAAAACCAAAGCATTTAAGCTGCTTGTCAGTCGTCTTCCTGACAAGGCCACTTGAATATATTCAGGAATATTTGCATAAATGCTCACAGTGAGTTCACCGTGGCAGCTAGCGCTAATGGTACATAAAGTAATTTAGTCACTTCTCTTAGGCATCCTGTCAGGGTGATAAGCACCCCCTCTTTGCCTTGTTGCATATTAGATCATTAGATAATAAAGTGTTAGAGCATGCAAACTGACAGGGTCTCAGGGACTATCATTTTTCGAGGGCATTGCATTCTGCCAGTGAGGAAAAATAATAGAGAAACTGATGCTGCAATTGGCTTTACATTCTTGTAAAGCCATTCAAAGATTTGGGGGGAAAAAGAATTCTTACTTTGCAGCAATATGAGAGTTTTAACTGGAAACTTTGCAGACATCTGCAGCGGTGGACTTCATGCTGGTAAACTTGAAAAGGGTTGTTGCAAACCCTGTCAGAATTCCCCCCTTCCGTAAGCTACTCACTTCAATTGCATTGGAAAGATTTTGCTTTTAAAATTGACACCCTGGGATGAACTACAAGCTGAAATATATTTTACTAGTTGGGGCCTATTGGCTCTTCTCTATACATCTTACTATATATGTACAATTTAGAAAGGTCAACCACACAGGCTTTCTGGTTTACCATAAATATAAAACAAGTGAGGATCCAAATATTTGTGAATGAAAAAGTGATAATTATTGAAAACCACAGATTACTGTGGCTTACCCTATTTATACCACACAGAGATGTATGAAATAATTGGCCTTTGCCAACTATTACTTTTGAAAGATATATATATTTATTTGAAATACGAGCTTTTTAACCCACTGTTTTCAAGGAGGACAGTGTGTAGATATGAAACCATGATCTAGGTTCCTAGTTATATTCAGAAAGATGAGCTACGAAAAAGAACTTTCATTTTGCTGTCTCACAAGCAAGATATAAATAGAGATGTGCTGGATGTCCCAAAAATAATCCAGGCTACCTGCTAATGAGATGGTAAAACCCAAATGTGGAGACACCAGGCTCCTGAGTGGCTCGGGAGGTAAAGCCTTCTTTCCAGCTTTTTGGCACTCAAAGTCTCTTTTAAGTGTCACATAAACTGCAAATCCATGTTTAAGAGCAGCATGTCCCAATGCAACTTTGTAAGGAAAAATAAGCTGGCTATTCTCTAACTGAACTAGGCACACAGCACACCTTCTTGCTACATCCCCTCTCCCCTTTCCCCAGTCCTCACAGAGTCAGGCATTCATCCCTATTGCGATGGGATATTTGTGTTAAAGAGTTAAACATCTAGAAAAGTACATGGGAATACATTTGGTCAAGGGTATATTACAGTTAGATCCCAGCATTTAAAAACCTATGGTCAGAAGTTGCTCACCAGAGCAATAAACTAGAGACAAACTAGCCATGACTACGTTAGCTTCCCATTTCACCATTTACAGATACTGTTCAGGCCAATCTGTGCTCCTCCTGAGGGAGGCAGAAAAGTTGGAAAGAGGAAAGGCAAACAAACTGTCTCTGCTACTTACACTTGAAGATATTATCCAAGATAAAAATTTTTAAAAAATGAAGAAAAATAATATACTTTGGGACTCAAACTAAAAGTAAAAATTAATTTCAGTGGAGGAAACTGCCATCTGTTTCAATGGGTCTAAGGTTTGTGGTGGTTGCCCAAAATTCAATAGCATTAAGCCCAGTTGAGACTTTTCCTTTTTTTTTTTTTCATTCAGTTAAATGTTTTAGACATCTAATAACAACATTTAATCAGTTACTGCGGTTTTTTTAAATTTTTTTTTCCTGTCTCTTGGACTCAAATGTGCATAGAATTCCTGGAGAGCTGGAGTGAAGGATTTAGGTTATAAAGAAAGGCTCCACCAAGCCTTTGGGAAGAGTGCAATTTTGTTGTGTGGAGGCTGCTATTCAAAAGTAAGAATTTACTAGTGGTTGCTTTATGAGGTTGCTTGAGAGGTGCCTGAGAAAGTAGATTAGAAAAATCACCTTTCCCACAAAATGTACACATGGAGATATTTTGCAGATGTTGACTTTTAATGTTAGCACAGTAACTAAGGTTTGTGTAGATATGTAAGCATAGCATTATCTTTTTTTGTTTCTTTTTGCTAATAGGATCCTTCAGGTAGTAGGAGTGGGAACGATAGCTGTGGTAAAATGAGATGCATGGGAATAAGAACATTTATGTATGAGAAAGTAAGTATTGTCTTGACCAAAAGCATGCACTGAGAAGACAGCAATGGGGGGGGGGGGGAAATATGGCATCTACTTTAGTAGGAATATAAGTAAAAAATAGGAGTGTTTTTTTGAAAGACTAGACTTAACGGCAAGATCACAAAGTTGAACAGCGGGAAGTTTCCTTTTGTAATGTTCTGCCTTCTGCTAATTAATAAAGACAGAGTTCATACACTCCTTACAAAAATTCAGCAAAAATTATGACAGTGGTTTGTTTATTAAATTAGGTTGTTGGCAGGATGAAAAAAATTTCTATAACATGAATTATGGCTGAAAATGGCTCATAGCCTACATAAAAAGTTAGAGCTAAATAAATACAGATGTAAGTTATGTTTATATAATGAGAAACGCTGCTGAGCTAAGAATTTTAGGTTAGTAAGTGTGAACTACAGACCCGATTCTGCAAACACTTATCAATACCCTCAACTTTACTGACACAAGAAGCCTCATTGATCCCAACAGGACCATATGTGCACATAATCTTAAATATATGCATAAGTGCTTGCAGGACTGATGCCTAAAAGCATAAACAGAATAGAAAGCTATTTCCACAGGAATCCACTGAGTAGTAGAAACCCACACATTTGCCCATTTCTCAGTATTAATAATTTCTTTTAACATATCTAGTTAACATCTTTCTGAGTGGCATTCGCTTTCCCAGAGAAAATTTTATCTGGTTTCTTCAAACTCTTTGGAAAAATCTATTTAATTATTCATCAGATCCTTGGCAAATATTTGTGAAACAAACCAGCATAAAGGACTGGTGCCTTCTACACTCAACTACTTCAATGGAAGCTGAGGGTACACATGTCTTAGAGGGAGCAAGCACCTATTGAATTTAGGATTACAAACAGCTTTGAAGACAAAGAGCTATTCTACCAAGCTGGAACAGGGAGAGGGGAGTGAAATGCCCTCTGTTTTTGTTTTGTTTTTCAGTAGTAGTCATCAACTTTGAGGACAAAGAGCAAAACAAAACATTAATCAAATCCAGATTTTTGAAAGTACATTTGCACTCAACAACTCCCATTTTAAGCACCTAGTCACCAGCAGATGTTCTCTTCCAGGACCAGCTGATCCTATGGAAAAGATTACTGTCCCCCAGGCTGCTTCCAGCCACGTGCCCCCATCCCACCCTCGCTGGGGTTTACTGCCCTTTCAGAAAAGCCAGACAAATTGCCTTGCACCATTTCTCCTTCAATCATTTCAGCAAAATAAGCTAGATTGGCAAAGAGTTATTATTTAAACTGTTTAACTCAAAGGAACTTCTTTGGACTGAAGGAGACTAGGGAGCAATTCGACAACCATCTTAGCTGGCACATCCATGGTGGAGAATAGCCTGCGGCAGGGAGGAGAGGCAAGCAGCTGTGGCATGCAGGGAAGAGCAACTTCCTCAGCTGGCACAGCTGGAGCCAGAAGAGAACACTCATCCATGGCTTGAGTAAGCAGATGGATTTCCAAAAGGGCTCTGCTTTCATTTAGGGCAATTCAAAGGAACAGCTGGATCTCCTAGAGAGCTCAGCACTCTATAGATAGAAGAAATCCAATGTGAAATTTGGGTGCTGAGCACTTCAGAAAATATGCAACATCCTTTAGATGCACATTTAAAAATCAAGGCAATTTGGAAAAGATCAAAATCCAATTTTGGGTGCTGAATAAATGCAACAAAAAAAAAAAAAAAAAAGAAATCACCACACTTCACTGACACACAGGACAAACTCTGCACCCATGTTTGCTTACTGGTTTGTCATTTCATTACATTTAGTGCCAACCTACTTGAAAAATTGCCCCTTTGGTCTGGAAGCCGGTCTCTTTAAAATATCCAGTCCCAAAGGTATAAACTGTTACAGGACAATTTGATGCAACCAGTAGCCAGAGACACAAACCAAATAAATCCACATTTAAAGTAGCAATGCCAACCAATGAAAATGATATGCCTACCATGTTCCAGATAAGAAGGCGTACCTTCCGAGGGATCGAGTCTTCTAGCTCTCCGCCCGTGCTTGGAATTGTTGTGTACAAACATATTGTCCGACACTGCCAACACATGGCCATCAACATTGACTGTTGTAGACACCACAACCTGCAAGCACAAGAGCAAAATGGAGGAAAATTTGGATATATATGTATGTTTTTTAAGAAGCACAGAGTGTAATAAACTCAGTTAAATAAATAACAGCTGGGAGCTGTAGAAAATTGCATAGCTATTTCGCATAATAACTGGTGCTTATGCTGTACAAATCTAACAAGAGACGCTATTGATGAGTGGGTCTTTGGCATCGAAAGCTTTTGATGCAGTTTTAAGTCAAATTGCAGAGTTTGTAGCTGCATGGCAGACGGCACACTGTTAACCATCATTTTAACAAGAGGATCTTTATTAAGTATTTTTTCCCCTATATACAAGGGCAGCTGTGTTTCAACCTAAATTATCCTTCAGTTTCCATGCTGAAGGAGATAGAGCTGTTCACATTGCAAAGGAGAAGCGATTCAGAATAAAAGAAAATAAAAATGTATTTTGTGAAGTTGCAATGAGAGTTGTTGCACACCTCACCCCCACCCTTCTCTCCTGCTGTCCCCTCAGTACAGTCACTACAGGTTGTTGGACTTGCCCAAATTTCTCCCAAGCTCTATCTTAGGGAGTACATATAGGTATGTTTGTGTACACACGCACGCTTGACAGTGAGGTCTTGATCTGGAGAACACAACCCTATTTATCCAGCATTAGAATTATTTGTATTTCTCAACTTATCTCAATGTCAACACCTCGGATTTGGTTTGAGGCAAAGGGAGGAAGACAAAGAAGCACTGCCCTGGAGGCAGGATCAAACACTACTTCTCTCCAGAGCAGCCTGGGGCAGGAGAGGAGCCAACCCAGCGGGGGCAAACAGGTAGGGGTTGGGTCCAGAGTAGGAGACCCAACTGCTCAGAGGTGTCCAGAGGGACCTCTCAACCTTGAGGTTCAGCAGGCACCATCCTATAGGAAATCCCTGCTCAGGTTGGGGGTACCCGAGCCACGAACCATCGTGGAGGAAGCAGGGGATGCATGGGGCAAGTCCCTGGCAGAGCTGCAAGCTAATCACACCCGGTCTTCTCCCACCCCGCTCAGACCAAGCGACCTCATAGTTTCCCTGGCTTTCATTCAGCTGTGCCCTCCCACAGTCTTTTCCCAGCAAAGTATGGCATTCCCAGGGTTTTACCCCAGCCAAAGATTTGGCCTTCCGCTGACTGCTGGTTTGCCAGGAGCACGCATCGCCTTTGAGAACTTTGACTAAAACAATAAGAAGAAATGACCTACACTTCTCCTTACATTGAACAGGGAAAGGGATTAAAAACTGAAACCCACAGAGATATGTTTATTCATGCGACCTCTTACAACCAAATATAATAATTGTCTGTTAATTGCAGTTTCAGCTCCCACCTCATGCTTCGACATGTGAAACAGCAATCAGCAGCTCCTGTTTAATCCACCTATTATGTTGACTAATTAACTTTGCTCGACAGTTTATTTCTTCCTCCATTATCAGCCCCTGTCAGCCGCAAGCACACTGCCGCAAAGGGGGACCTCAGCCCTTTTGATTGATCACCGATAGATTGACATGCAGATTAATTTAATTAGAATCACCTCACTTGAGAAATGAAAGACAATGGCAAGGGGGCTAATAGATCTGCTCTTATAATGAGGCAAGCCTCCAGAGCCACGGCAGAGGATTTCTGATTTATTTTGCTGAATTCCCCAGTCGCTCTGAAAGGCTCTCGCTTTAATTGTTCTTGGTTTTGAGAGGCTTTAGCCTCTGAAGAGGTGAAATGCTTTACAAGGATTGGCAAACATTGCTTCAACTCTCTCAGGAAGCTGCTGCCTCTCAAAGTTGGTCAAATGGGGACACTTAAAGGATCGCTTACAACAATTCAATTTCATCACTTGAATGGGATCTAAAAAAAAAAAAGTTAAAGAAAAAAATTTCCACCTATTTCTGACCACCAATTAAAATGCTCAAAAATATAAAGTAAGCAAAGTTGCTAAACTGCCCATAGCTAATCCCAAAGACTTTGTCTTTAAAAAGAGGAATACAAAAGAGAATAGTTTACATCTAAAGGATCCTAAAACCGTCCCTCAGAATGGCATTCCAGGCAATAGATTTTTGTGCGTGTTTTAAGTGAAAGATATTAAAATACAGAATAAATGATTCAAGAGCTCTTACAGATGGAAATTTGGGAAAAAGAAAGCACCAAACACTATAGGTAAGTTTTTCTGAAATCAAACTAAGGGGAAAAAAAACCCAAGCCCTATATATAAAATTCCAAAAGGGATTTCAAAAGTAATTTATCCATTGCATTCCTGAGGGATAGAATAAAGTTTATGATATTTTCAATAAAATATGATCTTATAGTAAGTGGCTCAGGGTTTGCAATCTTATTTGTGCACTTGCAACCATTGTAAATTCTTTGCGACTGGGATTTTGAGCCAAATCCTTAGCTGGCATTGCCTGTCACAGCTCCGTGATTTATGCCAGCTCCCTATCTTCTTCTATGGGTCTGTTTAGATGCATATGAAAATTAACACTATTACAACTAATAACAATGGTTACAACATAAAATATTTTCCCCAATCCTAAAACCATATAGGGGCACACAGATTTCCCACTGAAGCTGATCAATCCTGTGCAGAAACCCAAACTTTTGAATGTTTCTAGAAATAGGATTCCAGAAGACTAATGGGTCAAGGGTAATAACAGCAAGGTAGGTCTCAAACCTGTGAAAATCATACATATAAGCAGCTGTTGCTATACATGCACCTTTCTAGGGAAGAACTCGAGGAAACAATCCTAGTGAGGTCAGTTTTATTTGAGTAAATCTACATTTAATTTTTCCCCCCTCATGTTTCCGAAACTGTTGATGCAACATATTTTGAATTACTTAACAGTGTCTTCCTACTTACCTCCGAAACAGAAAGTTTGATTTACTACAAAGAGACCACATTGGTGTGGTTCTCTGGTGTCGTTAGCAGAAGAAACTATAAAAGGAATCCCCAAAAGAAACTGTTTCCAGTCTCAGGAAATGCAGAAAAAAAAGTGGTTACTCTCATGTATCTGTCTTATTCATAGTGCATCTGTAAGAAGCAGCACACGCTTACTGCCCAATTCTTTAAATGCAAAATCACATTAATACAGGAATATTGAACATACACTGCACTAACAAAATATTAATGCCCCTAATTAACAGAGAAAAAATACACCTTGAATATTGTGTGCCACAGTTACATACTTGGATCACTACAGAGCACTTACATATTTACAAGTTCTACTCATATTTTTTAATCTAAAAAAATACTACACTCTCCTCATTTTGATTTTGAAATGACTGGGATATGTTCAAGTTAAAGCACATGCTAAAACTAATTTGTGGAGAAATCATAAAATTAGGGGGAGGGGAGAGCCAAAGTATATGTGAAATGGGTACTGAGACATCCTAAAACACAGACCATAGCAGAGGGAAAGGCACACTACAGTTTAATAAATGATTAATGAGGTGCTGACACATTAATGTAAGCACAGGGACAACCAGGCCTGCCAAATCTCAAACCTTTCCAAATTTTGTCAACAAAACACAGTTTTAATTTGGGACAGGCAAACATGGAAAATGATTTTGAGCTTTAGCTTTAGCCCTTCATAGATTTTGCATTTAAATCCTTTATCAACACCAGGGGAGACAGAAGTATGAAAGAAACACATCAGTTTACAACTTTCTTCAATGAAGTTGGCACTATCAACTACATTAACATATCACAGCTCTGTGAATTATTCTGCCTGCCATTAAATAGTTCAGTTTGTGAATACTTTGGAGCTTAGTTTAAAAAAAAGAAGAAAAAATTCAGACCAAGAGCCTGGAGATCAAGCTATTTATCCTGTTTAGCACTCGGCCTGTTTATTTGTTATAGTACCTCACCTAATATATCAAAATTAAGCATTGTATGACTCCTCATTTTTAACCACAGCCCATTAAGCTTTGCTAACTGATTAAGACACAGCATGTTCCTTGTGCTTTCAATTTTCTCCAATGTGTGGTGAGGGTTCTGATATTTTTGCGATGTCCCCAACATCCAGTGGCAAAGGCAGAGCAAATCTGATTATGATTTCCAGGTTTGAAGTGTGTCACCAGTGTTAAACCTGTAACTCAGTGCTTGCTGCTCTTCTGGAAGCTATGCAGAAATGGCTTCAGCAACATCTTTATTTTCATCACCACTTGGTGACCTCTACCTACAATGTGTTGCTTGCTTTCTTCTAGTAACTAAAAATCACTTTTGGTTTAACAAGACACTTAGTAAGGTGCTTAAATTAAAGCACATAAGTACAATACATTCAGTAATTTTGCTCACGTGCTCGAGGACAGGCTGGGCGCTTAATAACCTTGTTGAATTGGGCCGCAACTCTCACTGCTATTTTTCAGCCCTTTTTTTTGGCCTTTCCCTTCTCTGGGGATGGAGCCTTGCACGTCCAAATTCCATTATCTGGGATTCATGAAGCATCATCTCTGTCTCATATGCAAATTTGCAATAAGACACAAGTGGCTTCAATTCAAACATGAGTGGCAGCGTCCCATGGAGGCAAACTAGCAGCCTAGGCCGAGGAAGAGGTTGTGGTAACAGAATCAAACAGCATGGCAATTTCTAAGTGACTTTCAAGGGTTTCATAATAAGTGAATGTTTGGGGGTTTATGCAGTGACTCAGTCTGAAAAGTTTCCTCTAAATTAAAACTTGACATGTGTCAGTTTGCAAGCAGTTGTGCTAAAACAAGAGTACAACAAGATAACTAGGGCACCTGGGTTTCATTAATTACAATAACATACAAAACTGTTTAGGTTGTATGAATGAGTTTTTAGTGCTGCAAAATAAAATCTGGGCAGAGTTCACCCATGATACCATCTACTTGGTATTATTATTACCACCCTAACTGGGGCACTACCGCCATCTCACCAAGATTGTCGACTGATTGTGATGAAGAATGCAAAACCAAATGGAGCATCTGCTCCATGGGGTTTCTAGAATAAAAAGGCAAGGTTGGACAAAGCTGACAATATGTGATATCACCAAGTGCACCAATTTTGTGCAATTGGGCTGATGAAACACAGAGATGAAACGATTTTCTCAAGGACAAGCAGGGAGTCTGTAGCACAGTTGAACATTCAACTCAACTGCCTTGAGTCCCTGCATTGTACTATACTTTTCTCCTCTCTGCCTGTCTCCTTCTGCTAATAGAGACACAACTGACACAGCCAGGGCCAGCACTGCTCCAGCACACACTTTTGCTGGCATTCGACACCACTTCAGTTGTCACGTGCCTGGACATCTCAGACATGCAGAGAAATGTATTTCCTTCCAGGCCCACAACTGCTTTTATGTTAGGTTTATCACTCCACTACATTTGCATGCAAAGTTCAGGATAAAACTTCCTAATTCATTTCTATATGTGAGTCTGAATGAAGTTTCACACACAGGTCGCCTGAATCAACACATACTCTGCCTCTTCCCTGTGCTTTCTTAACCTCTCTCATACCATATGATAATCAGACAATTCCCTGCTGCAGGATAAAAAAACTAAAAACTGCTAAGAAAGGAAAGTTACCGGAGGGCTGGTCCTTAAATAGCACAAGACTTGTGTCCCTGGCCCTTCACTGTTTCTCCCACCAAAACCATAATCTGTGTTCTAATAACTCCTAGCAATTTGGGGGGACTGAAGAATGAAAGACCGTGGCCAAAAGATGACAAATCTCTAGGCTGCTTAACAGTCCAGCACAGATAGGGGAATGAAGTAAAGCAAGGGAAAGTCTCCATTTTTTATGTGTAAAACAAGTATGCTACTCTTTTTAAAATATCTGGAAATACCTTACTTTCATGGATTTTAACCAGAACTTTGACATAACTGTTAGGGACCTTATAAGTCACTGGCAACATTTCAAACATAGCTGATAGCAAACCCTTCACTGATTTCACAGGGGCCCAGATTTCACTTGGTTCCTATACAACATTGTCTCAAACATCTAGGTGCATCATATCATTGAGATACTATGTATATGCTTGGTCCTTTTCACCCTAAGAAATGATAAATGAAGCCTGGACTCCGTAGAGTCTGGCTATTTTATTTTAAGAAGTCTATTGCTAAGAGCAACAAGTTCAAAATTTAAAAGAAAAAAAAAAAAAAGAAAAAGAAAAGAAAAGAAACAAAAGCAGCTATTGTGAAACAATAAGCCCGGGCACTTAACAGAATGCTGCAAGCTTCAATACCACCCTGTATTATAGTATGAGTGGTTCACTCGGCTGAAAGTGATTAATTTCTTGAAAATGCTAAGGTCACACTAATTGACATGACCTGTGTAATTAAGCAGTCTCTGTTTACACACGGAAAGCTCAACTGCTGTGAAGCTGGGTTTGTATGACAGAATGTCTTTACAAGTCAAGAGATCAACAACCTTTCCTATGTCCTACCTACTCGCCGACACAGGCTCCTGATTGCTGTTCTGAGAGAACACGCAAAGGCATTACCATATGAAAATCAGCCTCGAGCCTGGACGAGCACAAACCCAGCAGAGTGTACATGTTGTGAAGCAAGCTCTGACAGGCCCCAGGGGTGACTGCTTGGCCTAAATCCCTGTGCTGGTGAGAGTCCTTTTTCCACTTTCTCTTTCAGTGACAATCACAGGAGAAACGTGATGGAGGGAGGAGTGCGGGGTGAGAAGCCAAGGGCTCTGCCATGCTAATGCTAGCTCTTATACTGATTAATTTAATCACTGCGGCCACATCTCCTCACTTCCGCACTTCTATGCTCAGAGGGGCAACTAACACCCTTCTGCCTTCCAGTGTTGTTGCAATTAAGCAGTTCAACAAAAGACATATGTTCTACATATAAATAATATCGCCATTTACATAGCATTTAGCACTTTTATTTAAGTGCGACAATGCTGGAAAAGAAGCAAACCAGGTCCTGAGCTACTTCAGAAAGCAGCCGTCTTTTGGAGTTGTCTTCCTCCAGAGACCCAGGTAGTCTATGGGACAAATCTCCTACTTCTTCCTCAAAACCCTGAGGCAAAACCCCACTGACTGACTCTATCATGTTTTCTCCTTGGGCCACATACGCTCCTCCTCAAAAGAGAAGGTCCTTAGGCTCTCTACCCCATATTTTTATGCAGCACATACTCAGGTAATGCATTACTGGCACAGCCAAAGGACCACATCTTCAGTAAAAGGGTTGGAGCAACTATTTCTCAGCATTGCCACCACACCACTCTGCTGCCAGCACTGCGGAAGGCAAGTGCAGACCATCTTCCCAAGGGACAGTGCTGTACTGGATCCCAAAAGTAGTTGTAGACATAGGTGTAGCGAAAAAAAATCTCCTTGGCCATCTGAAGCTGTGTTGATACTACAGTTCCCAAGCCCCGCTGCCACATGCTGCAACAGCGGCAAAATACCAGCCCAAAGCATGCCAAGAAAGATACACCCAATGGTAGTTTTTTCCAAGTGCTGACTACAGGGATAGAACTTCAGCCCATTGATGCATGTTTATGAGTCTTTAGCGCTGCTGAAGAATAACTGCTGAAGTGTAGCCACGAGCCTGATTTTATTAATTGCTTTTATACCCTTCTCTGCCCCTTCCAATAAACATGGTGCTCGCTTAGTGTTTACATGAAGGCAAATAGTTCCCCAGGCAGAAAAGAATATCTCAGAGCAGGGTAGCCCCATAACCTAAAACAACAGTGAGGTCATTTTGATTTTTCCTTTTCATGCTTTCACTTCCCGTGGAGATGACATTATCTTCAAGAGTTCTCTTGCCCAGAGCAAGAAAACCCAACTACTTCCTGCCAATTCTACTGTGACAAGAAGTCCTCAGGCAATATTCTGTGACCTTATGTTTTTAGCATCTTCTAGTGAATTACTAGGTTAGTTTGGGTCAAAGTACTTCTGTCCCTAACAGCTGCTGATTTTTAAAGGAGGAAGCGTGTCCGACTGACCTGGAATCGACGCATGTCTCGAGGGTTTCCTGCATTTTTTAGGCAATTTTGGTTACATTTGAGGAAAAATTTCAAGAAGAACCTGTGGAGAAAGAGAAACGGACATTAATGTCTTATAAACAGTGCGTAGTAATACTATGTAACATCTGCACGTTTGGTCCAACAAAGCCTAACTTACATTAGTATTCCCTACCCGGATAAATCATCCCACTGACCATCCAAAGAGGGAGCAGAACTTTCATGGGCCCCAATCCAGCAAAACATGTAAGCACGTCCTAACATTTAAGCATTAAATTAATAGATCTGTTGTGTCAGAGCCCTTAAAGTTTGTAGAGTCAGTCCCTCTATCACGCTCAATGGCCAGCCCTGCTGTGCCATCCATAGCAGCAAGGAAGTAAGAGACACATATTTCAGCACAGCAAAAAGAGGACAGAAAAATGCCAGCCAAGAAAATTCCCTTTTGTATAAATGGGGTTTTGTTTTACAAGTTCGCTGTCGTGTGCAAATTTTTATTTAATACAAAAACACTGAAAATGTTCCATACAGTTGAAATCTCCCTTCCACAATTAAACCCAGTTTGTGCATAAAATTAATGCTCAAATAAGGATTAGTGGGAGACCAAAACCCTGAGAGGAGAAGGGGGAAGTCTTGGTTAAAAGACTTACTTCACGGAAAAATGAAATATTTTCAATGCAGTCTATTTCCTGACCATACACAGTTCACTGAAGTAGCTATATGACCCTGACATATATCTCTAAGAAAAGACATTGCATTTTACAAAGCCAAAGAAAAAAGCAAACATTTCACTGAAAATATTTCCTTCAGTGTTATGCATCAGTGGACTGTAAACTCATAAAGACAAGTCAATGAATAATAGTGGGTCTCAGATTCCAGGCTTCCTCCCCAAGAGCCAAAGTTTATCAATCTTTTGTCCAAAATAAACTACAGACTAAGGTCTACTAAAGCTCAGCCGTGCAAAATTTAATCCTACAGCAAGTTTAAAACCTAGCGCAACCAGACAGAGCAGCATTACACTTGCAATAACCATCAGTTGACTAAGCAGAAGCTAATCTGACCTATTTCCACATACAAAAGCAGGGCGGGGAATTGTTTGATCCTGGTTTACTTTAAATCAGAAAGTTAACTTTTGCAAGCATCCATCTTTTAGCACCCAAACTGAATGCTAGGTCAGCAGAATTTGCACACACTGCCACCAAGAAAGGCAAAACTGCAGGGTAAACAGCTTCAGAAAATCCCTTTTTGATGAGCAGCATTCTTTGCCCTGCTCTAGTTGTGATGCCGCCCCTCAACAAGGCACGTTTTGGTGCTTGTTCCTCCATGCCAAGAAAATAATACTAGGCAAATGGCTGCAAGGAGAAATTGAAACTACAAGGGACTGTTTGCATTAAAGAAAAATAAGGTAATGAGGAGGATTATAAAGCGTGATGCTTGGGATTATCAAGGACTGGATCTCCTGACCCAGGAAGTCCCTTCTAGACCTGTGCTCCTAAATAAGAGCAAGCAATCAACATAAAATAAACAGCCGCCACACTTGAACAGGGGTTTCAAGACACTGTGTTTGTTTACACTAAAATAAAGAGCAGTGTAAGCCATTAGGTTTTCTCATCAAGCAGGTTCTGATATTCAATAACAGAAAGTTGGTGCTATTTGTTGTACATGTGTGTGTCTTTTTAAGCCTCTAATGGCCAGCTGTGACAGCCTGACTCAGATTGTGTAGAAGGAGCTGTCAGCACAAATCTTGGCATCTCGAATCCAGACAACTGCTTGCCACCAGGCGAGGGTTTGTACTCGTGCCAGAATGGATTTTGAGAGACAAGCAAATAGGGCATTAATTCCGCCAAAGAAAAACGAAAAGCGGGGAGAGTTCAGGATCTTACACTTCAGATGATGGCTTTCCTGTCAACAGCTCGTCATTTAGCTCATGAGCTATGAAGGGCACGGACATCAGATCCCTCTTGCCCTAAGCTGGCCCTGTCATGCAAAATGCTGGCAGGATCCGGAGACCACCCCTCCGTGCGAGATTGCTTGCTGAAATAAAAAGCCCGGCCATCTGTTGGGAGGCAAAGACATCCCTGTCAGCTGGTGCCTACAGCCTTGAACAGGCCCTTATGTGGCAAAACCTCTCAGAGCCACTTACTCTTCGGGGAGAAGCCGGTGCTGCCCCGGGTCTGCCGGTGGATTTTTGGTGGCTTCGCCAAGCACCGAACCCAGCAGCTGCCTGCCCGGTCTGCCGCAGCCCTGGAGCAACACCTTGGCCCCAGGGGGAGCTGGGACATGGAAGAGTTAAAAATATCTGCGCTGAAAGGCAGCATCAGCCATGCAAACGTGGGAAGCGCCTTCCCAGTCTGGCTTTGCACAGCACGCGTGAGCGCTGGGCAATGGGGGTTGGTGGCTTGAGTCAAGGGCCCCAGAAGAGATGGAAAGCTCTTTGTGAAGCTCTCCAGAGAAACTCTCGGCCTTCCCTTCCCTTACAAAGTCTGAGCTCACGTCAGCTCAAAGGCTTGGAAAAATCACTGTGAAACACAAGAGTTGGCTTTCGGGGTCTGCAAACTCAAACCCAAAGTTTTGAAGCCTAACTCCATTTGCACTGTGCTATCTCCCCCAAATTCTGCAGAAGTTTCATCAAAATAAACTGCAGAAGAAATGAAGCTTATCTATTTAAACCTACCGAAAACTTCAGGCAAGCAAACAAAACTTCCTTTGAATTAAATCAACTCCAGAAAAAAATTAACTTAAAAAAATAACACTATTTTCAGAGGAACTTTCAAGACCCCAAGCTTACACAGCCAAGTTCGCTCACTGCATTTTAAGTAAAAAGTCGCCAGTTTACTGAATACATTCTGCCAAGCACCGTATTTTTATTCCACTGAAAGACAAAACAAACTATAGGCTGCACTTTGTTTTGGAACACACCAGAGCTGGAGTCCCCTCGGCTATGCGAAAGCATCCCACGCTCATCTAGGCGAGAGCCGAGCGGCTCCCGAGCTGGCACAGCACGTGCCGGCTGACGGTCTCCCCCCGCTTTGGCAGGAAGGTGGATGGGAACAGATTAAGACAAGGGTAGAGTGGAGCAGTTTGTTTCATGGGGTTCAGCCCGGGCTCTCGGTTCCTGCTTTAAACCGCTTGTTCAGGTGCCTTCTTCACCTCGAGTCCAGTCCTGCCAGCCTTGCTCATTAGCAACACTTCACTCTGCAAATAGTTCAGATTTGGATTGACAGGACGGGTCCAGGAGAAGTGCCAACAAAGCTGAGCTCTTTGTAAGCATAAACCTCCATCCCCATTTATTTGCATCTAACTTCTTCACAGTGGGTTATTTTTTTCAGTTCTAACTTTCTCCGCGTTTGGCAGGGCTGTATAGCATTAATACTAACCACAGAGGATATACAGCATTAATACTAACCACTGGGGTCTGAAATTCAT
Organism: Haliaeetus albicilla; assembly: GCF_947461875.1. Lineage (NCBI taxonomy): Eukaryota > Metazoa > Chordata > Aves > Accipitriformes > Accipitridae > Haliaeetus > Haliaeetus albicilla. The sequence goes on along the minus strand of NC_091509.1, from coordinate 13,351,587 downwards.
TCCCAAGATGAAAAAAATGTGCAAAACACAGGAGTGTCAATAAAATCTTCAACTTTAACTCTCTCTCCAAGCTTACGTGATTGCTCAACACCAGCTCGTCTGCCACACAAGACTCAGTCATCAATTATACTTATTGCTACCATTGAAGGTTTTCTTTTTTGCATGAATCACACAAAACATATTTTCTGACTCCCTTCCTGACTACTAACATCCCTGGTGTGAAGAGCATTTGTGCATATGGAGCAGAGAAACACAAGCCAGCTCCACGCGAGTCAGCCCAAGTCCAGAAACATGCAAACTTTTACAAAGCGCTTGGATTTACTGACTTACATTGCTATTAAATCAAAGGAGGACTCCATGCTTCACCCCCTACCCCACAGAGACATGGTTGGAGGGTATGGGAGTGCAGTTTTGGAGAAAACCCATTAGTTTTAGATTACATTTAGGTGTGCTAAGATGCAGTTCAGTGCAGGCAAAAACTACTCAAAGAGTGAAGCTGCTGAGCAGTTAATCCATGCCATGGCACTGTACTACTACAAATCTCTAAGTAACTGCAAGGACCAATGTAGAAATACAACCTTCAGTTAAATAAAAACCTCCAGTCTGAATCAGGCCGCAAATTAACTTGAACTTCTGTCTGCCAGGCAGAAGCTCTAACAAATGGGTTATTGGCTCTTCTGGGAGTGTTCTCTCCTTTCTCACAACTCGATAGAAAACTCCTTTCCGGAGATGAAGATTTTTTTTCTAACAAAACTGCTGCATTCCCCAAAAGATTTTGGTGTCTCTCACCATTACCCTCTACTCTCTGCTAGTGAGGGACTCTTACCCCAGCCCAGTCTGAGCTCCCTGGTTGCCCCCGCTGCCTTCCCACGCTGCTACTTCTAACTCCTGACACTGGCTCCCTCCTCACTCCTGCTCCTTCCATCCTCGGATTCCCTCATTCACCTGAAGGATCTAGCGAGCACACTACCAGCTGGAGGTCACTCCACTTGTCTAAAATACTGCCTGCCATTCATCACTGGCCATCTTGTCCCTCACACTGCTAACCCTTTGGGTTTGTGCAATACGTCCCCAGCAGCATCCCACTCTTTGTCCCTGCTAACTACCAGTAATTTAAAATAAATAAATACACAGCAGAAATGAAAATACTAGCAATAAAGAAGTAAAAGGATTTTGCCCTCCTACTTTTCTTGCCACTACAAATTAATACCAGTGTTTATTAAAAATAAGAGTTAAATTAAAGAAAGCAAGCTCTGACATGATCTAGGTTGGCTCTTCTGTCACTCCTCTGAAGGAAATTTAAAGAAACTCAAACACGAAGGCTTAGCAGTAGGATTTTCTTGCCATTGCCACAATAAATATGTCTGTGGAAGGAGAAAAAAATAGTTGGAAGGAAGACCTGCTGCATTCCTGATGCTGAAGAAAAGCTTGTTTGTTCCCAATACATTGGAGAAGTTGTTCAAGAACAGTTCATCCATGTGAAAATACGACAGCTGTCATGCTGCCAAGGTCAGCCAGACCAGTGGCTATCCAGAAAGCGAGTGCCGGTTATACAACTTAAACCTGGCTAGGGCAAACAAAATTGACAAAATGCCTTTTCTGAGGTATAAACGCATTTGATAGAAGAGGACAACTTTAGACTCCTGGCTGAAACACAGCAGTAAGTATATGTGGGTTTGCAAAATTAGCAAAACAAAAATACATGGGCCGGTCCAATAATTAGCAACCGACCCTCAGATAAAAGGATTGCACGCCCATTCTGTATAACATACCAATTCAGCAAAGTACTAAGTATGTGCATAAATTTAAATACACAAGCAGTACTGATGGAGACAAAGGTACTACTCACATACTCCAGTACCTCACAGAACCAGCTCTGCTGTCAGCCCATGTCCTTTCTTTGCTTGTCCTCCCAGCAAAAGAGGATGCTGAGGATGTGATACTACAAATACAGTTGTCTCAAACAATATCTGATGGGTATTTTTTTTTCTGGTGAAAACTTGGCATATTAAGAAGTACTGAAGCCAATATAGGGCTGAGTCCGCAGGTCACCAAGAGGCAGACAGTGCACGCACTTCAGCTGTTTCATTTGCTTCTTCAGGGTTTTCTAGGCTCTTTTCACACACTTCTCGTTCTCTCTGTCAGTAACTGCACCTACTGGTAACTAGATTTAGTTAGTAATTTGCCACTAAAATAAAAATATAGAGAAAATGCATTGTTTAATGCAATCTTATTTGGAAAAGTAAATAATCAAAATGTAGAAATATCCCTTTAGAAATTTCAGGACAAAGCTAATTTTTTTCCCTTTCAAGTCGACTCTTCTAATCAAAACTCCTATTTTACAATGGAAAATTCCCAACTTTTTAAAAATTAAGCTAAAATAAAGCATTTCTTTTTCTTGAACAATAATTTCTTTAAATTTTCCAACACTTTTAAACCTTACTTGAAGGGAGCACTTTTTTATTCCATTTTGCCCAAGAAAAATTGTCAGAATAATGGAATTTCCTACATTACAGAAAATCTGAACGTAGCCGAGCTCTACTAATAACTGCAGAAAACCAGGTCAAAAAAATCTTTGGCATTTAAGGTATGAAGATTGCCATTTACTAACAAGTCTACTGTTGCAGTATTTTATTTTGGGGTGGTTGTTGGTTTTTTTTTCCTCACAGACCTTTTCACATACAACTAACTGGTCGTGTCAGCTACCTTATTCACAAAAGAAAAATTGAGACTTACACTGATATTTACCAACATGAGGCTGTGCATGGAAATCAAATATAGGCATGCAGAAAACCTCCTATTACCCACATGTTCACAGCTGGATTTTACTTGGCTTTTTAGTCAATAAACAGCAGTAGCTACCTTTTGTGGCATTTTTACAACAGGAAATTTATTCTGCAGAAGAGAAATTAAACACCAGATACAGCCATCTAACTCTCTTCTAAACATAACCTTCCTGAGTTGTCAAACATCCTAATTAAGAAAAAAAAAAAATCCCAAATCTGCTTTCTCTGGATTCAGTGTTCTTACTGACTTAAAATGGAAGCAGAATCAGACCTGCATTTTGCATTTATGGGATGCTAAACAATTCACTGTGTTAAAAACAAAAAAAAAGCCAAGCCAAAACCAAAAGCCTGGGAAATTATTTATTTTACTAGAAAAATATATATCTTCTTCCTAAACTGCAGAAAAGGTCCAAGAAAGGCAACATGACACGGAGAATAAGCCTCAAGCAGTCAGAGTCTATTGACTGAGATTCTTCAGGCAATGCCATAATAATAGAAACAGAATAGTCTACATTATTTTTGTGAACTTGCTCTGACTCCTGGAGCTAGCATTGCCAGGGTTTGCGGTTGTCAATACAGTAAATATTCAGCTCAGCACAGCAAAGACCTGAGGAGGCACCCACATAATCACCAAAGGTAGGAAGGTAGGACTGCCCAAAACTGCCTTAAATTACTCATTGCTCGCTTCAGCAAGTGTTCCCAGTCACTTTTCTTCAGGTCTGTGTGTTCTGCACAGTGAAGCACAGCATATCAATTTTTCATCTTGCATCTTCTGGACTTCTCTAGCTCTCTGATACTGAGTTATAATGCATCAGAGAAATTTAGAGTAGTTTGGGAAAGTGTGTTTGGCATTTTCTCCCATGAGTGAGTTAAAATCCCAGAGAGACCGTTTTGGTTTCTTCTTCCAGACTTTTAATAAGAAAAGAAAGAGATAACACCACCAAAAAACAACATCACAAAACAGAATTAAAAATAGTCCAGAAGCAGGTTTGAGTGCTCAGTTTTCTGTAATTTAATTTTGCCCCCAAGTCTGACTTTTTAATATTTTTTTTCTTAAAGTAGTGAAAATCTGAATTTTCTTATATCTCCTTACTTGTGCCCAGCTCTATTAGCTAAAATTTTTATTAAATTTGAACTGCAGCTACCTTCCTATCACAAAAAAAAGTTGGAAGGAGTTTATGCCATCTGTGTACAGAGTGTACACAGTGTATTTCGTTTATGACAGCTAGATGCAAGATAACTGAACATACCACATCCTTTACATTATATTGACACAAACACCATTGTGAGATAAGCAGTGGAGTGCACGTGCACCCGTGCCTCACACGCAGCTCCAGTTGTTAGCTTACATAGCACAGAAGCCTCCCAGCTCTGCCTTTCTTTGCATGCTTCAAATCACAGACTATTCTTTACGAGCTGATGGGCCAGTGTTTTAGCTGCAATTCTGACAGACTTTCCAGCATTAGGGTGCTTTATTATCAAGCGAGTACAGTCACATAACCAACAGAATTTATCCTTATTTATTCAGTTAAAAAAAAACAATATTTGATCAGTTTGTTCCAGTTTAACTACTTTTCCCTTCACTCTTTCTCCATTTCACTCCTGTTTCATGTCTCAAATACTAGGATATAAAAGTGGGTTAACTATTTTTAATTTTTACTGAAGATGCTAGACTTCAGTCACCAGAAAAAAATATAAAGCAGCTCTGCGGTCTGTCATAGTTCACACAATGCCATTGAATTAGCAGCCCTCCCAGAGTCATACTTTTGCTAAAAGAACCTCTGTTCAGTGTAAGTGATGACAGATAACAGCATTACTGTTATTGTAATATGATATCAGTATTCGGTTGCCTACTACCTCAAGGTAAACTACTGTAACTTTAGCATGGTTACCAAAAAGCATCAGCAGCATCAAAGTTATAGGATGTCGGAGAGCAGTGTTAATCCAGCCATCTGAAGCTGGTTTTCTCACAGCAGGCATGGGACCCTAAAACTTGTCACCTTGAGCTGAGGGTGCTGATGACATATTTCTTTCATCAGCTTACTGAGAAAGTTATAAAGATTCACATGGTAAACATTTCATGTGTGGGAAACACATCTGCCACCTTTCCCTGGACCAGGCACGTGTAAATCACCTGCATGTAAAATTGTGTGCAATCCTCCTGCACATACAACAATTAATGATTCCTCAAATAACCTAACACCAATAATATCCTTAAATAACATTGATGCACCAGTGCTATCATCCCAATCTGCGAAACCCAGAGGTCAGGCTACTTAAAGGACATGTGAGTGCAGTATACCTTCTGGCCAGAGTCTGAGCCTCTAAAGTCCTGAGAATTTCAGCCCAAATACAAATGGAGTGCTACTCAAAGCCCATCTGAACAGATGTATCCTTGAATGGTTACACTAGGTGTAGGCATTATGTTACAATGGTGTTCTCTCCCAAGACCTGGCTCAGAACATGCTCCGTTTTGTTCTCACGATTTTTTGTTATTATTTTTTTCTTTTAAGCGAAAGATGCTTAATGTTAAAAAAAGCCAGGAGGCCTGCTTAGACTGACATGGAAATCATTTTTGACCAGATTTATGTGCAGGACTGATGGCCTTAAGAGAGAGAAATGACAAAGAAAGATGCTGTTAGATCTCTTATTTACAATAACCTGTAGTGTATGTCAACGATGAATCAGAAGCACATAAAAAATGAAGAAAGCGATTACTGAGTTCATTCATGTCTCAAAATCATTAAAAATACACAATTTAAGGAGTTTCCAGCCCCGGAGAAATGTAACAGAAACTCAGCACACCTGCCCATGAGATGCTGACTCTGTGCAAACTCAGGGGCTCTCGGCTGCAGCTGCTCCACTTCCTTGGGATCATCACCAGCAAGACAGACACTGCAAGACCGTGGGATTTACTGCTGGGATGACACCCCAGTCTCAGCTTTTGCATCACTAAATCCTCAGCAGAACTGCAACAGCAACGAACAACTTAAAAAACGCAACTGTAAATCTCCTGCTCATACAGTCCTGCTACGAAGATGAGTGGAACTTACTTCACCCTACCCATCTGAGTAATTACAGAGAAATATTTGGAAAGTGTCAATATGGTGAAAGATTGATTGCATCCCCTCCTAAGACAACTTATGCTTCAAAAAGCAAATGAAGTGTTTGCTTCAAGTAAAGTAGCAGCAGTGAAGGATCTTACGTGGGGGAGAGAAAAACAATAACTTAAAGTTATTAAAAGATAATTTTTAATAAATTAAAAACAAAACTACACTGGGAACCCAGTCAGAGTCGGTGACAAAGGACAATCTGACAGAGATTCTGCTGGGAGATGTAATTTTGCTTTTTGTAATAACCTTTTTTGGTTTTCTTGGGGAAAAAAAAAAATCAACAATTAAAAGGAGTCTTTTAAAGAAACTACTAAGGGTGAGTCTAGAATTAGCTGCCCAGAAAAAAAAAAATAAAAAAAATGTATATTTGTATTTATACAAGGAAAGATCAAGCACAAAAATTCTGTGGAAGAAAGTCAAGGGCTGCCTTCAGCTCCTGCCCACAAGCTGGACATTCCATCCAGGGGTTCCCATTGTTTTATGATATTTAAGAGAATAAAGCCCTTGCTTCCTTTACAGCGGGGAGCTCTGGCAAGAGGACAGGATCCGGAGTATAGTTGCTATTTTGAGTGCTGGAAGGAAGCAAAGAGCTGTTTTGTGGAAAGGCGGAGGCACTTTGTTTGAGCTGTGCATGCGGTGGTTCAACAAGAGAAGATACTCCAGGGGTGTTCGAAGATACTCCGGTTTGACCTGGCTCTAGGTATAAAATGCTGCAGAATTTTTTGTGTGCATATGGGCAAGCAAGCCAGACACTGTAAAATTCATTGTAAGTCACCACAGAAGGGGAAGACTGAAAGAGAAAGGGGAGAAGAGAGTTTTTGATGTGATGGTGAAGGGGATCGCGCTACATGTAATGCTGGAGATGTCATCAATAAATATTGCATGTGTGCGCTACCTTTAACATGACACTGAAAGAGCTTAATTAACCTTAGAAATAAGGACCTCTGCAGCAGATACGTAGAATCCAATCACATCTGTATATATCACAAGTTTTGGATTAAGTACTTCAGAGTTTTTCTTAAAGCAATGGGCCTTGAATACGTAGGAAAAATATTTTTGCTGATGCCCTCTTCTGTGTCAGAGATGTATGGAAAAGGCACTACAGCCTGTAGCTACAAAGTTATCTTTTGCACCCAGCTGGAAAGGTGGTGCAACTAAAGAATAATTTCTTCTGCCCTTGAAGCCAACCGTCCAGTGAGGGTACCCAAGCTGAAGGACAAAACCAAACGTCCCAAAACCAGAGTAGAATTCAGATCAGGATGCTGGTGACAAGTTATAACTGGAGTGAGGTAAGGACATGAGCTGGCTGTAATAAAATATATTATGCTCATCCCACTGTGTACTTCATTGGTTGGAATTACAAGAAACAGCATATTTAGATAGAGCGCAACGGACCAAAGACATTGTAAGGACAGAGGCACAGCATTAGATACCCTACATAAGGGAGCAGGAAACAATGTGCATTATAATCTTTGGAAAGAAGGTGACCTCTGTTAGCAGCTACAGACATCTTCCATGGGTGTTAAAACACAGGCAAGAGCTGAGATCTCTCCTGTATTTCTGGATGTCTGGCTGTGTCACCGAGATGAATTTCTCTGTGAAAGCAAGGATGATACCTGTGATCAGTAGTAGGATTCATATCCACAAAACACAGAGCATGAGGGTTTACAAAGTCCTGTAAAAGTACTGCTTAATTATTATTTTTCTGTTTCACTGTAGTGGAGCGAGGACAGCATCAGCAACGGAAAAAAGGTTTACAATGAGCAGTTAAGTAACTTTGCCAGATAGTCAGGGCAGAAAGGTTCAAGTTCTTGTTGACATACATCATATCAATGAAAGTCCCAATTAATTCAACGGACTAGGAAATGCTTGTAACTTAACAACCTTTTACTCTTTAACTATTTTATATTCTATTGTTCTTCTTTTGAGAGCAATTGTGCCAGGAACTGGCAAAGAGTAAAGAGGATCAGCAAAAACTTACAGCTGCCCCCCTCTAGCACCTCCCTGGAAAAAAAAAAAAAAATTCCTCATTAATGTAAACATAACTAACAAATCCGACCCAAAACCTTTCTAACTAGCCAGTAGCTTAAAATCATCAAGAACTCTACATGAGTACTGAATATTGATCATTCTTTTTTCACTCAATTCTGTAGCTCCAACAAAGTTCCACTAAAGACCTAATTGCATAATAATTAACTTAAATGTTGAAACACACTATCCTTTCTATAATACATACATATCACTAATGAAAAGGCTAAACCCTTTAAGCTGATTGGCCTAACAATGTGAACCCAGATGACAAGATCAGGGTCTGATCTCAGAGATTTTAATATAAACCTAGAAAAAACATGAATTTTCATCTTCTCTACTGAGCTGAAACTCCAGGTCCAGAGTTAACTAATACAGGAAATAAAAACAAAGCCATATGCCCAAAGGCTTGATGAAGCTCATTTGCTGAGCATACAATATCAAGTTTTAAATCCCTACTTAATCTCCAAATAAAAATTAAGAGGGAGTTTGAAGAAATACTGTGGAGTGTCAATGACAAACTTATCAGCAGACACATGTTAGACAACATGCTAAAATACCCCCACATCAACTTGTCAACAATAACCACCAACTAACAGACAACCCTGACAAAATAATACTCAGGGCTTGATTCAAAATGAAGAGGAAAATACAGTTAAATGTACATTACCAAAACAAGTTGTATGTGACTTTGGTGTCTATTAAATGAAATAACATTATGCCAAGTTTGGAAGTACGAATCATTCTGATTACAACTGAATGACCAAGTTTCTACCCTCAAAGTTTTCTTCCAGCGTGCACAATAACTATGACAAGTGCAAAATGATTGCACTGTTTCTGCCCCTCCAATGAAGCTTTTCTGCCATCCTGGAGCTGCAGTGTTACCTATCTACAGCCAGATTTAGCCTCGGCACCTTCTGAGTCCTCCACCAACTTCTTGCACAGAGTAAGTTCATGGATATAAAGAGACAGGTTTGGCTCACTGTATTTAGGAGAGCGTGAAGATCCCTTCATCTAAAAGATTCCTCATGCTAAGTACAAGCAGCTAGCTGGAACTAGCAAGGACACTGAGGAGAAAACTTTAATCCTTGCAGTAAGTGTCTTGGGACTTGTTATGACTACAGGTGGCCAGACACTTGACTTTGTGTCTCTCCTGAAAGACAGCACCTCCAGCAAGGCGGTACTCCCTAGTGTGACACCTCTTCAGTAGCATCTAAAAGGGAAGCGTACCTCCTACCGAGTCACCAAACACTGCTTCCCACAGTAGCGAGGCTTTTCCTTAAAGGACTCTTTTAAAATAAAAATTGTCGGTCTAGTGATGCAGTGCCAATAAGTCCATGTGCATTTGCTTTTGTATATTCTAAAGGCTGCTTTTAAAAAATGGGTTTCATTACATAATGGGTTACAGCCAAGTGACCTGTCACAAGTTTTGAACTGATACAATTTTTTTTTGCAACTGGACATGGTCGTCTTGAGGCACATTCTAGTGATCACCCACATGCCCATTTTAAAACGAGATGAATAGAGTCTGCATTCCTTGGTAACAGTTTTAGGTTATTTTTTAAATTCCACTTCTAAAGATGACAAAATAATGAAAAAAAAAAATTTTTTTTTCCCTTTAGTCAGAGGAATCTTTGTATTGAATTGTAGGTAATAACGCATTTGAGATACAGAAATGAAGAATGAAAGCAGAGCTGGCAGAACAGACAGAGAAATGTCTTGTCTTCATCCAATAGAGAATCATGCTTCTAAGATGTCCAGGCAGAAAATTTTCTGGAATTTTAAATATGTTAATAGTTCAAAGTACTGATGACTCCAAGCCAAAACCCCAAACTGGAAAGTTCCTGAGCTCTGGGCAACATTCAGTCTGCAGTTGTAAAAGAGTGAAACAGAAAATCAGATGGAAACACGCACACCTTTTGCGAAGTTCTAATCTGAGGTTGGCACCTGACCAGAAATAACCAGTTCAGACCCCATCTTGGACACCTGACCCCAGGACCAAGAAGTCTCTAGAAGAAAATGGAAATGTCTTCCTGAAATGTGAGAGAGGCTGGTTTCTCTCTTATTGCACTTTTTCCAAACTATCTGCACCCATTACTTCTTAAAGGACCTCGGCAAATGGCACCCCTTAGGCTGTATAAATCTCTGCAGAAGGAATGGCATAATTTTTCTCCCATCACAAACCTTCCAGTCTAATATTTGACAGCCTAGATCAGGTGCTGTCCAAACATTTATTAAAACATTTTAAATGATGAATATATCCAATTATTACTATTAATGCAACTAATACTGACTAATGAGGGGGAAACACACTAGCTTGTGTCCCGCAATTCATTACCCCTGCCTTGTCAACAATTCAAAGCCCAAAACCTAATCATCCATACCGGGCCCAGTTATATTTCACACGTCACATTTAATAAGTCACTCAGTGCCTATAAATTAATGTAACATGTCGGCGTTTATGAGTGCGGCTTTGTCGCTGTTAACAAATGATGTGCTGGCCTGGTCTGCTGCAGCTCGGCAGTGACGAATGATGGAGGATGATTTCTCTCCAAACTATAAACTACACACTGGGGACCACAGCAACACATAGATACACATATACACATGGGCACATGTGTTTGCACACATGTACATGCATACTGTTTATAAGAATGGTATATAATACAAAGAATGTGCACCTGCACATGCTTTTATAGGTATATTTCATACACCTTGATGCAGAATATTTTTCAGTCAGGTCATTACATTTTATCAACATATATTGTACCTATTCATACATGCATATATATATATATATGCACACTAGATACCATACAGTATTACAGGAACGTATATACAACTCTTCAGCAAGTTTACCAAAACCACGTCTACAGTATGTATCCTGTTACAATTTCACTCACAGTAGTTTAAGCCAAGTTTATAGAATGATACTACATACAGGTGGGGCCAAGCCAGATTTACAATTAGTCTGAACACCTGTAATATTTCCATGCTTAGTGCTTCCATAGCCAACCACAGCCTGAAACAGAAATGAAACACCGTAGACTTGTATTGCAAAATGTGATGCTAAACTGCAGATGACTGGCACGGCACCAATAGTTTCTTTTCTTTCGCTTGAGCAAAACTGATTTTTTTTTTTAATAGTATGAATAATACATAACTGAAGAACTTAAAGGCACACAGTACATGAAGAAAAAAATGCACATGTGATATACATGTACTTTTTAACATGCTTCTTCCTATTTTCCTGCAAGAAGTGTAACCACTGGAAAGTAGCAGGGTAAATGTCGGCATCTTTTTGGTTACAGCTGTGGCAGGTTCAGGATTGATGAAAGACATCTGGATCTACATACGGCTGCATTAAGTACTATATGCAGTAATAAAACTGCATGTTGCAAATGCACACTGTGGCCGGGAGGGAAGTTGTCACTGGAAGCAGCTTTATAGAGCTCAATTGGTTTGTCAGCAGCAGAAGAAGAAGACAGATAAGGAAAGGACGTCTGAGAGCTGAGCTCCTCGCCCCTAGGAGAGCTGAATCTTACCAAATCACAGACCAGGACCCCAGTTTTGGCTTCGTAACAAAGCTTTCCCAATGGCAATGCCAGTTTTACCCTTCTGTTCTCTATTACATCAATGATGTATCCTGTGTTAACAGCAACAGATTCCTCATGAAACAAAACATATTTGAATACACGCAATAAATTGAAAAGTTTAACTGAGATGTGAATGCATTGGTGATGAGCCCACAGCCAGTCTGGCAGTGATAGATCTGACTGTGAATTTTCTGGGTACTTTTTTGCCTCTATTGGGAAATGAGAGTCTGTAAAAAAGAAACCTTCGTGGGAAAATGTCATGTCTGAGGGTCTGCCAGTATGAAAAAGAAGTTCAGAGAAAAACCTCCAGTGTGTCAAAACATCATCTTCAGATAGTTTATAAATGAAAAGCATCCTTCCCTGGTAAAATACAAATCTTGCTTGCAAATTTTAACTAAAGTAAAAAAAAAGTTAGAAATACATTTAAAAGATTGACATGGAAATGACAGCATTTTTACTCACAAATTTCCCTTTTGTCTTGGACCATTGACTCACAAATAGCATAGTGATTCTGGTTGCGTGTTTGGGGTTTTTTTTAAATCCTGGTTTAAAACCAGAAAACTCTTTAAAGGCCTCTGGACCCGAAGAAAGGTTTCCTGCATAGGTCTAGCAAAAACCCCACAGACATTTGCCCTGCGACCCCCTGGGGCTCAAGCCACAGAAACTAAGCCCGTCTCTGATGGAGCATCACACTTCCAGCAAAACTGTGACATGGGAATCCCTGCATAGCTACGTTGCGCTGAATTTGGGACCAGACACAGGTACTGACATTTAAATTCACCTCTTAGGAACAAACAGCAAAGAACACACGGAGCGGTGCTGACACCACTGAGGTCCCCTCTGCCAGCCAGTGCTGGGACACCTTCCCAAGCTTTCCACTCAGGCAGCTCAGACAGAGATGGGCTTCTCCAGAGGCCAGTTCTGGGCAGGAGCCCAGCCCAAGTGCTCCGAATTGTCTTTGGAAAAAGTTTGTCTTTCCATAGCCTCTGTGGAGTGTGGCCAGCTTCCCGATTTGGGCTTTTCCACTGTCCTGCAGGGCTAAGTTGTGCAAATACCCCCTTGAAAGATGCCTTCTTACAGAATGGGAAATTCTAACCTTTCTATAAATGCTGTCTCTGAAATGTATATATTTAAACAGTGTTCAAAACACTTTAGGTTTCAACCACTGACAAAGACTTTCTCTTCACTTAATGTCAGCAATCATGACTCAGTGCTTCCATGTCATACTGAAGCAGCAATACTGAACAACAGTGCAGCAAAAAGTCATACTTATTTTCCAAAATCAGTCCACCCCTGGAAGGGCCATTCAATGGTTAAAGTGCTAGACCAGAACACAGAAGACCTAGATTCGTGTCTCTGCTTGGTATACTTTGTAAGCCGCCACGTTGCTTTTAGACTGCTAAAGATGCAATTAAGCCCTCTTGAAAGTCCTACTGCACATTTTACTGCATCTTTAGAAGTCAAAACACCTTTAAAAATCGAGCTTTAAATCTCTCTGTGTCTTCTTTTCCCATCTTTAAAATAGGGATCATGACACTTCCCTAGCACACAGGTACTGTAAGGATAGATAAAGACAAAGACACTTTCTAAAAGGTGTCACACATATCTAGGATTCTCTCATGTATTGTTGGCATAAAAAAAAAAAATCTCAGATATTTTTAAAGACTTCTGATATATAAAGGGGAAATGATGTAGGATTTCATAGACCTTTTTTTTAAATGCCTCTAAGAAAATTATTCAGTACAGGCAGTATTGGTGAAAGAAGCACACTTACCAATTTGTTTTTCTAGGTCTTGTAAAGGTTTTTTTAGCACTTCGTACCTTTAGACTAATGGATACAGTAAAATTTTGTTGAAAGGCTTGAGCATCGCTGCTCCAGCACTCTACGTAATTGGGCACTACCCCGTGCTGAAGGAAACGGTTTGGGAGTACAGTCTGAGGTCAGCCACGGCGCGGCAGCATGCAGTGCGTAACAGCAAAGGCTAGTTGACCAATTAAAGCTAAGTGATGCCTTGGTGTCCCAGCAGCCTGCCATTTGCACAATGTTAAAGGTAATAAAGACCCTGAAAACCCAGGACCAGATTCCAGCCAAGCAATACAGAGACCTCTTACCAGAGAAAATAGGCAAGGGGGAAAAACAAGACCTCCAAGATATTAAATATTTTAACAATTTCACTAAAGAAAATCTATTAGGTAATTGGCTATGAAAGTGTGTGTTATTTTCCCTAAAGGCAATATTGTATTTCCAGCACCTCACTCAGAAATTATATAGCACAAACCCTCCCTCCAAGTAACTCTGTGACAACACCCAGGCAAGCAGAAGTTGAGACCGTTATTCCTGACCAAAATCAAATTGTTTGAGCAGCTCAGCTGTATGGCACCCCCCATCACTTTTTTTTTCAATTCCATTCTCCTCAGTGTCCTGTCATTCATTTACCTTCTTTAGTCCTTTCAGTCATAAATTTTGTGGAGCAATACTGTATAATTTGTATAGAAATCTGACCTACCAGAGGCCTCCAGGTACTACTGCAAAATACATGATATGTAAGAATAAACTTAATCTCCCCCCCGCCCCCCGCCATCCCCCTTACATACACCTTAAGCTTTAAATGCTCAGAAAGAAAAGCAAAAAGTGAGCTGAGTGCTAACAGGAAAGCTTAGTATGTACGCATGCCACAGCAGTCATGCTTAGCTCTGAAAACTTAGAAAACACCATGAGAAAGGTGGAGACTTTGCAAGAAAGCTGCCACACCGGCACTGCTGGAGAAAGCTTTGAAAAAAGTAGAATTACCCTGTTGCAAGGAATTCATGGAATCTCTAAAATCTTGAAGAAAAGAAGAGAAATCTGCATGACAATAACATTGTTTCTTTCTCTGAGGGACCCAGAGGGCTCACAAAATCGTACAGAAAAGAACACAGCTCTTTTCAATTCAGCCCATTGTATAGAACGGTGAATGTCGCAAGGTTTATTTTATAATGATTTATTATCAAGAAAAATAAGGGCTCAGGCAGAGACATATTTTCTCAAGAATTTATTGTTCACCAAAATGGTTTGTTTTGCAGAAACATTTCTTTTTGCTCTATTTTTTTCCGGCAGTTCCTTTTGGCTTCATCCTAGAGCTGCCTTCATCCATACTTTGCTTTGCTTTGAGAGAGGTAAATTTTAAATCTTCACCTCTTCTGCTACCTGCTGCTCTCAGACTTCCCCTGAGGAGGGATGCTGCACCTGTAATCACTGCTAAGGCACCACCTTTTCCTCCTCGCACCATCCCTGTTTGGGTCCTCCCTTCTGAAACATCAGAGATCACTCAGACCTCTGGAGAGCCAAGCAGGGAGCAAAGCACTGCCAATACAAGACTCAGTCCACTGCCACCAAAGACAGAGGCACACGCCTGAATCCCACAATGAGGATCTCCTTTGCCGAGCTATGCTAGCAAAATCACTGCCAGGGAATACCCAGGTTGCCCGGGAGGACAGGAGCAGCCCAAGCCCATCAGGTGGAGCAGAGGCTGGGGCTGGTGTTTGGGAACCAGCTCCCTGAGGGAAACACCCGAGCAGAAACTCAGCTGGAGGAACATCCTTCCTAATCCCTGTGCGAGCAACGAAATGAGCCGCACTGAAATGAAGGGCTTTAACCAGCTCTCCTTACCACCTGCCTGCGTGAACTAGCGTCTCTACAAAAACCCTGGCTAGGTGTGTTTTGCATCATCCTGTGCTATTTCCGTGCCACCATAGACTTCAGCAATCTTCCTTTCCTCTGTGTTCCTATTGCCCTTCCTTATTATAGCAGAGGGACAATTTATATTCTTTATGTACATAGTCCCTACAGCCATCATGCCAGTTAAGGAAATTTCACTTTTCAGAGGGGAGGAAAATAAGTGACTTCACAAGGCCATGCAAAAGTTTTTGGGGAAAGAAAGGAAGGTATTTCAGGGCATGGACTAGTACTTTGGCTCTGCTAGTGACTGAATTTCTACTCCAGTAATTATTTCCTTTAATTAGAAAAGCAGAAGGTTTAAAAAATTAAAATAAAGTCTACCTCAGCTGCATTTTCCACCTAGAACTAGCACTTGGTTCAGAAAGTGGATAAACCAAAAACTGAGCAGGATAAGAAAACTCAAAGTGCATTGTACGTCCAAGCTCAACTGATGCAATTCCACATATTCAGTAAAAAAATAAAGTCAAAAGTAGGTCAGAAAAGCTGACAGAATTAATCACAGAAAAGATGAATAGGAAATTTGATGGAAATAAGATCACTTTTCATGATGAATTCATAGTCAGTGTTTAATTGAGTACAATGAACTTGAAAATACACTTGGTGAATGTCTGCATTAGCTGGACTTCTGAATGTTTGTTAGCAGTTAAGATACACAAACTGATCAATAGTGTAAAACAAAGGAGCTCAGGTATGCATGTGTACTCATACATCACTTCAATAAATTATCCTGGGTGTTACAACTGGGGGAAGGGAGGGGGGTGGATTTAGAACAATCATTTTGGGATCAAGAGCTAAATCATTTCAACCACATCTTGATTTCTGCAAAACTCGGCAGGAATTATGAGGCTTAACAGCATCTCAACAATTAGCATATTATAAATACAAAAATGATATATTAAAGCGAGAGGAGAAAAAGGCCAGCATTTTACACCTACAGTAATATAATTCCACTACTTAATGCAAAGTAACAGGCATTAGAGTGTTTGGGATCCTCTTGTATAGTGTTATCTGTTCTATCAGTAAATGAGACTATGTGAACAGTACAACCTATAAATAATTCAAGGCCTGAGATGGCAATTATAGAACCATGCACAACCAGCATGAATATTTTATGAAGGCTAAAACAGCCCTCAGAATGAATCATGGATAGATGAACACACACACATACACACACACTCAGCTGTTGGCCAAGTATTGCTTCCAGACATGGCTTATATCTGATCCTTAGTACATCTAAAAAGAAATTTCCTTAACACAAAAGTCAGAAGTAACATCTGTATTCTTATATATTAAAAGATATTAAAAAAAATAAATAAAGTGACTGTAGGAAAAAAAAATGTTATATTGATGAGGGAAAATGTTTGTTTCTTTCCAAAGATTCTGGTAGGAATTCTAAACAACTTTTTTCCTATGCGCAAAATGTGGTTGACAAAAGCAAACTATGATGTACAAAATAAGGGCCTGCAAGGGCTGTGCAGTACATTGGTCTGCAAAATCTGCCCCTAAAGGAGGACTTGCCTACATGGAAATATTTACCAGTAGAGATCCACTGGTATAACTTCCCATATGGGCACTATTATTGCAGCACAAGAGCATTCACATGGGAGTTACAGCAGTATAACTACTCCAGCATAATTATACGGGTATAATTATGCCAGTAAATTTCCCTGTATTAGCAAGCCCAGAGAAAACCTCCCAGTAAGGAGCACAGCACTGCTGCATCCTGCCCCAGTGCACAGCCAACGGGCCTGCAGCGAAATACAACTCGGAGCAGAGAGCCCCAAATCCTGCTCCCAAGCCAGGGCGCTCAGTGGCACATGAGTAAATTAATAACACACTAGCAAAGAAAAAAAAAATATTTTACATGCATATCATGCACATAGACACAGACATGTATGTGCACACAAACACACTATTGATATATTTATTCTATATATAAATATACATACATTTATTTATATGAATTTACGTTTTAGAACATATGCGTTCTAAACACTCTCTGATTAGTCCACAGATCACCTCTTTGAAATGAGGATGTATAATTTCTCCCATTCTCTGACTGGTAAAACTAAAATACACAGTTAAAACACCACCAGCTATTAAAAGAAACTGGGCTGGAACCTGAATGACCATCAGATAACTCTTCTATGCCAAATATAAACAGATCTTCGATAGCCTGAAGATTTCACATGTGCGAATATAACCGATGAGACTGTTTTTCAGTGCACGGCAGTCCATACACATGCTTGAGAAATAAAGATGAAGACTGAAAACAGAAAAATGATGGGGCTAAGGAGGCAGCATCAGATGTGTCTTACTAATCTTAATACATTTTTGCCCTTTTTTTTTTTTTTTAAACTCTAATTGGGTCTTTCATTTGCATCTAAAAAAGGATCTTTTAAGGCTACAATTTAAAACGATGCATTGCAGACAGGCTGCCGAGTCCTCCTGCAAGGATGTGCCCATGAATAGGGTCACAGTGTCACAGACAGCACAGAGAGCACGAACTCACCCATCTCGCTGCCTTTTCCTGCACGACCCCTATAATTTTGTGGGTTTGGCAAACACAAGGGGCAATTGTGTCAGCCAGGGTCAAGCTGCCATTGTGGGGGGTTTGTGGGCAGGATTGGTATCTGAGGGAGAGGGGTTGTGTCATGCTGGGTCAAGATACTGCAATTGTGGGTGCCAATTTGGCAGCTCCTAGGTGGGTCGCAGTTGTTTTCCAGGGAGGGAAGAGACGAGTGTACAGGCGGCTCTGGAAGATATAGTTTGAACTGAAGCTGTTTCTAGAAGGTTTGGCACTGAGAAGAAAGTGAAGTTAGTTCAAGGAAGTGGGGAGATTGCAGAGGCACAAAGCATCTGGGAGCTGGAATGGTTCAGGATATCTGTAGGGGAAGATGCAGCCTCTAAAGGGATCAATGCCTTCAGCAACCTTTATCACCTTGAGTATAACATCTTACTCAGCAAATAGGTGCATTTTCTCCAGCCGATGAACCTGGAAAACAACACATCCCTCAGTGTGTACACCCATGAGAAACCGGTGTACTGGGGGAGACATTTCACAAGTGGGTTTTACAGCCTAATTCTGCTTTGTTTGCAACCACCTCCTAACTCGGCCTTTTTTCTCTCACCTGCCCATGCATTTGGAGATGCTGTATTGTGAGTCAAACTGTAACTTGAACATGATCAAACTCCTGGTACATATGGATCCAGCAGAGCAGAACTGTGGAGTTTGTTTTTTCTCATTTAAAGGCAGTGAATAAAAAAAATCATGAACAGAAACACATACCTTGTGACCACAAGTCCAAAGGAAATACTCTGCTAATTGCAAGGGTGTATTAAAGTCATGAACTAAGTAAACTAATTTGCTCTTGGCATACTTTCTATACCTCCCAGGTTTCTGTTTAGAACCTCTGTTTAGACATTTCACAATCTAAATCTGGTGAAGTCTGAAAAAGGCCTTCAGAAGAAGGGGGCGGGGGGACGGGGGACCAAAACAGGCAACTGGTGTAATAAGCAGCTTTTGGAACTTGATCTGGCTTTCTATTAATTTGCAATATACATTTGATTTCTAACTCAAAAAAATCTGAATGGTTAATCTTTTATTTTCATTATTTTGACATTTCTGTTTACCTTTTAGAAATGCTATCAGAGGCACAATGTGGCATTGGAAAGCTAAATGCTAACACATGGAGTATTCTACGACTGCAAAAATTTCTCTCATACTTTTGCAAATACCACAGCCAAAATCAACAGTACAAGTTTGATTTTCTTCATCACGAATTGACAGCTTATTTATCTCCAAGGAAGAACTTTCTAAACCCTTTCAGCTTCCAAACAACTGAGGAAGGATTCTGCTGACTATTCAAAAATATTGGTGCCTCATAAAATTATAAGCCAAATTATTCAATTCTTTGTGTGTTCCTTCCAAAAGAAAAGAACTATGCACTATGAATTGCAACAGACTTCACGAAAACAAAATTCAAAAGACTGATCTGCCAAAAAACTTTCTTACTAGCAGGGTATCTTTCATCTGATATTAAACCTGTGTTTATCTGTACTGTGCATAAAGTCCGGCTAAACAGTCTTCATGGTATCAGCGGATCTTAAATACATATAGACCTTCAAACCCTTGGTCAAGTCTCATTAAAGTCAAAGTTTAACACATGCTTCAGTATGTGCAGAACAACGATGGATTTACATTAAATGCTCAATTGCTT
This sequence comes from Haliaeetus albicilla, assembly GCF_947461875.1. Lineage (NCBI taxonomy): Eukaryota > Metazoa > Chordata > Aves > Accipitriformes > Accipitridae > Haliaeetus > Haliaeetus albicilla. The sequence continues at coordinate 13,332,126 of NC_091509.1, read as the reverse complement.
TCTTGAATTACAGCCTTAACCACTTCATAGTCCAGTGAAGATAAACACGATCCTCCTCGTGATGCTGGATAATGCCAATGCTTTATTACAGCAACGAGAGCACTGGCACTGCCAAAATTGCCATTGCCTGCAGCAAAGTAATGGTTTCTGGTGACTGTTAGGCAGAGAGATGGCACGTAAACGCTGTCCCGGAGCCGTACAGGAGAGAACATCACCCTGCTGCTGCAGTACCCCACTAAGCAAACCCGGACTCCGTCAGCCGCTAGCTGTGCATCAGCATCTCCCCCAAATGCTGCCTTCCAGTGAGCTAACTGCTTGTTTGCAGTAGAGACTTTAAATCAATACACGGGAACGAAAGTATCCAGCACAAGTATTCAAATGTGGAATCCAAGTAACGTTTGGCTTGCCAGTAAAACGCCCAATGTAACTCATTCACCCATGAAAAGAGCTGTGTCTGAAGTCATCTTTATTTACAATGTGTTTGTGCCATATGTTTGTTTGGAAAGTGGAGGATGAGTTGGAGTAGGTGGCATCTCTCATAGCTTCCTTTTCACACACTCTGAATTCAGACTCCAAAGGTCTGGGCCTCACAAGGCAGTTACTGAGGAGCAGAGCAAGGCACACATTTATTTGCACCAAAACTACATAATGCATTTGCTGTGAAAGTGGTCTGTTAGCCTAAGCTTGTAAATCAGGAATTCCCTATGCAAAATATGGAGTTACTCTGCTCTAAAACTGGTGTAACACAGAAATCAGACCCTGTACCACTTTACCTCCACTGCCCAAACTGCAAAGTGGGTATAAAAATTACCACTCGACCAGGAATATGCTAATACGCTGTGAGTTTTTCTGAATGTCAGACTGGTCAAAATGCAGAATTTTTGTTTGACTTAGAAGCCTGAAATTTTGAAATGTCATATTTTCATCTGAAAGCAAAATAAAAAACAACATGCTGTGAAAAACTAGAAATTGTACCTGGAATATCAAAATCACTTTACGTAAGGCATGATAGAAGTACACAATATGGTGGGAAATCTGTAATTTCCTCAGACATCCTGCTGGCCACCGTGATGTGTACCACGGTCAAGTGAAACTTGATAACAGGAAAAAAAACCCAGACTTCAGGTTTTCCTGTTTCAAGCTCTCAGACCACCCTATCCTTGGAGCTAATGGAGAAATCTCAGATAGCAGGAAAGAGCCCACAAGGAAAACATAAAACCGCCAGGAGCAGGAGGTGTCTCCAGCTATGTCATACAAAGTATCATATAACATTTTCATCCACTTATTTTTCTAAAGTAAGAGACCCTTTTACACCACAAACTGCAAGTAAAATACCACACCATAAAATTAAACATATGTTAAAACCACGTTTGAATGTATTTGATAAAAAAAGCTATTATTGAAAGCACTGTTCCATCCTGAAACTGGTATTTTTGTAAGCAACTGCATCCAAAAGGGATGGCTTGTTTCTAGGTTACTCTGCAGAGTGGCTGTCTCAAGAGAAATGAAAGAGCAAAGGTAGGTCTTTCCTGTATATCCCTATCAAGATATTAATGGATGTGATGGGAGAAAGCCTGAAGTGATGTCACTGGAGGCAGAGTGCACATAGTGTTATATGGATTCCATAATGGAGCAGGAGAGAAGAGCTACAAACACGAGAGGGAAAATGCTGATGAAAATCAGGTAAACAATGGCGAAATGGAAATTCAGTTGGAACAGAAGCTTTTGTGAAGTGGGATAAATGGACACAATTAAGTCCTCACTAAGGGGACATGGACCGCATGAAGGAGCAGAAAAAAAGAACAGCACCTGACACTACAAAACAAGTCTCCACAAGAGACTCCACTGTTCAGAGGGCCTAAACCCACGTGTCCCACGCTGTGAGCCCATTCAAAAATGCCATCCTGCAGGGCCCTTCTAACCTACCGCAATGCAACACACGTAGCATTTTTATAAGTCAGCAAAGCGACTCATTTTTGAGGATTGTCACAAAGCAACAGGAAATGCATCTTGCAGCATAAATGGTCATCCAGCACAGAAAGGAGATTTTCTGTTAAAGTGATACGTGCATACACATAAAACCAGTTCCCTGGGGTAAGAGACATTACATAACACCCCCACTATTTACTAAATGTAATTTCTGTTTTACTGAAATAAATGAAGACAGGTAACTACTGTAACCGCAGAATCATAATAATGAACCGGCCAACAGATGGCAGCTGAACCAAATCACCTGATTTAAATAAGATCTGCATTCTCTTCAATCGGGCAAGTTTTGCAAACAGATTTAAGTCAACTGCCAGATAAAAATCAAGCAATTTCGGAGTCATGCTTGCTTGTAATGGATTATAACTTTATTATGAATTATGTCTCTGAACCTGCATGTTTACAAAAACAAACAGTACTACTGTGGCAACTGAAGGGGGGGTAATACCACTCTAATTTTGCTCACCAACGATATCATTAATACAATGAAAATAATGTGCTGTGCATGAATCCGGCTTCTGATGGCAGCACTTTGGTGAGAGACTGAGAAAATACAAAGCAGAAACAGAGTCCTCAGGCAGTCAGTGAATATGAATAAAAAAAAAAACACAAGAGAGCTTTCTGGCCTGAGGTTAGAGGCAGAGGTTGGCATTATTTTACATTAGAAACAATTCACATTCAAAACTGTAATTGATAGCAGTGAAGTGTTAGGGAAAAGAGACTGTGGTGTTCAGGCAGGCTGACCTGCCAATCAAACTCAACCTTTCTTTGAATGAATAAAAGCTTCATTGCCCTATTATGTGGATCTGGGCAGGCAGCACTGAAGTACCCTGTTTGTCAAGTTTATGTGCACTGCCCCAAGCTACTCAGACACCCATGCTCAATAATAACTTGAAATCATCAGTGATTTTTGATAGGGTTTCTTTTAAAACATTTAGTGTTAATTTTACTAAGTCCCTGGGACTTAAAGAAACAGGAGGGCAATATTTCCACTCTGCTTTGTACAAAGACTGACAGACAATTGTGCTGCTGCTATAGTTAAGGTAGAGAGAGGCTGTCGGCTGGTTTTTTTTTTAAACATCTGTGAAACCGTGTAGTCTGAACGCTGCAGGCAACAGCTCCTTATCATTACAGGGAGGAAATGCTTGTCTTGATACTTCTTTTTTTTTGCCTCTCCTCCAGGCAGGAGAGCTCTTGTAAATAGAACAATTGGCCCTTTGCTAACCATTTGATGGGAGACTTTGGTTTTTCACGATTCCTTTCCTCTCCCAATTGCTGCCAGTCCATTACGCCCCTTACAGCACCAAATCCACTGCTGCTCTCATCCTGATGCACTTAGGAGCACCGGAGACAACAGATTTATTTGCTGCAATCAAGTTGGGGTTTTTCTGTTTGCAAACCGACCACCTTCAGAGGTCTGCCTGGGTCTGCTGAGAGGTGCGGTGAGTGTTCCACGCTGGATTTGGCCAAACCACCTGAACTGCAGGGTGTTCTTTCTACTCCTTCTTTGGGGAACACCACCTTTACTCATCCGAGTCATTAGGAAGCTGACCTTTCAGGAGATAACAGAGACTATGAGGGAAGGTCTGTAAGCAGAAGATACACAGGCCTAGGATGTGTAAGAAAGGACCTCACTGCCCTGCTCCACGCTTGCCCGGTTTCTTTCCTATGATCCCCTCTCTACTAGCAGCCTTTCTCTCTTAAATGGTAAGTGGGTGTCTGGCCACTATGGAATACATGTCCGTGTTACTGTGCAATGAGAAGTGTTAGATCTCTGCCAGGTCAGGTGACAGGGGTTTTGAGGACTGATTCTGACACCTCTGTTTGCTGAGGGAAGTGCCGAGAGCTCCTCACTCTGAATATGAACGTTGGCAAATATTCTCCAGGCAGAGGATCTGCTGCTGCCCGCACAGCTCAGTCCCCGCTTTACTCGATTAACTTGTGGGAGAACTGCTTGCTCTCACAGCCTCTGCAGTTTCTTTTTAACTCCTAAATTTCCCTATTAGCAAGTATACAAAGCCAGTTTAATTCAGACGTGTCAACATTTGAAGTTTCTTGCAAAGCTGCAACAAAAATTCCTGCTGGGAAATTAGTTCACTGTGTCCAGATATTTTTCCAGAAATATAAGTACGATAAACTACATATAAATACAAATAAGAGCTCCTCCCAGAGTATAAGAACAAAAACGGTGTCACCCTGAGAAAGCCACCCTCCAAAGACAGCTCAATTTCGAAACCTGATTTAGCAAGCAAAGTTTCTGATTGCATTCAGCCACTGCTTTTCCAGTTTTCTTCACAAGTGATTGAGGGGAAAAGCTACTTTTGTAAGTGATAACTGAATGTTGCAGCAAACAAACTGGGCAGTAGTCTGTGGCTAGAAAAAGTAGCAAGGAAACCTTTCTTAAAATGCTTACAAAGCTATTAAAGGAGACACAGAGAAGAAAGTGAAGCAGAAAAGAGGAGTATTCACCCAACTTCTGCCTTTTAAACCACTGTCCCTCTTCCTTAGCCTATTGTCTCCCAGGTTTTGAATATCTTCTAAGCTATTTTCAAAGGGGAAGCTCTGTGTACTGGCAAACAGACAAGTTGGTTGAAAATAGATTCATCAGGCTTCAAAGGATTATTGTTTGCAAAGAGATAGTACAAACATTACTATTTCACAGTACAGCTATGACATTATTAACCTACTGTGCAAGAATTTTATTGCCAGATTGGTTCATTTATCAAAAATAAGGGAAATTCAAAGCACCATAAGGAAGCTAACATTTCAGCAGGCTTGGCTTTCACTTAACGTCATTAATCTATCTATTTACACAAAAGGCAAAAGTGTTCGTTTAGTGGTGTCTCGCAGTTCAGCGTAAGAGCCTTGATTCAGTTTCTGAACATCAGTACATCAATACTGCACTTGGCAGCAGAGGAAATATTAGTATTTTTGCTACGAAATGATTTTTTTTACTTGCAGCGGCCCCTCCCCAGCTAAGTGCTGGGAGAAGGACGACAGTTGCTATATGTGAAAAGTGTGTATGTGCATAAATACAGCTAACACTGGAGAGAAGAAATAGATATTCGAATACTGCATTACATGTCATTAAAAGAATGAAAACTTTTCTATGTAAGAATTTGTGTCTTCATGTCATGATATCACAAGGTAAAAGCAAAGAGTGTGCTGCAGGAGGAAACATCGAACAATGACTTTTTTTTTTTTTGTAAAGAAACTGATGGCAAACATCTCAATAATTCATGAAGAAGCAATTGATTTTTTTGGCTGGAAGGACTGGCTCCTTTCGACTTGTCCTCTCCAGAGGAAAAGCTCATTAACACAGAGGTGTGGGGGGCGGGGTGTGCGTGTGTGCACGTGTATATTCTGTATGCATGTGCATGTGTTTGTGCACACAACATATGTGCATATTTTTATCTAATTTTTAGACATATCACACAAATGTGCTATTGTGTTTCTAATCTATAGAAAGACTAGCGATACAAGTGCGCAAATACACACACACACAGTGAAAATACCCTTATGGATTTTGATTACCATATTCAGACTTCCCTATTCCCAAAGACATTCATGAAGACCCTAAATTATAGCCTTTTAATTGACCCACCTCCAAAGCATGCAGAGCGCTGAGATCCCAAGATGCATATAGTATTTTTGCAATACATTATGGGTCAAATTCATTTCAGGTACAACCCTTTTGCAGTGACTAGTTACATCCTTTGAGAACGTTAGCCCCCAGAGTACAGTGACAGCAATTACCCCTATTTTCCTGCAGGAAACATTACAATATATTTGAACACTACTGAAAGTCCAGGAAAATGTGCTTATAGTCATAGCTCCCTCAGATGCCTAATAATGGAAATTATAATGTCTCCAGTTCAGCCCACTGGGTTTTGACCCCAGTGGTCAAGCTATAAGAGGAAGGCTTTGCTGCCTTTTTTTTTTTTTTAAAAAAACCCTCTGCTTTTATCATTGTTTTAAAGATTTATTTTTTTTTTTTAAGAGCTTTTTCAACTAGCTGGAAATGTAGCATGCAGCACCCAGTGCTTTATGACTGGCTTTACTTAATCCCACATGGCCAAGGCATACAGAAGTTGAACTAAAGCTGTGACTTCATTCTCATGCCTGGATACTGCAAGTTCATGCCCTTGCATATCATGTAAAGCATATGTTGCAATAGGCTGGTAGAAAAGTGGAAAGATAAATAAAATTTACCAGCCTTAGACTTGAAGGATATACTCTCTGCATGGTGTGCAGGGTATAGTTGGTTTTTCTCAACGAAGAACATGCAATCCACCTCCTATAGTGGTCTGAGCTTCAGCTGTAACTCATATGGTTCGAAGATATTCTAGCCCCCAGTGATCCACTGACTCTGTGAAACCAATGAATACTCCTCTGCCACCTACCACTTCACAGTTTCCTCCCCAGCCTCCCATCTCCTTTCCTTGCTCTCTTTCTTCCCCTCTTCTAATTTCACCCTTGCAGACAGAAAATCCTTTCTGATCAGAGCACAGCAGTGAGCTGGGTGGGTGCAGTGTGACACTGCAGTGTCCAGATTTTTCCATGTCCCTGCAAACAGGATTGTGCTGTACCTACTCACACTCCAAACAAAATGTTGGCAGCAGCCCACAGTATGGGGGCACTGGGCTATGCAGTGCTCCTCTCCTCCAGGGCTCCACATACCTAAGACCTATTTCTGGACCAAGGTGCCTCAGTTCCCAGCTTACTCTCCACCCACAATGAATTCACTACTACTAGGATATATTCCCTACACTGGGAAGCTGGTATGTTGCGGCACAGCTATTGCTATACAGAATATGCCACAAACCCAAGGGGAAGATACGGATTATTCCTCCTCTTCCCCATACATGACTGTACCACAGCAGAGCAAAGGGAGCTTCACTACATTTAATGCATGCTCTTCTGGGCATATACTATTGTCTAGAATTACTTACTTTTAAACAATATCAGGGACCAAACAACACCACCGCCTTTGAAAGTTTAAAGTTTAGCAGCATGTTTTAAAACTCAGAAGATGGGGAATTATTTTGGTTTTTGCTGACTATGAATTGCAAACCCAAATGATTAACCTCTCCGCTGGGCTCCCTGTTTCCAGGGGAAACAGCAGAAAGGACGATTTCTATGCTTAAATCTCTAAATCAGATTGCACAGAGTAGTGCTGGCAGGTGATAGCTGAGCAGAGGATACATCCTTTTGTCATCAAAACCTTACAAATTATTTATTTGATCGGGAAGGAGAGCTGCAAAAGGCATCACATATTGATAGTTACTATTTCAGGGTGGGTTGCCATCCTTTCCAGTTGCTGCAAGAATAAAGGAACAACTCTTAAAATACACTCAACTCTCCATACATTATATTTTTAGTGTGGATGAACACTGAACTTACAGCTCAGACCACAAAGCTACTACATCTCTCTCTAATGGATTTGTGCAGCATATGATCCCATCAGCTGTGCCCCAGAAACCCTGGGCTTGTTTTTTGGCTTTGCCACTGACCTATTGTGTGAGTTTGGGCTAATCACTTTATCTGGTTGTGCTTCTCTCTGTTCTCTTCTTCCCCGCTGTTGCCTGTCTTTGACTACTTATGTACAGTGAGGATGTCTGAGAATTCTACTGTGTATAGAAAATGTTATTTAACATCCCAATTTTTGCTAAAGCCATTATACGCTACTTCACAAATAAGTAATAACAACATACCTATCCATATATCTATTTGTTTATGTACCCCCATTCAACCCCAGCTGGCATATTGTGCATTTTGGGGCCCATCTCCTCGAGGGAACAGTTCGCAGATAGAGAACAGTTTTCATTAGCTGACTTAAGAAGAGTAATTTGAGCCCGCCCTGGCTCCCCACTTGTTCTCCAACACCCATCCATTGCTTCTAATGCTGACTAGCATTATTGAAATTCTCACAATAATAGTTATTTTCCATGTGATTTTTGTGAGGATTCAATCATGCCTTTTTTTAAAGGAGGTTGACTTCTGGATTTCATATGGTGTTGGGAAAACCAGAAAATATATAAAATGCAAAGTGAACCCTTTATTCACCATCATACAAGACTGCAAATAGAGAGAAACTAGTATTTCTGTATTTTAAAATCTTCTAATTTTATATTCAGTCTTATTATTCTGGAGGGACCTTGTGCTAGAGCACCTTGGGCTGTCACACTCTCAACCTGACCGATTCAAGGTCCCAAGGAGACAAAAAGGATTTCAGATCTGGAACAAACTCCCTCCAAAAGCAGGGCTTTTCTTGAAGTGTTCCAAAGTATAATACCTACAAACATAAAGTCTTCAGACACTGAGCCAAGTATCTGTCTCAGCAGTGGCCAATACTAGCTATGTGAAAGGAGAAAATAGGAACATGGAAAGTGTATCCGACCATACTCTCCCAGCTTCCAGCAATGAAAGTTGCAGGGCGCTCTGAGCCCAGAGATTGTATCTGAGCCCTCATATTTAATAGGCTTTGTCAGATCTATCCTCCTTGAACTTGTCTCTCTTTGAACTCATTTACAGTTTTGACCTCCACAACATCCTGTTGCAATGGGTTCCACAACTTAATTATACATTGTGTGAAAAAGTACTTCCTCTGTTTGTGTTAAACCTGCTATCTGATCATTTAACAGGGAAATTTTTATTCCTTGTATTGGGAATTGTGAATACTCATTCTACATTCCCTTTGATAATTTCATAGTCTTGACCATATCTTCCTTCACTCACCTCTTTTCCATCCTAAACATTTCCAGTCTCTGCAATCTCTTCTCATATATGAATCATTCCACAATCCTCAATATCCCTCTTCCCGCCTCCTCCCCCACCCCCACCCTCTGCCCCCCCCAGATACCCACTTCCTTCGCTTGTTTGTGTTCTGATTAGGATGCCGGGAAGTGAAAAAGCAGAAACTGGAAGAATCATATTGGCAAATGTTTTGTTCACACAACTCCTTTTATTATGTATTTTTTAATTTGTTTCTGTAAGATTTCATTTTCTAAGAATCAGGAGAATAAAATAAATGGTTTTCTTAAAACGTGGTCCCTTCTCTCAAACTTGATTCTAACTGCTAAAAAACTACATTATGGCCATTACAAAATTGCCAATGAAAAGAAAGATGCTGAGTGAGAGGTAGGTGCACAGAAGACAAGTTCTTGTAAAATGTGGTTTGATAGCCCCTGGAGTCCAGAGTTTATCAAGGAAGGGATTTTACTAATCTTGGTTACTTTCCATTTCCCTCCTGTAATACAGTAAGTGATGCTCCTTTATTTACTTGTGCTATTTGAATTTGATCCCCTTGATCCCTACCATCTTGACAGCCTTGCACTTACTCCCAGTTTTGCATCGTGAATAAAGATAATGAGGTTTGTGAGTTACCATGAGTTATTCCATTCTGTCTTGAGCTACTACTACAACCAAGAAAAATTTTTACTTCCTAACCATGTTGTCAATAGCCACAAAGAGCTAATTAAAGTTCACCTTTGTAAACATGAAGTTCTTGGCTAATCTCCATTCTTAACTGCTACTTTGTACATATTCTTGACCATTTTGTTGGAGTTGGATCCCTCCACACAGAGGCTCAAATCCATTCATTACCTTCTAGCTGCTGCCTTACATTTAATATCACAGCCAGGGCAGGTAAGGGGATGAACAATACCTTCGTGAGCGACCTGCATAGTCTCATCAGATGGGAAGACAACAACGTCCACAGAGGTGCTATCGAGCTTGGGCCTAGACGTCACCATCTCTTCCAAGAAGCACAAAGGAGAAAGGAGAGGCTAAATTTGTCTAAGCATAAATTTGGCACTGATAACATCTCACCTGGAGCAAATGGGGAACAGCGTCCAAGTACTGGCTCTGAGTTACAGGTCTTTGGCCTACTCCAGAGCCTTGTAGTCAGAGTCATAGTTGTCCCCTAATGTGACCCTCTGCTTCCTTCTCTAGACTCCAACTTAGTTTTCCTTTTTTCCTATGAAGACTTGTGAGCATTTCCCTGCTGCAGATTGCAGAGCTTGCAGGGTGCAGTCACCTGGAGCTCCTTTTTCCGGATTGTGATAAATGAGTAACTTCACAGCGTTGTCACCTTTTAGACTTCAGGGACACAATCTGACTTGTCCAAAGCTTCACCTATTCTTTCCATGACTCGTAAAAGCCCCTCCTATTTCTTGTTACTGTATGTATAGTAGAAGCATATCAGTCAATGGCACCTCTCCGGGATCTTTTGTCAACTGTGAGGGGCAAAGAAGCCTGTCAATACTTCATAGCAACCACTTGGTCTTCTGTCAAGAAATTTCCTGTTATCTATTAGAGAACCTTACTTTCTCCTTAAAGTTTCTTCTTTTGGATGTGGAACATTTTTTACTGGGGAGGCTTTGGGGGCTCATGGGGCTTTTCTAAGTAGAAAGTTCCTTTACCCGCTGTGCTTACAGTTTCAAAACTTCCCTCTAGTTCATTCTGCAGGCTCAACTGCAACTTTTCAGCCTTCAGGTTTCCTTACTAGTTTTTTAATTCTCTTGCTTATTTCTATTGCCCTTTTTTATGCTTAGTGTATTGATTACATGAGAGCATGCACAACTAATTCCCCTTTGGCTAGCACCAGGATTTGGAGACAGGCTCCTCAGAGCTAAGAGTGGGTCCTTGCACAGCTTGACTCAAAAGATTAAGACTTAGAAACGCCTTATCTGGACAGCCACAAGATGGGGACAAAACCCACACTACCTTCCCTGAATGGGCCATACATTTTTGCAGGCATTAAATTACAGTGTACCAACTCCTGTTACTTAAGTGTCTCCCTACATTGCGTCTGCAAAAATTATCATTTCTTCCAAAATATATAAGTGTTCAATGTAGCATTATGGCTGCTGTATTCAGTCTTCAGACAACACAACTATCCAAATATCCTTCACTTCAAATTAAGTCCTCTGCATAATGTCAACATTCAGAAATTAATCTCTCCAATTTCCTTTCACACCAGGCTTTAGTGTGACATAATAACATAGGAAGAGAGCAGGGGAGTCTGTGCACCAACACAAAAAACCAAACCAAAACAAAATAAAAAAAATCACAGATAAATCTAAAAGCATAGCAAAAATTTTAATACTTGTAACACAAAAGGTTTCCTGCCACCTGCTTTGCCATTGAAATTCCTTGCATTTTATCCTGTCCATAAATTTTCCATTCCTGATATACAGGCAGTTTTGGCACAGGAAGAAAGTGCTTGCACCAGGAGAAGATGCAGCAAAGCTGGGCACAAGTAGGAAAGCAGAGGAGATGGCTTGAAGCTGTGTAAAATGAAACCTGAAGCTTCATTTCAAATGACAAGCAGAGAAACATAAACAACACTGTCAGTCACAATGTCCTCTTTAGGTTTTTGAGTTAACTGTTGAGCTAACTAGGACACTATACACTTCCACAAACTTTTGTTTCAAACTCCTGGCAAACTCCAGCACAAAGTACTGTATCCCTTTCCACTCACTTAGTGATATAAGAGTTGTCCCTACCAATTTGGGAACCAAAGCCCTACTACTTGACTCAGAGATTGAGGAAAATTTGCCTTAATTGTGAAAGGAGGACATTCTGCAACCTGAGAAACACAATCACAAGGGACACAGCAGGCAGAAAATTTCAACATGGGGGAGAAGAAAAGACTGAAACAATACATTTGCATTCTCTTGGCAAAGCTGAAGCAGCTGAAAATGTGAACTCAATGAAGCAACCCAATGTAGAGTGGGGAATAAGAAGCAGGAAGGAAAGGAAAGAGGACTGACTACAAAGAGAAAAAGTTCCTCTAGTTTCCAGAAGATCTTCATAGAGGTGTTAACGAATGAGAAGATAAAAGACTGATCAGAGACCCAGAGCAGGAACCAAGAGCTAGGAGAAAATGAACAGATCAGGAAGGAGTATGTGTGATTATTTTGAATATGGTTAATGGGGGAGAAGAGGTCCTTGAACTTGTCTAGGGTGAGGTCACTATCGGTGACATTAGCTCTGCAGAGCAGTACCATTGTTCTCCCTGAAGTCTTCCCCTTTGGACGGTCAAAAGCAAATAACTGTTTTCACCATCTTCTCTTTTAATTTCAAGACACAGAGATTCAGCTCCAGCTGTTTCCACACCCTGCTTTGCATCTATGGTCCATGTGACCTTTTCTCCCTCCCCCATCTCCAGCCATTTCCTCTCTGAGCTCTTCAGAACAGCTTATACCAAACAATATTTAGCCCTAATTCATTCTTGCTCCATTTGGTTACTTCTCTCAGCTATGAAACACATAACAGTTGCACTTCCCTAATGAGACAAACACAAAAACCTAAAGAAAATATTGGCACTGTTACATTCTTCTAACATGAAAGTCAATGCCGCCCCAGCCCCCTCTCCCTCATTTTCAATCTCTAGCATATATATTATTAACCACCTTTTTTATTTTGCTGCTTATGAAAGAATACATGGTCGATGCGATCTTGTGTCCCTGGGATTAGGGGTTAAGACATCCCCTATAAATCAGTGTAATCTTTGTAACAGGACATTGTTGCATTGAGCATTCCTGTCTGTATGATGCATTTTCAATTACTCTACATGTTTTCTACTTAGTAAGCCAGCTTAATTCTTCGCTATGTCACAATATTAGAACATGTCCCAGGTTAGAAAAAAGGAGCAATCTTAGAGCCCTTGTAAGTTGTTTAGCCTCTGGCACTTATAAATCCAAAAACACAAGGGAAATCCCTTTTCCTTGCTTGTAATATGCCTTTAGATTTATTACTTAAAGAATCTGTTCACTTAATCCTCGGCTGAGGTCAGGGTTCATCTGCATTCTAATAAAGGTTTTAGTAAGAGTAAGACAAAATAAAAAAATCAAGGAGCCATATATGCCTGTATAAGCAAGCAATGCTGCAGATAAAGTATATTCCCAAGTAAATTCTACACCCGGAAAGAAAACGAAGCAGAAAAAAAAGCAGGATGCTTTAAATTACTCTACACAAATCCAGACCATCTATCTTGGGCTGCTCTCTTCGACAGCTTGGCCAGGGTGGGCAGGCAAGGCAGAGGCTAAAGAGCTCTTTAGGGACCAAATTACTGTTTCAAAATGGGCCTGCTGCTCCAAGTATATGACAATATTATCTGAGAAATGTTACAGACATTGTGTGTCCTTCAGAGTTCTGCTAACACATCTCCTGTGATTGGAGGCATGTGTCACTACAAAAAAAATACCAGAAAAAATGTTCATTATAAATAGACTCAAGGATATCTGGATTTAGAATTAGGAAAATGACCAAAATATGACTATGAAACTTATTAGCATTTTATGTTGATGATCACTTTTGGATTTCCAGAAAACTAGTGCACAGATGTTTTATGTTGTCTCTGTCTTTTCAGGGGGGCTTATTTAATTTATTGGGTTTTGTGTTGGAACAAAACAGTGCTACAAATTCCCTAAAAGGTACAACGAGAAAGAAAGAAGCAAGATCATGCAGAGAAGTTATCTTAGCCTTTATTTCTAAGAATCTGTGTGTGAATGAGCATATCTGTGTACATCTGTATTTGCAATAAAAAATATTTTTTCATTATTGCAAATGAAAGAGTGTCTCCTTTTTGAGGAAAGGCCTTAGAAAAATATATATACACCTTGGGTTCTAGCTGATTCCACTGAAATTCAGGCAAATCCAAGTCCACTGAAATCATGGTCATTTCTGTATTCACAGAACAAAGCTACTGTAGGCACAGTACACATTCTGCACCTCAACTTTCTGATTTAGGAGAACAGCTCTGCCCCACACACCTCCCCACAACCACCCCTCTGCAAAGATCTTCAGTGATGTCCCTGGGGTAGTGGTGCATGACGCTTTCCAGCAGCAAGGGACATGGATCTGCTCACATCGCTGCATCCCATGAGAAGCTATCCAGGTGTACTGATTTTCAGTAACCAGCTCACACAACTGGTGCACTCTGAGCCAACAAGAGCCAACGCCTACGGATTTTGTTGTCAAGCCTGAGATACCAGCACAATGCACTGAGTACGGTTTGTTTCCAATAACACAAGCAGATACTCTGCATCAGAGAAATATTTTAACACAAGCAAATACTCCACATCCAACAAGTATTTAACAGATCACTTGTGCAAATACTACTAATATAAAAGTCACTGGAGTTTTGTAGTTTACTGTGAGGTCCTAATCCCTTCCCTGCAGATAAGAGCACCTGCATCTGTGTAGCATTTACAGGACTTCTGCTACTTACCAATCCAGAATGAGAACAGAACCTACCACCCTTGGTGCTACAGATATTTCATGAACGAAGAAAATCCAATTGCAATTACCAGCACTGATTGACATAGTGTTGTTATACAGAATGCTGAAGGTACAAATTCAACCACATGCAGTTTGCCATTTTTTCAGAGATGTTATTGCATGGAGCATCCCTCATATTATTGTGACACAAAGCATGGCTTCTGAAGTAGAAGAGAGGAAATATTGCATTGCTTCACTTTTCCTAGATCACCTCCTCCAGACTCCAGACCAAGTTTCTATGGAGAGGTGAGAACACAAAAGTTGAGGGGACAAGAGAATTCCCCTCTTTTAACTGGGCCCTCCACCTGGCCTTGCCTTGCAGGTCCTGGGCCCTGATCTGGCAGTGTGATACTGCATTCAAATTGGAAGTCTTCTCCATCAGCATAAGGAACCCAATGTAGGGGCAGGGAGCCAAGTTATAAGCTTTCCAGGAAAAGGACTGCATTTAATCATGTTTTCTCCAGCACAAGCCTGTTATCTACAACAACAAACAAAACTTACATTCTTGAATTATACCAGGTGGAACAGTCATTTATTCATTAGGTTAGGAAAATTGCTAAAGTTGTCAGAGGGCACCTACTGTGAAATGTTTGCACAGAACTATGTTCAGCCCCATTTACAAACAGAAGATAAGAGGATTCAGAGGGAAATTTCCATACTAAGCACCTATTAAGACTACTTGCTTTGCTGGTATACCATAAGTTCTTATTTTCATTTACTTTGGTCTCCAGAAAAAAATATCCAATTTAATAAATAAATAAATCACTCTTCACTGGAGAGGATCTCAGAAATCAGATGCCAAGCTGAGAACACCCTTCTCCTCACAGCAGCATTGAGCCCTCAGTTCAGCACATGCTGATATTGCAAAGGGCCTTACTTTCCTTTCCAAAAGCCAGAAATAGAACCCATTTAAGAGAACCCATCCCCAAATTCAGGGTTGGGGGTTTTTTTTTCATTATGGGTACAGGACTGATTTTTTTTTCTTGGTGTGTGATATATGACTAAGCCCATTTCTGTTCTTATACAGATTTATACCACCATAGCACCCCTGACCTCCATATCACTTCTGTTCATCTATACAAGATATTAGGAGCAAGCACGTCTTTTTCTTGCTCATGTGTGTGGTTGTCACTGGCATACACACAGAGAGCCATTATACTATGACTAAATCACCCTTCACGAACTGACTTCTCTTTGTCAGCTGGCACTGGGCCTCTCCAGAGCTGTGTGAGTCTATGAGATGTTTTCACGTCATTGAGAAAAGAATTGATTAGTTGAAAAATATGGGTTATTTTAACACTTTGATATGGTTATAAATTCAATTCCCCAACTCTTCTATCAGGTAAACTCTTTACCAATAAGAACATTTCCACTGCATATAAGCAAACAGTTTTCTGAGGTACTCCTGATTTTCTGGACATAGTTTGAATTACAACTCTTCCTGGGAAGCAAGTTATTCCTATTCTGGTCAGAGCTCATGCTCCAATCCTAAAAGGAGCTGACTGCCTTCTGTTGGCTGTCTTTCCCCAACCTCTAAAGGCTTAACTCAAGCCACAAAAGTTAGTGGCTGGAAACCAAAGGCAATCACCCTTCTCCCGATTAAATCCCAAATTGCCATCTAAAGTTCCCCACATTCAGCTTTCCAATCCCCTTATTAGACTATTTTAAAAGCAAACCACAGTGGGGTTCCAACAAAGACCACGTCTCATTGTTACAGGCTTGACTGTCAGTAACTAAAGATGTCACACATGCAGAGTGTGCCCTGTGATGAGCAACCGTGTCAAAGGAGGTTCTCTGTTAAAACACTGATACTTTAAGAGTGGGATTTTCAAAAGCACTCAGCATTCACATAACTGTTCAATGGCAGTGCTCCCCAGTTAGGCCAATATTGAACACTTTTGAAAATCCCATCCTACATGTTTACACAGTCTTTTAATCATTTCTGTCCAGGCTGGCAGGCCCTGGGTGCCAGAGACAGAAGAAAAGGATTTGACAAAGCAGAAATAAAAATAAGGGAAAAAAAAAATCTAAGGTACAACAACTGCTTTAATAAAAGGTTGTTGCTTTTAAAGGGTAAAATAATTCACATTAACCCAAAAAAGCTAATAGTTAGAAAACATCTACAAATAAAAAAGTACTTCCTACAGTATCAAATAGTCCAGTCTGGATACGCATTTAAAGTGAAAGGCTTAATAACTAAACGAAAGAATACTGAATATCATTAGAAATGAAGACAACGTGTTCTGTAATATCAGGGACAGCTGATTAAATGGGCAGTTTGTTCTACAATTTGGTCAGTGGCATTTTGGCATTACAGTATAAATGGGTGAGGATTAAGTCATTTCTCAGCTTACCTTGGCAGAGTCTTTTATTATTTACACTGTTTACTTCAGGGAAGTCTTGGCGTATGTCATATTTATCTTGCTGAAAAATGGGCCCGTAAATGCATATCACCTCTTGAACAAAGAAAAGCATTGTGATACTAATTTGGTTCATGAAGTATGTAATTCAGCCTCTTTGTACAGGGGCAACATTTGTCTCCTGCTTTATTAAACAACGATAAAACCATTTTTTTTACTTGGTACTGGAACAGGCCAGGCCACTGCCACACACGCATTGGCCTTCTGGAGGGCTGCCTGCCCACAGGAATTGTCATCTTTCAGCATGCACCCACCACCATCAATCTGAACACAGATGGGACTGCAAGGCCAGAAGGGATGTATGGATCAAGCACTTTCAGCAGTTGGGGATAACAGTGTGGCAAGTCCTCAGTGACAAAGCAAAGAGAAACCCTCTGCTAACCTCTTTTCTTTATTCCAGCAACAATCAGCTTTTCCCACACAAAATTCTCAGCTCAGACAACAGTTCTTGCTGCAAAGGGTTCATCTTGTCAGCCCAGTTAACAATCTGGCTCCAGAAGGTTAGGACACAGGGTAAGCATAGAGCCTGCTCATTTCAGAGGGATGACTTAGGGGTAACAGCAAGTAGAGCCATGCCACATACTCCCAGAGCACCAGCACAACAAAAACCAGGAGCATTCTGACTGCACCTTCTGGCAAAAATTCCCTCTCTCACCAGCACAGTATTAATACCTATGGAATCCAGATTTGCCCATATCATTGCAGACTCTAGTGTTTTACTTTTCAGAAGTCACATCTCTAATGACCACTTCCACCCGTCGAGGGCTCTTTCATGCTTCATTTCAGACTAAGTCCTAAGTGAGATCTTCACTACCCCACCTACAACATACGTCTTAGGAGCTCTACACTTGCTTGGTGTTTATCGCCACCTGCACTACGAAATACATAAAGTGCTGTAAAGGAGCAGGAAAAAACAGATGCAGAAGAGGAAACACAAAAAGGCAACCTCCAGTTATGTACCTCTTTTTCTAAAGCCGACATCTTATACGCAAATGGTTTAGGAGTAATTTGATATTACAGAGCCACCAAGTATGGGGAAGGGAGGAATGATGTGTGCAGCTTACAAATGCAGAGAATAAATACACATTTTTAGTGAATTGAGAGTGTTTAAAATAATTCCACAGACAAGATTCACTTATCACCACAGGTGGCCTGTGTAATAGATGTTTTAGTTGAAGATGCAAAAATTCAGAGTAGCAGGAATTGTTGATTACAAGCAAGAGTGTTTGCACTTAAAATCCTATCAAAACTGATCTTTGTAAGTAAATAATATTAGACTAATCTATTCTCCAGAGGTTATTAAGTGTGTACTCAGAAAATGGCATTGTCATAATGTTAATTAATTTGAGCAAATGGGGTAAGGGGGAAAGGAGCTGCTTTCATGAAAGTTTCTCATTTCATCTTCAGAAATACGTTAGACCAAGAGCTGGTCATAATAATAAAGACCCAAACTACCAACAAACTAGCTCAGAGCCTGCTCCTGAGAAGGCAGTCACCTCCCATTAAAAACAAAGAGAAGAGGCAAGAAATTATGGGAGGAGAGACATTAAAATAAAGCTAAGTGCTTTACAGTTTTAGAACAAAGATAATGCTTTGACTCCCTTTTATCCACAGCACCTACTCTGTGTAGCTGCTTGAGTGATTCTGCTTTTGGGTCCCAGGCCAGCAAAGCAAGCACACAAGAATTACTGAGTGCTGCCTACCATTCTCCCCTCCTGTACTTTAGCTTGACAGCCCTTTCTCCTTGCTTGATTTGTTCCAAAATTAGGATGTCGCCCTTTCCTTAGCTGCACTTGAAGATGATAGAATAGCACCTCTCCTTATCCACAAGCCAAAACACATTACAGTAACAATTAACTAAAGCTGTTAGCTATCAGTCTGTCTATTTTTCTCATCTTTGTGCTCCATCCTATTTCCCCGTTATCCTTTTACAAAACAAGCACTGTCCTTCAAGCTACCATGTTCTTACTATCGTGCTGCCTCATAAGCTTCCTATTCTGCCTCCTGTCAATGCATTTATCTTTCTCTTCAACAAAGATTTTTTACAGGTGCTAGCTACCTGGGATTTGTTGCACTCAGCAGGAAAAGGCACAGGCTGGCTGATGGTCATCTAAACAGCAAAGACAACTGATAATGCACGGTATTTTCCCTGGAGTACTGTCCGGGAAGATGTGCCACTACTGGGGAGAGCCTGAGAGATTTACTCATGCACCCAGTCACTTGCAGAAAATTACAGAGGACAAAAGCACATATAAAGAAGTGTCATTAAAATGCAATTATGTGTGTGCATATAGGAGAGAAAAAGGCAGTTTTGTCCTAGGAAGTTTTAATTGCCATTTGTCTGAAAAACTCACATAAGTCAGCCATTAGTTCTAAGTACTACAGCTTTCTTCAACAGAGGAGGACAAAAGCCAGATAGCCTCCATGACACGCTTAGCATCAAATACAGTGGCTTCTATTAAAGAACTTGGTTCTGTTTTTCCATTGTGTTCCATACATATGGACTATGCCATGAAATAATGGCAATAATGCTACGAAAACATAGTTATTTTTATTTTTATTACAACTACAAGAGGAACCAACAATTTCCATTTAACTAGAAGAATATACAATCATAAAGCCACTGTCTGAAAAAAAAAAATTAAATTTAAAAGTGTGTTGGTGGTTTTATGCCTCGCTTGGTCCCCATAGTCTTGTGTAGAACCTGTAAGCAAACATCTCATGTAGCAAAACCTGCCATATACTGCTCAGATGATATTAAGGACAGGTACATATTACATTCATCTTGCAAAGATAAGCAGCAGTATAAATACACATAGTGGGAAGTAAGAAGCAGTATAAATACGTGTAGTGAGAAGTGAGAAAATACAGATCTATTATCAATCTGTGGTTCAAATCCTGAAACTGCTGCACAAACAGAAGATCCAAGCTATGACAGTTTTGTATCTACAGACACTGTATAGGATTAGCTTCTACCATATTTACTAATGCAATGGATGCAGATTTTCCCTTTGGATTTTTCCATAAAGAAACATAACATGCAGCTATTTCATGCATTTATTTTCAGCTACCAGTAATCAATTGCTTGCTACCAGTTTGTAGCAATTACACACAGTGGTCATTATACGTGCATGAATATCCTATACCATGCTTTCAGTATTCTGAACACTAAAAATAAAGGGGCACAGTCAAGCTGACTTAATAAACTTTGTAACAGACTGGAATTAAGACCAGGAATTTTTCAGCAGAAGAACAGGCATATAATCCTTCCATAAGAAAAACTTCTTCAGAACAGTGCCCATCCAACGCCAACCAAATCTACACTCTTTCTTCCATGCATCAATGCCACTTCACTCAGACTGGCTGGCTTTTTCTGCACTGACCCCATCTTGCCTTCTGTATTATTTAAAAAGATTTATAGCTGGGTGTCTCATGTGGAGAAACATGAGCTCTGACCCCCAGGCTTGGAAGTTGTCAGGCAGAAACATTAATATTATGCCACATTAGGAAAGAAAACTCATCAGTAGCAACAAACCAAACGACAAAGTGAAACATGATGCTTCTTGTCATACGTGACACTGAACAGTTAAATGTACCTAAAAAGTTGTGCCCTTTAATGTGTCACCTGCTATGTTGCACCAATGCAACAACCAGTGGTTCAAATCTCAGCTGTTGTGCCTCAGTTCAGGTTGCTACAGCTAAGGGTGATACAGAAGAACCTACAGTCACTACAAACAAGTCAAATCTCACCGTGTCATGCAAAAACAAATACAGACAATTCTTGTCAAAAAGAACTTAACATCTAGATAGGTAGCATGGAGGATGGAGAGATACATAACCTACAAGCAGGGCATTACGAGTCAGAACTTAGAGATGTGAAATGGCTTCTCCAAAAAATGCATTAGAGATCTATGCCTGAGCAGGGGACTCCCGTGAGACCCCATCTAGTAACCTTAGACCACCTAACTCTTCTTCACCGAAATTCGCTACAACGCTTACATAGCCAGCAAAATCATTTCATCAACAAATGTCTGCGTTTCAAGATAGCGCGCTGCCCACAAAACAGCACAAAAACCTAAACCGAGATTTTAGAAAGGGCTGACTAATTTTAATGACTTGTACAATCACTTGTGATGCATCATGCTAAAAATAGGCACAAACAACCTAACCTTCAGGAAATAATCAGATCGCCACACAGGTAAGCAAGAGTTTTCCTACCCAAATCCCATGAACAGAGCTTTGGTTTGGCAGAATATTTGAAGCAAGCACACACACGTACATGTGGGTATCTATAAACTTTGCTCCATTTCCGTACGCACTGATGTCAGTAATACATAAGACTGATTCAAGGCCTGAGTTAGTAACACAGAATTTGCTACATCATAAATGTAGTAACTAAACATTCAAAATATTATACACACATTTTGCTCAGATGTGTGTTTTCCACACAATCCATTTGTCAATAATTAACCAAAAATAAATTTGAAATAAAAAAGAAATGAAAAGAGAAAAGGAAGAGAAGGAAAGAGGAAGGGGCAGAAGAAGAACAGGAAGGGAGGGAAAGGCAAAGGCAAAAGGACAAACTCTTGCTGTCTCTGCTTCTTAGCACTGGTCTCAAGAAGTCCTGTGAGCTTGAGCTACCTTGACGAAATCAGAATAAAGACATATACGTTTAATCACTGAGGCAGATATGACTTTTTTAAAACCATATATTTTATTTAAATATGATTTCCTTTTCATAATAAAAAATGTATTAATATGTACTTTCTGACTAATCTCAGCAATACCTGGTAATTTTCCCATATCTTTAAATATTTCTTAGAACAAATGGTCTTGGGTCTTAGCATGTAACATGTGCATGGGTGTATGAGTGTGAAGAAGGCCCTGTTCCTCATTTGAGAATCCAAATTTGCTCTCTCAGGACCTGTTCATTTTATGCCCCTCTTTATAATGTACAGAAAACCAAAAGCTGAGCAGGCAAGAGTTTTCTTCAGACATTAATCAGAGAGACTAATTCTTAAGGCAAAATGAGGCACAGGCAGGCATTTTCACCAGCTTCATTGTATTGGTTTTGAACCTTACTGAGCTCTTCTAAAATTCCAGCATGCCAGAACAGTTGTGGAGCCCATATCATAATTTGCACCTCTCCTGACACACTGCTAATACTATAACTTATATGCACCACTAAGCATGGACACAGCCCCTCTTCTTCTAAATGGTCTGCTCACTAGAGGCACACAGGGACATACATAATGCAGAAGTCTGCTGCATCAGAAGTGGAGTACCTAGAGTACTTCTGGTCTTTACAGGGTGTACAGAATAAAACGTCATCTTGGCTGCAAGGCCAAAACCCTGGCTTCTGTAAATGGTATACATCAGCAATGGCTTACATATTTCTTTCAAAAAACATCTGCTCTTTTAATTAAAAGTCTAAGGCAGCTTGTGGCATAGCATGTAAATCCTGGAAGTTCTGGGGTACCAACTGTGGTTGCCTAAATACGGCTAATTGAAAAAAACCTTTCCATTATCAAACTTTACATATTCTCCTGACTTTTAAAAAATTACACAAACTAAAAAAATTTCTGAAAAGTTTGGCCTAAGTCACATCCATAAATGCAGAGGTGTGGGGCATACAAGATTTTCACTTTCCAAGAAAATGAAACAACACGAATACCGAATTTTCTTGGCTCATTCCATCTATCCTGCTACACTTGTACAAATACACTTGTAGCAGGATACCTACCTTCCCCTACTTTCAGAAGTTTTATATACACACCATGCAAATAAAAAAAAGAGCACTACAAATAGAGAAGCAGGGGTTGAAAAGAAAAATGCATATAACTAACACAAGAATAGAAGTCCATATTGCCTTGAAATAACTGCACATTTAAGCTATGGGTTTGGGTTTTTTTTATTTTTCCCCTGAGTGAGAATGGAAATCCACCTCTGGGCTGGAAAGTGTTGGAAAGTGGAAAGACCAGGGACAATTTACAAATGCCTTGTAAGCGCAGAGAAAAAACTGGCAGCCAGAGGACAAATGCTAAGATCATGTGCTTCCCAAGCCTGCAGACTTTCAATTAAATTAAGTTCTAATAATTGTGAATACATTAGCAAATATCAAAGAGTGAAATCAGAATACAAACAAAAAGGAGGGGAATATTTTCAACAGATCTGTTATTTGCAAAGCATAGTCAACTGTCTATACAACAACGATGACTATTCAGTTGAAGTTTCACAAATGCTAATCAGGGACAGGGTTTTTCAATGCTTTTCCGATCAAATAAATTGAGAACTTTGGAGAAATCTACTACATTTTTAAGGTTTTTTTGGCTGAAGGGAATTTGTCATGCCAGTCTCAACACTGGTTTTTTTTGGTCTGGGTATTTCCACACACGCATGTACAGTCAGGAAATTGGACTCAACCACCCAAGGACTCAGCAAGCACAAAACTCGAGCAGAGATGAGAGTTGCACAATGCTGATGCCATCTCCTTTATGCATTTAGGAAAGGCAAATAAGGCCTGACAAAATTGATCAGAAAGAGCATTTGGCCTAGGGAACTGTGGATAAGGCCAAGACTGCAAATGGTGCAATCGGGAGAGTCTGGGACAGAAAAACAGTGCGTGCACAGGTCTAAGTTCACAAGGACCAACGTGCTGAAACTGCTGATCCTGCAGTGAAGTTGCTCTGCATGCATGCTGTAAAACTACCGCATTGAACTTACCACACATAGGTAGATTGAATGCAGGGGACATGTGCCCTTTACCAAGGAGTACGCAATAGCCACAAAAAAATCAGGAAAAATTACATGGCATATGGATTTCGCATATGGTGAGACACTTGCCCATGTACACAATATAAAGAATAACCCCTGCCCTTGAGTTCAAGACACTTTATTTCAGAGCACCCCCTCTCCTAGCAAGTCTCATCCCAAAGATGAGGATGCCTCTTCCCCCACAGATAGAAAGTCCAAGGCACAAAGTGGCAACAATATCTGAGGTTTGTTTAAAGAACCCCAAGTCTGCCACAGGGCAACTGGCCAGCACTGAAGAGTACCTTACAGGATGGCCAAACTTCTCCAAAAAAGAGTCAAGTCCATACACCGTACTGGCAACTTAAAAGCTACCTGCAGTATCTCAAATGGGTTGCAGTATTTTCTTCCATGTCTCTCTCTATCCAGCAACTCCCCCTACCCCTGAAAACACCTCTGTCAGATACCTCACCAATAATAAAGAACTCTTACAAAGACAATATACCCCCTTGTGAGTTTCAGAGTTCATGTAAAAAAATCAAAGTTTATAGTTTTTCAATACTATTTTCATTTCCTGCCCATGATCCCAGTGCAGCAAAGTATTTAAGCATGTGCTTTAAACTTTGTCCTAGAAACACATTTATGCACACTCTCAAGATGCACTCCTACCTGGTGCTTTTCTTGACTCCAAACAAAAGTGCAGAAGAAGGGTAACATGGAATAATTAACATTTGCAGTACACATTCCATTCATGTGAATGTCACTTTCTGCTCAGAAAACACACTTGTAATTTCCACGCTGCTATTTAGAGTAACTTTCAATCAATATGACAGTTTAAAAAATTATTTAACATGATATGTAAACAGCCTGAAGCAAATGCGTCCAACAAAAATATTTGCAAATAGAAACACCAAAGATTTTCATTTCACTATGCTTTAAAACATGTTAAATGAGCAATGTATTTTTCCAGGAAAAGTTTTTTTGTTTTGGGGGGTTTTTTTTGAGATGAATGAGTTGACAGATGTTTTACTAAAATCATTAAGACAAGATGGCAATAATTTGTAGGTATGTTAACTAAACTATTGCTATCTGGATCATGTGATGCATGACAACACAGTTTTCACATTAGATGCAGTAGCAGTTTAACAGTTTGAAAGTCAATCATGTGAGTATCCTGTGCACTCCTATGCACTAGCTTTCATATTCCTAATCTAGAATAGCATCAGTAAAGGGACAGATACAAATATACCTGCATGTAACTTTAGCAATAGATTTAAGGTAGGTGCTTATTAATATCATGAAGATATGATTCTTAATGATCTGGGAGCACAGCCTTATATAGGTTTGAATAATGACATTGTCTCACTGCATGCATAGTTTTTGCTTTTGTCTCAGACAGGTTCATTTTTCACTGGAGGGGAAAGGTTCATATCGCACGAGGGGGGTAACCAGTTGATGTTACAAGGCTGACGATTAGCCCCCTCGCTGTTCCACATGACACTGGGAAGGACTCCAGCAGGCATCCTTAATGCCTGCTTCAGCATCTTGAAGAAATTAATGAACACAGCTTCGATGGCAAAACATTTCAATCAACCCCAACCAGCTGTGCCTACCATTTTTAAAAAAAAAAAAAAAGAATTAATTTATCTATTTATTTAAAAACAGGCTTATCAAAAGTTTCTTCGAAGGATACAAGTTATTTGGGGAGTGAGAGAGGGAGGAATAAAAAGGAAGAAGGACAATGGTGGTTAGTGCCAAAAGATGTGCGATGGTCCCTGTGTTTGTTGAACAAATTAAGCACGTTCTGGTTTTTCACCTGCTGAAGTAGCAGCAGTGCATATGGCCCAGAAGTTAAAAATAAGGAAATATGCATACATTACCATACTTAATGGACGACCCTCTCCATTTAATATGCAAATTTCCTGAAATATTACTGAATGCCGTCTGTTCTAAATGAATAAATTTGAATTGCAATTAGAATAATCCTTTATAATTAATGAAAACTGTCAATTTTGGTTCATAAGTAATTTGATTAACAGGATGATGGGACACTTATCAAGTTCACTGGACTGCTAGGGTATGAGAAAGCTGACAGGGAAAATAAGGTGGTCCAGGCACTTAGGCACCACTGGAATATTATCCTAAATTATTGATAACACAAGCTAATGAACTTCAGAAAGTGAACTCTGCATGCTTTATTTAAAGGGACAGTGCAGTGGGGTGATAAGTAGTAGTTTGGTCATGATAGCCTTCTCCAAAATACAGTCATGCCATTACCCACTCTCAGAGAAAAAAAAAAAAAAAAAGAAAAAAAAAAAAAGATCCACAGGCAACAACACACACCTACTTAAACCTGAAATTTACACTTTCCAGCTGCTTCCAGAGAGGGAAAAAATGTTCACACCATAAATGTAAGAAAGGGACAATGCAAGCCAGGTGGAACACAGTTTATATAATGTACCACAGTCACTATTTTATGTTGTATTTCCATTGGTTGAAAAACGACACTCACTAACCTGGTTTTCCATCCTTTTTCTTCCTATCATCTACCATGTAATTGGCCTGTAATTTTTTTTTTTATGTGCTTTTGCTAATTGAAAGCAGGAGAATGTTAATGTATCAGTTTCAGTTTTATAAGAAATGCAATTAAAAAAAACAGCCGCTACACACCCAAGAAAAACCCCAACTCTGAGGCCATCATTTCCCTCAACCCATGTGTTCACTGACATCAATGCCATTCTGCCACAAATGGGAAAGATGACTGTAGGCCAAAACTCTGGGCTGATACACCACTCCCTCTGTAATTCCATTAACTTCGGGGGTCAGTGAGGATGTAATCCAATGCAAAAGTTGCCCATAATGGCATTTTAAATCAGTACACCCATCAGCACACACAGGCTGCAATTCTGATAATCTACCTAATGAGCCCAAATGTGAGTAATACAAGTGAACCTTAGTAAAAATATCAAATCCGTGGCAATGTCTGAGGATATTAAGTTTCCCAAATCAGTTTAGTTTTTGAATGAAAAGTTCAGCTGGATATGCTATCCTGCCACAAAATGGATATGGTGAAATCAGAAGGATATTTTTTTCTTTTGCCCTCAGTCTGTCTTCTTACAAAGACATTCTTCTAAAAACATGCTTGACTCCATACGCATCAGTCATCTCTCTTATGGAACTATGTCATATTTTATATATTGCATATGGCATTTATTGTATGCAGTTATTCCATATTGCCCTCACGCAGCCAATGGAACAATTCTGAATGCAACTTCAGAGTACGATCTCTTTCCAAACATCCTGATAGAGCACATCCTGGATACACCCAGAGTATAAATGGAATCCAGTGCAATCTGGCCTTTTATATTTTGCAAACACCACAAGTTGAAAATGGTGAAATCGCATGCTGCATGAGACTACCCTTCGTCTGCGCAAAGGCACAGTGCCAGTGGATTCTGGGAGATCATTTGTAAAAGCCTGCTATTTTATAACAAAAGCCAGTGTGCATGAGCAAGGTATGTTTTTAAACCATTACAGCACTGAGAACTCAAAACAGATTTTCAACAAATCACTGAAAGACACTTCTGCAACCTAGGGACTAAATCTCTGCTAAATTTCAGATTCATACACTCTAATCACCAAGCCACCAGCACTACCTACAGGAAGGCCACAACTTTGAGTAAAATGTATGCATTCACATACTTGAGAACAATACCTCATTTTTTAATCAAACTTTCTGATAATGTTCAGATCTTGCCTAATGCAGAACATTTCAACACAGGAGGTAACATTTGTCAAAAGTACAAGCATCTGGAAAAGGCTTTTTGGAACTGAAATGCTCCAAAACACACAGGTGTTGTTACAAGTAGACATTATTAGAATTTGCAAAGACAGAAATGAGTTCACTTTACTAACCCTGACCTATATTCCTATTTAGCCATTTTAGCCTGTTTCAACAAGAAAAGATGGTTACTACAGCGTTGAGCAGAATCAGACATACCCAAATACTTTTGTGCTCAGATCTTGGTACAGTACTCATCGGTATGGCAAATAAACCACATTACAGAGAAAACAATGCCATAATTGGCCAGTGGGCCAGTTTCCTGTCTTCTTCCCTTGAGGCAATGAGGCCTTTTTTTTTTTAGTCTCATTTCCTAAGGAAACGAGGATCTGTGAGATCACATTGTCTGCTCATGAGTCCCTCCCCCTCATAGTTTTAACCCCTTGTCCATTCTCTACATAAGTCTCAAAAAAGTAAAGTTTTAATTTTTTCATAAAAATGCATGCCTTAACAGAAAAAGCAGCAAGCTCTCCCATGGAAGGAAAGACAGGTACAACTCAACCAGACAAGCAGCAAGAGCATCCTTGCACAGCCCAGTTGGAAGGGAGCACAGGATATGAGGAGCACAGTTAAGGGAGAGTTATAAAGGAAGGCAGGAGAGGACTGGATGTTTGCAGTGGAGCTTAGGTTCATAGGAAAGTAGTGAGGATATTGGAGTGAGGGCTATAAAGGTTATGTCAGTGATCAAAGAGCATTATGGTGACAAGGGGACATGATGAATGGAGTTATTGTGATAAAGGAGCACAGGAAACAATACAAATCTGTAGAAAAACAGGGTTTAGTTTCATTAGTTCCACTGTTCATGGAACAAACTCTTATTTCAACAAAGCTATACTCTTTTTTTGTGTCTCTGTTTCTACCTTCCCTTCACTGCCCTTTTTAAACTTTTTTTTTTTCTTGCCAGTTTC
Organism: Haliaeetus albicilla; assembly: GCF_947461875.1. Lineage (NCBI taxonomy): Eukaryota > Metazoa > Chordata > Aves > Accipitriformes > Accipitridae > Haliaeetus > Haliaeetus albicilla. Next base: position 13,303,933 of record NC_091509.1, on the reverse strand, counting down.
ACTGTGGCTATGGAAAAGCATGCTTTGTAACCAGTAAGACTGCAGCAGACTTCCATAAGAAAATGCTAAATTATCAGTCATGCATGTAAACATAAGAAAGGTTACATTTATGTCACTGACTTCAGTCCTTATTGGGATGTGGAAATTATGTGCAACTCCGTCATGCCTCTTTTCACCAATTTCCAACTTTCATAAACATTTGGACCAATCTTCTTAAGAGATGTCCTTTAAGAATCCAGCAACCATTTTAGGAACTCTAAGGGAGCATTATTACCCCATTTTAGGAACAGGATAAACAAGGCAATAAGATGCCTCTAACTCACCATGTGACTACAGCAAGACTAATAATACAATGCAAACAGTGAAGTTAAGAAGTCCTGTGACTAGACCACAAGACCATACTTCCCCTTCCCCTAGAAATCTACCATTCTAAAAGCAGGACATCAACTAGCATTACCCATTTGGATATGTGAAGGTTGAACCAGGATAATCTGGGTAAGTAAATACTAGCCTAAATAAAACCACACAGAAAGATTGGGAGAATCTTCCATTCTGAGTTTGCGATATATTTTACTACATATAATAAAGGCAAGCTCTTTATGATTTCATAAGAGCAATGAAGACCCATCTTAATGAGGAAATACTTCAGCTAAAGCACAGTTAAATGTTCCTAATGCAATCTTTTATGTCATTCATTCACACAACATAGGAGACTTTCATTTAATGCAGTTCTCAGTTCTGTAGTGGGGTAAGACTGAACCATCCACTAAACAATTAGCAACAACATCAGAGACATAGCTGAAGGACATACCAACATGCTGGACAGAAAAATGCCTCTAATTCTCTGCCATGTGAATAGGAAGCGTAAGTATTATATTCTCCTGGTAGAGCTTCAGAATTATGATGGCAAAGAGCAACCCCCAGCAGGTGAGAAAAAATATCTGTTGGGAAAATAACTGAAGTTTGGAAGTTTTTCCCTTGGGTGACATCAGTAACCATTCTATCAAATAGGACCTATCTATTCTTATTTTATTCCTATTATCATGGCATCCAAGAACCATTACCATTTGCTCTTCTTGGTGACTAATACTGAAAGAACCATGGCAAGAGGAAACAGAAAATCAAAAAAAAAACAACTCCAATGCAGATTTTAGTGGCATAAACCCTTCTGGATATGGATGTAAATAACAAACTTATTTATTCATGCTCCTTAAATATATTTATTTTTTTCTTCATTGTTTGCTGAGCTAAGAAAATGAATCATTTTCAAACTGTTGAGGTTGGAAAGAGAAGGCTGAAATAGGGCGAGTGTTACACAAGGCTTTGCCCCAAACAAATGAAAGTCTTTGAGTGAATTATGGTCTGACTAGTTTCTTTTTTAAGACACATCAAGGCATTTCAGTATGTGTCAATAAAAGCCCACCTGGAGGAAGAAATTACAGAGCACTGGAAAGAACGCCAAGATTACTCAAGTCTTTGTGTTTTCATTTGTTTTAAATCTGTGTGTTGTTAAAACAAATGTAGAAATTAGCCATATGGGAACTTAGTTTTGGTGCAATATCTTCATCTGTCACCGCATTTGGAAAAAAGCGCACACACAACAAGATCAGTGGCCAGGGAGGGAGGGTGAGAACAGCACACAAGGAAACAATGCTGAACATATGCACAGGATTTCGACCTCGCAGCATGGTGACTAATGATTATTTCATAAATATTGAAGCTGTGATGGATTATTATTACTGAAGGGGTACATTTTTAAAGATCATCTAACAGTTATTGTATAGAAAGGTAGCTCACATCTCTCACTAGGACAACCTGCCCTTATACGCAGTGTATCTTACCCAAATGAAAACCACACACTATTTTCAATTCAAACCTTAGACCCAATCCATGTAAGACAGGGGCTTAATAGCTTTCCAAACTCTCATTTGGCCTCAGTTATACAACCAGCTGACACTGAAAATAATTAATGCCCTTTAGGACTCGCATCTGCTCCTATGGTTCCATGTCAAGGTTTTTAATTGGGCTATTTTGGCATTTGGAGACAATGGCAAGGTGAAATAACCTTTCTTTAATATTTCTGAGGTCAGAAGTTAGTCCTGCCAAAGGTCATCCTTCAGGTTCACAAATGAGTCATTTGTATCACCTAATGCAATCTGTGACTTGCAAATTGCACTGGGAGATGTTATAGTGCATTAATTAGTCCATGTGGTGAATACTGAATTCATCATTACCAGTGAAGCCTGTGCAGGCGTGCCAATACTCGTTTTGGTGGGTTGCAGTAGCTGATTATATTACATATTCTCCTTCAAACTGCGGCCTTTAAAATCAGGCCTTGTTTGCTGCTAAAAGCAAAGACAAGGACAAACTGGTACTCTCCCACCAAACAGTGCAATGTAAAAAACTTACATGTCAAGAGTTCCCTGAGTGTCCAAGAAGCCACCTCAGCCCATTCATTTGGCTTCTACTTCACAGATACTGTCATCCAGTACTCCCACAACTGACACCATTGCTGGACTGCAGTCAAGTCAGAAGAGCGGTTGAAACTTTAGAAACTGGGCTATCTTAGTTGTCCCCTGCTCTTTTGAGCCTAAAGAGTAGTTCTGATTTATTTTTTATTTAGGTTGCCTGGTTGGTTTTCTCCATAGCTGTGGGGATTACAAGCTTTAAAAACAGACAGGCATAAACAGTAATTAACTGCAATTCTCAAGTGACTGCATGTCTACAAAAGCAGGGCCTTTTGGATAAGCATGATAAAATTGCAAGAGCAGCACTTCCAGTGAGGATCTGGTTATCGGACAAATGTCCCAAGCTTCCCAGATTTTATTTCCAAAAGCCATGTGTTGCTATCATCTTCTACGGGGCACTGAAAACAAGCTAATGTCTCTAGCAGCTTGGCACAGGGCAGAGCCACTCTCCTCAGGCCCAAGAATCTCTCCAGAGGCAGAGGTGGGGCTGCTCTGTCACCCCACAGGCCTCCATGCCCCAAATCTCCCCCTGCGCTGATGCTCCGTGGCTCATGCTGTGTTCCTTGCAGCAGCCTGCCCTGCAGCCCTTCCACATTTAGGGTCCTTCTGTGCCCAAAGATAGGTCATACCAATCCCAAGCCCACTTTTTAAAATCAACATTCAGTCAAGCTTCCTTGTTGCAAAGAAACCTTGCGGAGTATTTTGCCCTAAGTCACAGTCTGATCTTTCAGCTGGTTGGCAGCTATTGCCTATAATGAAGGGATTATTAATTTCTGTTTCAAAGGGATAGGAGATCAGGATATGGACACGGCATGACTGTACCATCTGTGCGGTTGACATATATTGATTCATACCATCTTCCCATCTGTCCTTGACACTACAGAGCATCAGAGGTCACAATCAACTCTTTGCTGGAATTCCCCCAAAAAACAAGTTTTCATCCAGTTCCCTGTCAAAAAAAACACTTCAAACCACTTCTACAGAAAATGGATCACCTCTTCAGTGTATTATGGAAACCTATACATAGCCCACAGTTTGGCCTTCTAAGTATATACCACACAAGAAGTATAATAATGACCAATATTATCAAACAATGACAAACAGGAGCTTTATGTCTCTTAATGAAAGGCTCTTGAAACAATAAGGGGTTGAAGAAACTATGAAAATTACTAAAGCTTTAAAAAGATTTACATACATATATTGCACTAGGTACAACAACCAATCAGAGCAGAAGGTTGAGAAATGTGAAGTTTGGTTGCATGTGCCTATGGAAAGTTGTGGGGGAAAAATGCAAACCTGCAGCTGAGTAAATCATTAAATGTATCAAAGTCTCTAGAGACAACCTAGTTTTGTTTTCATGATAGGTATCTTTTTTTTTTTTCCTGTCATCCTATGCAAATTGCTAATAGCTAAGAAATGAAAACTTTTGAAATGGCCATTTCTGGCTTTTGTCAGTTTAAATATTTCATCTGACATAGCCCACAATATAACTGGAAGCACTCTGTGTAATCTAGGCTTAAGCAGCACTCATGCAATGCTGTGTTTTCAGCAAGTTACAACTGTCCCAAAACAGCCTTGGGTTAAAACATGTCATGCTTTTTTCTCACTCCAAAGAACTGGTTGAAGAAAATCCAACCAGATTTGAGCAAGCCTGGAATTTTAAAAAGCCTGTGGTAGAAGGAATGGCAATTACACCATGATTTTTTTGTTGATGTTGCTGTTGTCACAGCAATGACTACACAAGTTAATCCTCAAACTTACACTTAATAAAATTCAGTCCTCATGCACTGCTTTCCTCTTTGGGCTATCTTACCAAGGCAAATTAAGTGAAATCACAAAAATTCTCACACCACCTTTTTTACATTTAAAAAATAGGAAGACAAGAGGACAACATGGTCTGCCTACATATCAAACCTGAAGTTGTAAGCCCTGGTTTGATTCATGGCCGTGGCTAAACTCTACTAGTATCAATTTCTTTACTCAAAGTGTTACCATAATCTGAACTCTCTACTGTTATTGAAGTCCAATAGCAAGTAAAAGTCACAGTGAAAGATCTCATGCTGGATCCAACTTGCAGTGCCAAGATGGCAACTTCATGTGCTCAGCCAACAAAAACATGCCCAAAAAGCCATGGATCTGGCCAGCTGGGAACTTTCAGGTGACACCACCACCTTGGCAGGTGCATCTCTACCTGGTTACCCATCCCCATTTGTGAGGACAGCCCATAGCGGCCAAGGACAACTTAACATATTTTTACAGCAGCTGTGCAAGCTCTCCAGATTATTTTTTTTTTTTTAAACAACCCAGCCAGCTCCTGAAACTCAATGATAGTAACACACCACTGTTGTGGTTTACACCTGATACCTCCCATCTGCATCAGCTGTGCTCACCCAACTGATGAATTTTATGAATTAACTGTTGAACACATCCATCCAAAACAGGTGACAGCGCACTGGGGTGTGCTGGCAGCCCGCCCTCACTTTTGTCTGTGCCAGACACCTTCCTTCGCCCCTGCCTTGCATGTGCAGGGGCTACACCTAGCGTTTCTGCACACCCCTTTGCCTTCATGTAGCGCCACACACCATCCCCACCGCTCCGCCATGACACAGCCACCTGGGGGACTTCCGAGGGGCCAGGAGCCACCCTGAAAACATAGCCTACTGCCTTCAGTGGATTAAACTGCAGAAAATCAAGGAGGCGGGGGGGACACGCCAAAAAAAACCCAACGAAATGCATGGATGTTAACAGAGAGAAAGAGGCCGGCAGCTGGCGAGAGGGCCGCCACAACATGGCGCCTCAGCCAGGCCCAGCGGAAGGTTCCGGTCCCCGTGGCCAATGGGGCAGCCGCGGCGTGAGGCCGCACTGCGCTGCCACCTGGTGGCCGCCGCCGCGCACTGCGCCCGGCCACTCGCCGGCGGGGGCCGCGTCCCTGCAGGCGCGCACAGTGGGTCTCCACACAAAAAAAAAAAAAACAACCAAACAAAAAAAAAAAAACAACCACACTCATTTTTGTCATCCCTTCAGTGGCAGGCATCCACAGTGGTGAGGGTTGGAGGGGTTTATGCTGTCTTGTGTTTCTGGACAAGAGAAAAGACTGTAAACGCGGGTTGTGGGCACACACCAACTCACAGGCTTCCTCACCCATGTTCAGCCCTGAGGCCTCAGGGGACCTCCTCACAGCACTAGGCCAAGGGCTGATAACATGAGGTAATGGCATTAATATGAGGTAAAATATTGCCACATTATTGTTAATCTCTTAATAAATGCATTGGAAACTGGGCACCATCCATTCATAGCAGCCCAGGAGCTGGGATATTAGCAGGCAAGATCTCTCCATGTTAATTTACTGTGGCCTATTCAGGTAGTAAAAGGATCTAGTCACGCTGCAATCCGGTCAGCTTAAAAGTACACATACGAAATGAGGCTTTGGGGTTTACAGTTTGACTCCCTGCCAACTGTTAAGGTTTCACAATCGTGTTCCTCTTGTGTGCTCCCCCCTCCCTCCCGCCCCTTTTCTCCTCTGCTCCCACTGCGGCCTGTGAAAGAGCCGTACCAAGAAACAGGGAAAAGTGAAGCCTTGGTCCATCTCCCATGAAAGCTCTGTGTAATATCAGACACTGTATAAGGCTCTACTCATATTAAACAGAGAACCTATCTAAAATGAAACCTTCTGAAAGTACTAGGTGGTTAAGTACCTTGAAAATTGTGTTTCAAGGGTATATCAGGGGATTTGTCTTTGCTGAAGTGGATGAGAAGGCAGCCCTTTCAACATATTTGCTGTAGACATCACAAGAAATCAAAGTCCTGGAGCCTATAGGACCTGAGACACCATAGCGGCTGATCAGAGCACAGGGATTTACAGTCACAACAGTTATTGACAACAAATTGTAGGTGCTGTGTGAATCCCCATGCTCTGACTAGCAAACAGTGGACAATAGACAAACAAAGTACCAGGACTGCCCTGAAGTACAATGCTAATGAGACTGTCTGAAATTATAGCAAATAAACTGGTCAAATAGCAGAGAAACCATTAAAAAGGGGTAAACACCAAATGGGTCGGCTTCCATTATTTTTCATACTTGTCTGAGTCCATGTTATTTCACTTTATAATAAAAGGATAAGGAGACCTTTGTAGTTATTTTACTGAGGTCAGAGAGGGTGACATGCATCTTGAACAGCCTTCATAACCAAGCGGCAGGAGCATTACTGATCAGCTCAGAGCTCACCTGAAGGGAGAAGCCTGAATTTTATTATCATTTACTTTTGTAAAATCTGTTATAATGCCTGTCAGTTAGGTCTAGCAGTTTGGGTACAGCTTTTACCTATTCCTATGTTTATTCCGTACATGCTCTGTTCCATCTCCTTGATGCAAATGAATGTGTTTATGTATGTTGTTTTAAATAAAATACATGAGCAAGTGTGAAAATACAGATTTCTGTGAATATGAATTCACTTTACTTTTCTCTACCTCCAGAGCAATAGGGTGATCCAGGAATCAACTATCACTTATCCCTGTAACTTCCTGTAACCTTCCTGTCTGGGCACAGAAAAGATAACCTCTGCCCCAGAAGGCTCAGAGTCTAAAATGCTTTGTCCCATATAACCTCACTGCAGTAACCCTTTCTGCATCTTCCTTCTCCATCTCTTTGCCATGCATGCTTTAAGAAATAAACTGAAACACTTCCCTACCTTCCTTTTTATTGATTCAAAGGGAAGCAAAGACTTTTCGTGGTCAATAAGTGAATGCAGCAGAATCACAGTAACTAATGCTTGCATCTAAGACAAAAAACACCTCCAACATCTACCTGCTTGCTCTGAGTTCCTACAGCATCTCATGAGCACTGCTTCATAAGAAAAAAAATAATTAGTGGACATACTAGCCACAAGCAGGTTAAGCAACCACAAGGTTTTGCCTCCCATGCAGACCTTTGAGCAGTTGCAACTGACAGCAACTAAACCACATAATTCTCTGTTAAGTAAGTTACTGGAAAATAAAAATAGATAGAAGCCCCATTACTTAACATATTCATCCCCACATCTGGATGATAAAATATAATTCTTATGGCAAAATATAATTTTTAGGCGCTATGTTCCCTATCTGCAATTACATCAAAATCACATTAATTGAGCTATAACACTGTCAGGCCTGGCAGCTGGGAGGCACATCCATACATTCTAAAGAGGTGGCCATTAATTCAGCGCTCCGCAGCGTGGCAATGAAGCTGGGATGTCCGTTCCCCAACGTGATTTACTGTCTTTCAAGCTGCTTAAGTGGGAACCTCTACAAAAAGATTTAAGTTAAGTGACTCTTATGCCAAGCTGGAGCTCATTTATTATTGAATTAAGTTTTCATTTCTTTTAAAGGGAAAGAGAAATATAGTTTTATTTGAAACAAGGTAAAACAGTTCAAAGAAATCAACTATTACAATTCAGGAAGCAAGAATACGTATTCTGGGTCACAGTGGCATCTTGTTTCTACATTGGTGTAAAAGTAAATTAAGAGTGTATATATATATATACACAAACTTATAATGCAAATATGTATATGGTTTATGTACATGTCTGCTTTTAGGTGTATATACGTATGTACATGCATACAGAGCTGGAAATATATATGTAACTACAAATGTAGGTACAGATTACATGTATCTAATACATTTCAGGATTTATGCTCATAAACTAAACATATGCGTAATTTTAAGGCTATATATGCCTGTTAGCACCTTTTTTCATATTCTAACACTTCTCTCTCTTTAAATAATGTATTTAATCAAGTTCTATTTCAGAATACGTATTGTGTTTTATTTCTTAAAAAAAAAATTAAAGGCTTATAACTGACACTCAAGCACCTTAGTGAAATGGGGTAGAAAGGATGGGTAGTGTTTGTGTCCTGTACTAGAAACTGGGTCTGAGAGAGAAACAGAAATTTATCCTACTCAAGCATCAGGTACACAATTTCTGCCCTGAAATTAGAACATCAGAAGACAGCAATTGATGCAGAGTTTGGCATCTGCTCTCTAGCCCCATGAAGGAAATATATTGAGCTAAATTTTCTGCCAGCTTAATTTTATTGAAATTAGTGGAATTTATCCAACAAAATACTTGGCATCTTGCATTTGATGGGTAAAATGTATCAGTGCAGGGAAACGGATTTTGAGGAAAAGCAGTTACTCTGCATGCTTAAATTGGCTAAATATTTCTGAATAAAATATACCTTAAAAATAAATAATTAAAATTTGCCAGGACCCCCATAATGGTGTCATTTACACTCCAGTCACATGAGTCTACAGCGCAAGACCCTTTCATAATTAGGAACGTACACTATATAAGCTCCCTCCCTAATTAGCAAATTATGTTGAAAATCGCATCCTGCTAATTAACAGTTATTATGGCATTTCTGAAGCTGAAGCTTTAATTATCACCAACCTAATGATTGTGTACAGAAAAAAACAACTTTTTTTCTTAAATTATCAATAAGGGCAGGAGATTATTATCAGGTGAATCTGCTGACGGCTGATTAATTTGTTTGATGCAAAGTTGCTGTGTGTTTCATATTATTTTATCGGAGTTGCAGGAAAAAGGTACATAATTTGGTTTCATTAGCAACTACTGCTATTTATCACTAGAAGATACCCCTCCCTTTTTTGTTGTTTGTTCAATTCCCTCTGTGTTTTTGCCTGCACCAGCATCAAAGTCAAGAGCAGGAAGTTTTAATTAAGTGACACTAATGAGGTCGTTGAAAATGATACTTCAGCAATTCAGCATGCTGTTAAATGTGTTTATTCTATAATGTCATCAAAGGTGATTGTTTTCCCTTGTAATAGATAAAATTCATTACCATAAGCATTGTACTTTTGAGTGTTAGAGATACAAAATGCGAGTTAGTCAGGTGTGTCTGTCGCACATTTCATCTCATCTACCTCTGTAAATGAATTTGCATGTAAAACTACCCCTTAAAAAGGAAATGTAGCATGAGCTGTAGTTGTAAGGGGGTTTTTGTTCAGAAATTGCTAGCTTTGAGTAACCTACTTGGTTATGATGATTGTAGCCCTGCTTTTCTGGCTGCCAACCCATTCACAAGTGCATCCCGAAATTCTCTGATTGCAGCCTATTTTGCAAGTCCTAATCAAACAGTTTAAATGAATCATTTTCAGCTTGCAAAATAACTATAAACTAGTGGTACAATTAATACTATGATTATGCAAATCAAAGAGTAGTTACAGGGCTGTGATCATGAAAGGCTAAGGATATAGTAAGGCAAAGCATAGTTTGTAAGGAGAGGTTGTTATCTATGAGACCAACTGAACTAGATGGAAGAAACACACTCTTCTTCGGGTCTGAACCAGGAGTAGTTATGAGTGTCTGCTGCTCTCTTCCTCACTGGGGATTTGGCCATGTAGAGATATTCCTTGTTTGGCCCCACATTTGTACAGGAAAAAGCCTTAGAGATGTTTTGTAAGATATTGCTCCTACAGATGCACATACACACAAACAATACTAATCCTGCAAGCAGAGTTAATGAATAGATATAGTCATGTCTATACAATTTGGCATGAGCAGGGGCTAAAATTCACAAAGGGTCCTAGATCTTCCTTTGGTGGATACAGGCATTGTTGAATAGACAACGCTTATATCAATGTAACATCTGGTCCAATCAATCCTCAAATTGTTTGATTCCTTGACAAATCCATGTCAGAATTAAAAAAAAAAAATCCTAAATTCATTTTGCAGAACTGTGTTCAAAACAGCAGCTGACTCTAAGTAGTAATCTCAACATAGTAACAGAGCAGTAAGCAGACTTAAATGGACTTCATCTGTCCTAAAGCCTTGCAGTAGGTTAAAGATGCAGACATTCAACTTTACTCAGAACAGAATATAGACCACGGTATTTCCTGGCAACCTGCTTCAACCCCAAAATTTCACTCGTATGATTAAGAAGGTCAAAATGTTACTTTTCTGCTCTTGTATGCTAAAAAATAAGGAACTAGGTACATGTTAATACTAAGGTCAGTAAAAATATAGCTCACATTTTCAGTGAATATATTCATTTTAAGCTACTACAGTTCTAAGATTATGAAGTTTTCCTTATTTAGAATAACATGAAACTGAAAAACTACAGAAATTAGCTTCATGGGAGAAGTCTCCCTTTTCTTCCCTGAAGAATGGAGGCAATAATTTGTTTCAGTTTAAATCAAATTAATTTTTAAAAATTCAGTTTGTTTCCAAGAAAAAAGTTTTAAAAGTCAGATGAGGCAAAACCAAACAAACTTCAAAATATTCAGAAAGCCAAAGCACCACAAATATTTTTCAGTGGCAAAAGTCCAGTGTTTCCAATAAATAGCATTTGGAGACTGCTCAATTGCTAAGTGAAATACAACATGGCATATGCAGGCTTAATACTGGAAATCTTTACTTACAGTTCAAATTTAGAGCTGCCATTCAAAGCTTTGGTCTCCGGTCAGATCCCATTTTAAGCACCTGGCCCATACTCTATTGCTTTCCACCTGGCTGGAGGGAGAATGCTCTCAAACTTAAACAGCATAAAGCCACCAAATTCACCTCATCCGTTGGCCCTTCCCTGCAGGGTGACCAAGATGGCCAGGGCCATGTGAATCTGTTGGTCTGCGTGCAGCCTCTGGACAACCCAAAGACCACAGCATTCCCTGACATGATATTGCAGAGAGATGCTTCATGCTGGGAATACGATTCCTGTCTTACAGTGCAAAGCCGCTCACTTCCCACAGTTATTACCCCTTGCATTTGCTAACACTGCAACGTGACACATCAGAATATACTGGAGATGAGAGTCTCATCCCTCCTCCTTGAAGTCAATGGCAACACTCCTATCAACTTCAATAGGGCAGGACTGGACCTTTAATGAGGAATAAACAGTCCCCAAAGTGATTTTTACAAATAATATTAACAGTGGCACCATCCAACCATCACAGTTTGTTTGTAAGACATCAAAAGAATTTCTGCTTTACAGTCAGGAGCAGGGAATTAGAAATTGCCTGCAAACTCACCCATCTACCCCCATGGCAGGAGCCATAAATCATCATTTTGTCCACACAGAGCAAAAAGCAGGAATCGCAGCAAGATGCAGGGAGAGCTGCCCTTCATGTGGACAGCAGGGGACACGTCTGGGTCACATGACCCCTAACCTTATCTTTATTTTTCCATCAGGCTCTGTGACATTTGTCCTTTTTCATTCAATAAGATGCAGGACTATTTGCCATTTTCAAGTAACCACATTATACAGTATTTCCCATTGACAGACACGTCCCCCCAGCGCAAGGTGCTTTAACTCTTTCTAATAGGTTTCTTCCTAGCTTCTGTTTCCCGAGTGGGATTTTATGTTTTGTTTGCTTTGACAAAAAGAAGAAAGGGAAAAAAGAAAGAAAGAAACATACCCCCTGGGAAAGTTAACCTCAAAACATAACATTTCTAAAGCAGGATAAACCACTATCGTAACTGCAGAGGACAACATAATTACAGGCAAAACCATAGAAAAACAGATGTACTGAGCAAACAGTCCTGGCAGTCCAAAGTTAGAAGGTCAATAGGTTGGGTTGCCTAAATTGTATGTTTTTAAAGCAGGCATTAGTTTCTTTCTGCAGATTAGCCACTTCAGAATCTATATTTTGTCTGAAATCACAGGTACCTTCTCATCCAAAAATCCAACCTCTCTAGAAATACAAAAGATAACACAAAACTTTATCCCACCTAGTACAAAATCCTGGGGAGAAGCTGTGTGTAGAAGCTAACAGTTGCATCTCCAGGTTTCTACCAGCTTCACAAAATGCTATCTCCTAGTCTGTAATTGAAGCTTGAAGCTGCATTGTCCTATGGTCATCTTAAGGGGCTCATCTGGGCATCAGCCTTCCAAGTGGGAGAGGACATCCCATCCTACCTCTTAGCTGCCCTCTGCAGCTTGGGGTTATCCTCATGGGGCCAAGCACCTTGATACCTGAGCTCTGACACATTTTTTTTGAAAGCTGGAGGATGTACCCACCTGGTCTTCCCATGATGCTTAAAATTTTCTTACCAGCCCTGCTTATCAGCAGTGCCACTGCCAATTCCAGTAGACTGCAACTACTAAGGAAGGGCTGCTCTTCCCATTTTACTGATAAGAAACTGAGGACCAAGGAAACTGTAAAAGAAGACATCCTGGCAAAACAGGACTTTGAAGAGGAGTCTCTCAAGTCACTGATCAGCAGCCTTATGGCTCTTAGCAGCTTTCCTCCACCTCCACATCAAATGTGTGTGGTCTCCCTGCACATAAACATTGTTGATCAGCCCAAGCTTCAAGGTAAAGCACCTTTGCAAAGGGGACAAGCCCAGACTCTTGAATAGAAGGCAAGATGAAATATTTCAGGCAAATCCTCTGGTCCCTGCTCCAACCAGTACAAACCATGCCCTTGCTCATAATGGGTGTTCAGCTGCTCCATTTCAGGATGCTGCTGATAAAAGTAACGAGAACAGTGTTGTATCACAGACGCATTTCACGGACATCTCCAAGTCACTAAAGCATTTTTAAATCCCCATGACGTAAACTTGCTTATTGTATTAAAGTCACGTGCTCAACCTTTCAGGTAAAGTCTGAGACAGGATCCCTCTCTCACATGGCACAAAACCCAGTGGAGCAAAAGTGCAGTTGATGTCCACAAACACCCAAGAGAGCTTTATTGCGTCTGAAGGGCTAAGTGCCCTCCAGCCCCACCTCTGCCTGCTGCCTCCACCCTACTGAGAAAGGAGAAAAGCATTGCTGTGCAGCCTGCACAGCGCAGAGGTGCATTCACTGCGGTTAACTCTTCGCCCACACACGGAGTAATCATGGGTCATGGAGGAGGCAGGATTTCAGCCTGAATGCAAACATGAGATGTCAACCAAGAAAATACCCCACTGGGGTTTTTTTTCCCATGTGATTACAGGCACATTCAGATTCTCTGAGAAAAATGACACTGTGTTTAGTCACTGCAGGGAGGAAAGCACCACTGGAGGCAGCATCACTGGGGTGTCCAAACCACATCTTCAAAGAGGCAGAAGTTTAGTCATTTGTAGCTGACTTCTAGCATATCACTGTGCTCATGTGAGTGAATCCACCTCTGTGGCAAAAATCAGACAAAGGTGGCCAACCCCAGTTCTGTTCTTTCCTTACGTTGTATTTGACACATAGCAGTCTCAAATGTGAGCTTATGTCATGTACTGTAACACAAGAGACAATGACAACCATGGGAAGAGGCTTACTATAAATTCTCAGTACTCATTCTGTGCCAATCCATCCCAGTACCCTCCCAAAAAGTACCTGATTTGGGGTTGTTGCTAATGCAAATGATGACACCGAGGTGGACATAGAAAAGTAAATACTAAGAGAAGCACAACTCCAGATAGAAGCTTTCTGTGGCGGCACTTGATAGCAGCCAGTAAATACATGCCATATGTTAAGTATCATGACATTTTCTGAAGGGCAGTTGATGCACATGTGCACCCAGAATGTCCCTACCCAGAATGACTGTCAACATGATGACTTCCAGAGAAAGTTCTGAGATGCCATAAGATCACTGTACTGCTAGTGGACAGCAAATTAAACATGTGATATGGCTACAAAACTCTCAGTGAGCTGAAGCTAGATGTACAAAGGTGGCATGAAATGATCAAATGACACTGATGCGTGTGCACCTACAGAACCATGTTCTCCTCTGAATAGCAAGATTAGGCAAGAAATATTGGCAAATTAGAGGGAGATAAGAGGAAAAGTGACAAAAAATTTTAATGATGTTAAAGGGAAAAATAGATAAAGTAAAGTACCAGATAAGCTGCAGACTCACAAGCATTCATTTATTTTCTGATGATACTAATTGAATTTGTAGGCCTTTTTTACAATTAAAAAAATAAAACACAACCATAAAAGTAGCAGTTTCATGAGAATGGAGGCATCAATATATGAACTCTTAAGCAATGTTGGAGCTGCTAAGGAAAGTTCTTAGAGGAAGACTGTAATACTTTCATCCTTATCAAGTCTGACTGCAGTTCGGTGGTTATGCAGCACCGCAGAGCCAACACATCCTGCACCCGCTCTCATGACGCGCACTGTGGCTACATTCCAGCTGTGGGGAAGATGTAGTCTATGCTTCTTGTCCCTCAGTCATCAGGAATAAAGACCTGTAGGAGCATTCTGCTGCTCCTCCTCCCCTTGCCCATAGGAAATCAATGAGTATTGAGGTTTTATTCTGACATGCACACAGAACATACCTGTACTACGGACCCAGAGACCTAGACAGGGCACAGAATTCCCTCACAGCAGACACACAGTCCTACTAAGTCAGCATGACTGCCAGCAGCCATTCAACATGCTCCAGATATTCAAAATGCAGGTCAGGAACAGATTCTCAAGTGATCCATGCTAAGTTTTCAGCAGCACATTTTAGACTGACAAATGAAAGTTTCTCAGTGGTGTCACTTCTTGCAAATATTGCTACAAATTTTTCATGCACTTTGTATCCAAAGTAAATCTTTAAAGCAAAAAGAGGACACTCTGCCTAAAAGAACTACTGGGTTGAGGACTTTAGTCCAAAAATGTTTAAAACCTGGACTCAAGTCCTTGATCTTTGGCACAGAAAAGACTAGAACCATGACAATCTGTGCACCAGAGCAGTGTGCTATCACAGAAGAATCATCTAGTCTTGAAATTATGTTCTCATAAAAAAAAGAAAACAAAAGAAAAGCTTATTTTAAAAGTTTATTTTCCTCCTGAAGTAGAAGAAAATTAAATGGGAAACCTTCACATTTTTGCAGACTGGAATTCTTGGGTTTCAGTTAGCACTACTGAACTTGCACAGTTGGGTCCAGCCTTTCCAAGGACCTCTGGAACCAACAGTTAATTCAATTCCTGTTGAAACTCTTATGACCCCACTCCCAGAAGCCTACAGTATCAGACATATAATCAAAAATGCACAGCTCTTAAAAGAATGTGGTACCAGACATGGGTGATGAGTCTTTTGGGAAGTTCAGACCCACCCATCAAAAGAACGTCACAATCTGGTCCAGGCCAGACAAATGCACGGCTGGCTCCCGTCTAATTGCTTCATGTCTTGATTTCCTGTCCCTCATTTTCAAGTTTTATTTTCTCTCAACTTCCTGTCATGTGTTCTCAGCTTGCAAAAGACAGGATGCCATTTGCATTCACAAACTACAAGTTTTTTACTGAACTGTGAAAGTTACGTCGTCTGACATTATTTTGACTGTATCGGCACTGGGTTGATACTAAATTTTGAAGCTTCTTATACAAGATGCTTTCTGGCCCTCTCTTGCACTTGGTCTCCATCTAGGAAGAGCTAGTCCATACGCCAGGAATATAGAATTTACTCAGAATATCAAAGGATGGCAACATGAAGAAATTCAAATTACTCTAGATGGGAAAAGTTTTCAAATATGAAACATACATTATGATGTATTCAGTATCCATGTTTTTTTCTTCTTTATTAATTTTTTCAAACTTTAAGATCTGTGTTGCACTTATACTGTAACCATGTTCCACTTCCACAATTTCCACTCACATTAACCTTTATGTAAGACAAAGAAAAAAAATTAGTATGTTCTATCAATTATCTACCTAATGCAGCTGTGCTACTAATCCCCATACCTCAAACGCCAGATGCACTATATGCAAACAACACTTGTCCATAATGAGGTGATTTTAAAAATCATGGAATATGAAAAGTGAAAGCTTACAGAAGACTTTTCCAATATTAAATAACAGGATTGCCAAGGGTTTTTTTCTGAACTATAAGGACTAGAAACTGTCTGTTATAAATAAGGATTGGTAACACTGCAACCAAACAATTTCTTTGTGGTTTAGAAAAAAGTAGATTTTATTTTAAACTGAACATTCAATACCAATAAAAGGTGCTTTCTGTGACTGAGAGCACCAAAAGTAAGAACCTAGCATTTTAAAATAACTCTTACAAATATGGGTCATGCTTCAGTGGCTTGAAATGCCTTATTTGTATAATTTCTCCCACTGGGTGAATACAATTTTAAAAGGAAATGAAGCATTGTAACATAAGCTACACACCACCTATATATACCTTGTACTTGCATGCAGGCTTTAAAATATTATCAGCAGGAAAAAAAGCAGCCAATGCTTTTCCAAATGAAGATGACTTTTTGTTTGTTTGTTTCATTCTTTCTTGATCTATTGTTGTGACTCTCCCTTTGATTGACAGGTGGCATTCTTGTCTTTATGGATGGAGAAGCAAAGCCCTTGATGGTTATCGACATAAGGAAATGTCATATCTGAATATGTTTCAACAGGACCTTTTTTCCCCTCATTTCTTGCTTCTTCCCCTCACTTAATTTATTATATTTAATGCCATGAAATCTCTCAAATATGAATTCATAATCCAAACACTTAATTGCAGTCGGGAACCCAAACCTGGCATTTAATTGCCATTTGGTATTAAAAGTCACATTTGCAACAAAAGTGTCCTTACAAGGTAAGGTTGACCAAGTTCTCTTTTCCTTTGCACCTATGCAACCAAAGCACCTCTTGGCCTTAAACCTTCAAGACGGTGGCGGAAATGTGCTGTTCAGTGATGGGAGTAGCTCTGTAACTTACTTACATCATTGTAAATTACGCATCAAGGTGTAATTCATTCAGAAACCAGAAGCAAGTGGGTGGAAGTGGTAAAAACAGCTAACTTTGCACTGGGCTGACACACAGTGTAAGTGCAACACGAGGGCAATTCACTGAGATGCGGTGCTCAGTGGCATTGCAGTCAGTCCTTGCAAAAAGGGGTACCACCTCCATTTACATCCAAAATAACTCTCTGACACCCTGTCAACACGAGGCTTGACTCAATGTCAGGGCTGAGTGCAGGGACTGAGGGAATTGTGCTCTCCCACAAAGCCTGGGTTTGGCTGTGGGAGTCTTCGTGGTGCTTTATACCATGGACACTAAGCAGTACATGCCATTAATCCACCTCTCTGCTCCTTCTGCCACAGCGTATCAGTAACATGTACCATCCTTCCTGTCTGGCCCTGAAGACCATCGCTCCCCTCCATACCACACTATCCCCAGCAAGATTCACTTCTACCCTGTACACCATTCCTTGTTGAAAAAACACTGTTCCTTCATGCTATGCACAGGCTTCAGACTACCTCTAACACCTATTCTTCTCCCTCTCTTACACCCTTCCTGTCCTTGCTTTGTCATGTCTGCAATTAATCTGTTATCCTCCATCTCAAGCAGGGATCGTATCTTTTTATCTGCACTGTAAAGTGCCCAAACAGCGTAAAAATTGTATCTTTGGTGATGTCAAATAATAAATAATAACAATGGGGCAGACTGGGAATACTTTGCCTGGGATAATGCATCATTGCTCTCTCTACCATGACCCTAATTCATCTGCATAAATTTCCACATGTTTTATATGCATTAGGCTAACATTTTGACCACTAACCACAGGGTGAAGAAATGTAACATAGGAGCTGGTCTTGTACAGCCGAAAATAGGTATCTCTAATTAAAAAATAACGAACAGGAAACTACTCCCTAGAACACGTCTGTCCCTTCAAGTGGATCCATGTCTGATCCCAGGTGGAGAACCCAGAGGCCTGATTGTACTTGTTACTCTATGAATGGCTCACATCTTGCAAGGAGCAGACCTCAGCCTAGTGAGCTGCCCCTTCCTCTGCCACTTTTGCACCATGAGCTTCACACCTAGGTGAATTTTCAGCTCTTTTCAAAGTAAAGCTCTGTACCTTCCTTCTATTTAATGGGCAGTGTTTGGGGGTCCAATATATTGCAAATGCCTCTCTGTTCTCTGAAATAAAGGACCCAGTCCCTCACACCAGTCATGGAATCAGCAAGACATCTTGCAAGGTTTAGCACTCAGGTTAATGCTTCATTGAATTGTGTTACCCCACCTGGAGAGCAGATGCTGCAGGTGGTACCAATGGTACCTGTCAAAGTTCCTGAGCACAGCTGAACTTTCCTCCCCAGCTCATTGCCATATACTTCCCAACTTTTTAATCCATATGCTTTCAGGCATGCACAGGACAAATGCTTCTCCCAGAAGACTGAATAAAAAATACCCAAGTAATAAATGATATTACTCCTGGCCTTCTCTGCCATTGGATTCAATCCCATAAATGCAAAAGGAACATCTAAGAGGAGAAGAGCCTTGCCTGGCCTCTTCTCCATAGTGGGAGTACAGAAAGCAGGTTCAGAGTTAGATCAACACAGTCTAAACCCAGCCTGTCCACAGTTATGGCACAGATGCCAGAAGAATCCCCCAAACAGCAGAACAAAGAGGGAGAGAGACCCGAGCCAGCTCTGAGACAATTACATTATTTCAATTGAAGGAGTATTTGGGAAGACAATCACATGCAGGATGCATGAGCATTCCTATTTCTTCTAGTTAAGTACTTCTGTTTTTCCCCCTCATCTTGTCACTGAATGCATTTCTACTCCTTTATAGCCAGCCAAGCCATAAAATTCAGCATGAGCTTGAAGTATGCTACATGCTAATTTTGTATCACCCTAATAATGCTCAGATTTACTGGGATCTATTCTCTCACTGATGCATATTTGTAAGTACTATTAACGTTAATGGGAGTTACCAACTAATTAGAAAGGAGAACAAAATCTAGGCTATAGGATGCAAATTAGAGTAGTGCCTATGTCACTTACCTTCCCACTGAGGAATTACAGAGTAGAGCAAAATCAAGGACAGTGACTCTAAATTCTGTTGACTATTTGCCTTACATTTTGCACCCATGAACCCACAACAGAACAAAATATTTGAAGGGAAATAGCTAGCCAGGTTATTAAAGTCTATTGCATAACAGCAAAATCTCCAATCTAGTCCTCGGAGAGAAAGATTGGAAAAGTTCTAATCTGGCTCACTTAAACACACTCAGCAAAGAACGGTTGTGAGGTATAGCTAACAATTAATATTTTTAACAAGCTGGTCAAGAGAGTGTAGCTCACTGAGTCTGTGTATTAAAAGGGCATTGTTAGCACACTGCTTGGCTTTTATGAGGTGAAACAATCCAAACCTACTTCAGTGCATGGAGAGGTTTGGAGAGGTTTTATTTTCATCCTTAAAGTCCAGGGTGGCTTTGGCATAATAAAGGTCATATCTCCTAATCATGGTAATGTTCACACACAGCAATATGAGCTCATTGCAGAGAGCTCCAGCACTCAGAAATCCCCGGTTAGAAGGTGTCACCGATTAAACTATCGCATTTCAAAGGCTTCCATACAGTAAATAGGGAAGAAAAGAAGAAAAGGAACTGTGGCCTTTTGTTATTCAAAAAGCTACGGAGAGCGATAATTAACCCATTTTTGTTGAGAAATCATTTGGACAAAAGTCAAGGGATTGCCACCCTGTCAATTGTTAAGTCTAGATAAGGACATTATATTCCACTGTACAAAGAGTGACTGAAGATAGTGAATAGAAAGTAGGCCACTACTATGACTTTCCCTACTCCATCAAAGGAGAGGTCTATTTTTTTCCACAAAAGAGGTAATATACTAAAAAAATATCTTCCTACATTAAAAACATAACTACAGTGCTTGTTTTTGCATTTTGTTAAATATTCAAAGGTACCATGCAATTAGCATGTCATTAATGAATAATTAATTACTGCTAAAACAGCCTTCAGATTTTTTTGCAACTAAATTATTTAAAGAGCAAATATAACAATGGAATGCAGCCCCCCCCCACCCTCAACTCTGTATTTTCATCAGCATATTGGCTTGTAGATGAGTAGGGCTTTATTAACTACGAGAAAAAAAATGTATTTTGGAACATGGAAAGATTCCAGTTTCCCTTCCTGTTCCACTGCCCTCCTCCCCTCAAAGGAACCCAAGGATAGAAAGTGATGTGGGCCTTGTTAGCATCTGCTAGGAATGCATTAGTTAAAATATCTGAGATGTGCTTCAGGATACATGATTTGTACACTTCCTGCCAAAAAAAACCAAAACCAAAATATGTTGAAGACTAATCCTACCAGCACTTCGCAGCAGTGTACCCTAAGACTGAGCAAGTGCACTGTGTTTTTGTTAAACGTTCATCACCAGCTCTAAAGACAGTTACTGTATTATTAAAATCTACCCCACTATACAGCCAAGAGTTAAAGAGAAAGTAATTTGTTGCCACTTGCAGATATACATCACTAGTAAGACGTTAGTTTATATTTATAAGCTGCACATCTGTGAATCAGTTGGCCTACCCATCTGTTAACTGCACCAGTAAACAGTAAGTCTGTGAGCTGCGTATTCCTGCATCCATCACAAATTCTTTCTTTAATTGTATGTTTATGCAACAAACCTCCACTTAAGTGTATTTGAGAATGTTTTGAACAGTGATAATTAGTTTTTATGACTCAATACTACTCTTCCCAACACTGATTCAACACTATTATTTTAAATAGAGACAGCACTTTTCTCTGACAGTCAAAGCAGGTTTTCTCCATGGAGCAGAATTTGTCCCTACAAAGATACTATGCGAAAACAAATCTCTTCCCAGTGTTCTCAAGCTACCATTACAGTATGAAAATGTGATTCTTCATCTTTTCATAAATTTTTAGAAGTTGGTCCCCAAACTAAAACACCTTAAGACCTATCAGCCCACCGCAAAGAGTTGTGAAAGAGCTTGGATTGCACTGGCCTGGATAGCAAGGGGCTAAAATAGTAATTTTGGACATATATTCAGCAAGGTGCAGTACAATTATTAAGACATGCCTGTCTAACCTCATGAGTCAAGGAAAATACTCACCTGTTTAAACTTAAGATACCCACTTACAAATACTGCTGATTCCAAGTGCTGTTTCATTTCCAAGCAGATTTATGCTTGGATACTTCACCTAATTTCTGTAAACAAAGAGCTAATGGAGAAAAAAAATGAGCCATAAAGTTATACCTCTCACTGTATCTCATTTTACTCAGGAAATATTGCATGCACCTTTTTGCATAATAGGGGATTTTCACAGTGTTTTTTTCTAATGGCTTTACAGTGAAGTTGTGTACAATATGATGTTCAACTTCATAAAGCATTTAGTTACAGCATTTATTTTGTTTGAGGAACTGAAAGCACACTTATCTATGTATCATTGTGCTGATGCAAATGGCAAAATTTTCCACATGATTAAACATCATTTTCTCAGGGTATTCTGTGTCCAACTGCCTGCTACTCAGTAAATGTTTAGATCAATGCATGGTTGATCCCAAGTCTTGCAAGCCTAAAATCCTTCCATATCTAAATAAACACATAGGTTTACTTAAGGCCAAAAAAAGGACTTAGGCAGGATCTGGAAAGAATCAGCTAGTTAAAAAAAATTACAAATTAAAAAAACACCACACATATGCTTGCGATATTTTAAACAACGGGTGACATTTACGTGTATCTCTTTATTCACTCCTTACCAGTAAAGCGTTTCACTTGGTGACTCTTGGAGCAAAAAGTGCCCACCAGTGAATGACGGTGCTCTGCAGAAATCGCCATTGACTGACAGCAGTGACGCCTACTGGCACCGTCGGCCCCAGTAGCTGCCAGAAGCTCCCCTGTAGTTGGTCTTCAGCCACCAAGCTGCTCACAAGTCCAGCATCTGTTCTTTGCTTAACATGACTGGGAGCCGTATGGACACAGTCCTCCTCTCTCATTCCTAGGGGCAGATGCCAGCGTGGTCTTATGTCACTTCCAAGAGAAAAAGCCCTGACCTACACAGTGGCCGTCAGACAAACCAGGATCTTCAAGAACAGCAGGCTTAGCTAACTACGATAATAATTTTTAGAGCGTGTGGCAGCCGAAAGGGAGGTTTTTCTCAGTAAGTGTTGTTGTGATTTTGTATGATTATTACAGATATTGAGAAAAGTCAGATCGAAATACACTTACAGAGGATATGCAAAAATAAAGAGCACAAAAGTTAGGAATCACCCCGTTCCCATCTCCTACATCCTTTGCCAGGCCAGCACTCCCAAATCCGCCAGCCCCATACACCAGCAGTTAAGCTTGGCAGGTCACCGGAGCTCAGTGCTAAAAATCATGAAGTCCCCAGCTTCCCTATGAAACTGATGACAAGGGCATCAAATTGATGCTTCTGCCAGAACTGGCCAGAGTACAAAATCCCATTCCTGAGCAGATGTCAGGTAGGGCGAACATTCAATCTCCACAAGGCTTGGACAAAAATGTAGGACAGCAGCACAGAGGTGAAAGAGGTTTGGTGAAAAGAACAGACCCCAAGTCTCCAGCCAAAATATTTCAAAGCAACTTCTGCTGAAGAGACACAATCAACAATTCAAGCAAGAAAGAATGTCGGCTTCAGCACACACAAAAAACCTTCCACTAACATCTCCCAAATGGAAAAGATATTATAAACAACATTCACCTCACTCTCCTCCCTCCCTGTCACAGAAATGACCACAATTCTTTACTACATACCTTCAAAAACAGTCCTTTGCAGATGAAAAGAAATAAAATCTAACCTTAAGAAGTACATTCAGAGACCCCCTTTATGCCACCGCTCTGTGTTATGGAAAAATGAAGGTAGAAATCTGTTGAAAAACATTTCCCTGCTGTATTGTGATTGACATCTGACAGTGCTCAGTGGTGTCCTAACTTGGATGAATTTAAATGACAAGCTTTCCTTTATAAGTAACAGAGCTCCTTTTACAATAGAACAGCACGATTACTTCATGGAAAGGAAAAAAAGGAAGAATCAAAGTTTTTTTCTTCAAATCCCTGGGGGCACTCCTGACCTGTCACCAGGCTACGACCTTCCTTCGTTAATCTATGCAAATTGGATTACTCTAATTTGTGGCACCGATTACTTTGCCACACCTTTAAATTCAGAGATCAGCTATGGGATGATGCCTACATCACACAGAGTTCAGATAACCTTCATGTTGCCAACATTTTTAATGCCATGACAGATGACTTCCCCACCATTCCGGGACAAGGCAGTCCACGTAGCCCTCCAGACTACTTTTTGATTAACATCGAGACAAAAGCCAGCGGTGTTTTGCCTCTTCATTTGTGATTAGCAGCATTGCTGCTATAAGCATTCCTAAGCAAGAACCCCTGGGAAGAGTATCAGATCCCAGGTCAAGGCACAGACTGCCAATATCACGGCTTTGCTAACAGTCACCCAGTCGCTTTTATGGACATAAAAAAAAAAAAAAGGTATTCACTGTAATAAGCACCGGTTCCAACTGAGAGATATTATGTCAAACTCTAAGGCCTGTTTCAAAACTTTCTCCATTCACGTAACTTAATACACTTTGTAAGCCAAAGAGGGCAATATCACAGAAGATGCTCTATGTTCACCTTCCACGTCACACAAAGGCCACGGAAGCTATTTTGTCTGGGTTTAGTGAGGTATGGGCGTTAAACTTTTTGCTTTAAATTGGGTCCTCGTCAAGGATACGCTATTTTTTTATTTAACCCTAGCCTAACTTATTTTATCCCTAGTTTTATTCCTTTTCTTCTGTGAGACTCTTGTCTCCACAGTGCTGAAAAAGTGGAGGATTTCATTTATAATGAAAAATGTGTTGGTTATTTCTGTTATCCACATATACATGCATATCTATCCATTCAGAAAGTTACTGGAGAGACAACGTGAAAACCATTTTCCTGAAAACCAAAAAGCACATGGGAGTGTCATTATTAATAAAACATTCCAAGAATTTAATACACGGCCTATGTGACCCATCCATTTAATGCATCTAACAATACACTCTGCACAATAATCTTATTTGCTATGCCTTGCAATTCTGATGACACTCAAACCTGTTAACCATCTTTTCAAACAAACACTGAAGGTTGCCAGTTGTGACAGATTTGGACTAATGTTGATGGTAGCATGGGAGTTAGTTAAAGTGATTTGATAAGCTTGTAGCAGCTTGAGGGGCGGCGCCATTCCAAATATGTAAACAACATCGTCAACAACATAGCCCATCAATAAATGCAACCTCTATCTCACAGAGTCATTATTAAAATAAAAAAATAATAATATTGAAAAACAGGAAGGAAGGAAGACAAAGAAAAAAAGAAAAAAGTTTCTTTGTCTGTAGCCAACAAATCAATGACATATAGCATCAGGGTTCACTGAAACACTGACAAATGTGTCAGGAACACTTGTTTTCAGCAATACTGTATTCTTTACAACTATTAGGAAGCAAGTACAAGGTTATTATAAGCATAGAGGCTAAACACAGTGACACACTTCACAAGCTCACTCATGTTTTGTTTCAGAGCTTTCACTTACTATAGAAGAGGATTATCCCATCTTCCCATGCTGATCCAAGTGATCTCATTACTTACACAAGAATCCTGGCATACAAGGATCACTGTGCCAACCATCACTTACAACATCCCAGCAGACTCTATTTTTAAAGAAAAACTGTCATATTTTTTTCTTCTAATGGCTCTTCTATTGAAAAAAATTAAAAACTGAAAATAACTTCCACAGGGGTTACAGCCTCCACCACTGGGGAGGCCAAATGCAATTATGGAGCCAATATTTTTTAACGGCTCCCACTCTGATGGCCAATAAGCAGCTTGGTATTCCCCCGTCTCCATCCCCCAAGCAAATTGCTATATATATATATATATATATATATATATATCCACTGGCGGGCTGCCAGAGTCTTTGGAGGCTCTGCACCACAAGCATGCTCAGTGAATTCTGGCCATCTGGTTAGCTGGCTGAATCCTTGCCTCCACGATCTGTGTCTTTGGGCAGAACCAGCCCCTGGAGTATCTGGGTATGGGCAAAAACAATTTTAAGGGACAGTCTGCCTGTGCTGATTGACAAGCGACCCATTCCTTTGCTCCATCCTCAAGAGCTTTTATGAGAAAGTGGATCCCAAAGGTCTTTCAGTGTCTTATGACATACAGAAGCCCATTCCATAAGGTAGGACTTTCCATAGCAGACCTCAAGAACAGACCTGTAAATTAGTGGGGCAAAGTGCTTTAAAATAAACAACAGCTCTCCAAACAAACCCTGAAAGCATCTAGGCCCCTATCCAACAAAACACTTAAGTGCTCATGTAGCTCTAGAGAGGGAAGGCAGCTCACCAAATATGCACAGATGCTTGATAGCCAGATTCACTTTTCACAGCTCTGCCACAGGCTCATCTGTAACCTCATACAAGTGATTCGAGCCCTGCCCTGCCATGCTTCATCTCCTCCAGCTGTAAAACTAGGAAAGTCATCCTGAGTTTCATCATTGTGAATATTGTCTTATATATTGGATGTTTATCTAGTAACCAGATACTGGAGTAATGCTACAGAGATACTTATACATTTAACTACGTACATCCAGACTTCCTCAAATGCATGGACCACCCCCCACCCACCAAGTACACTCCTTCATTGAAATTTCCCCTCTAAGTAAAGGTTTGCTGGGTCTTTAACTCCCATGGGACATTGAGATATCATGGTTAAAATTGGCTAAGCAAAAAAAAGGTGATTCTACCATGCTTTCTCTAATGGGCAATCCTCAAATTCTGTCAACGTTTAGGATGCTATGATGTGGTTCAAAGCTAACTTTAGGGGAATTAGTCCTTTAAATTCAGTTTAAGAGGCTTTTCACTAAGGAAACAGACCATATTAGTTTGCCTCCCTTTTTCAGATGCATAAGAAGTCCTTATTATATATTCACATATTAGAGGGAAAGTGATCCTATGAGGTTTAAGAAATAACAACTTGGAAAAAATTGATTTCCAAAGGACTGGCTGCAGTGTTGATTAATATGCAGAGAGGAAGATAAAGTGGGTAGGGAACTGCCCAGGGATTTAGGAGATATGGGATATAGAAGAGGATCCCAGCTTAAATATAGACTTCTTTGGAGAATTGGTTTCATCTCACCTGCAAAATCTCAATAAAACAGCATGTCACTATTTCAGAGGGGACATAATCCATTAAAATATCTCAGGTAGCCTTTATATTAAGGCTGAAATAACAGGTGTTTCATCTGTGATACTCTCACTTTCTTTTCCTGATTTGCAGCCTATCCAAACTCCACTGATTCCTAAATCTCTGCCCAAACTGGTATTAAGGTCACCTTGACAGTGCAACTATAGGATAAAGACACCTGTTAATTCCGGAACAGCATATAGACTACCACTGCCATAAGAGACTGGTGACACTAAACAAGGATCTACACTGGCTAAAGATCGTTCAGGAAAAGCAGAGCTCCACGGTTGTGTTTGCCAATCCATAGCTAAAGCAACCTCCCAACAGCAACCACAGGGAGACAGAAACACACAGTAAAAGCCATCCATGCAACTGAATAATACTGCCTAACACAGTTGCCAAGAACTACTTGAGAAGAGGCAAAATTCACCATCACAGACTGAAGCAACAATGCCTATTTCCTGTAATTAAATGATTAGTCCCACTTCCAAGCTAACACTGCAGCCAAGCACTCACATGGCCAGTGCAATTCCAGACAGCAATCTAAGGGGCTCCGTGCAGCAACCACTGTGATTCACTGCCCCCCCAGCACCCCACCACCATGCCCTCCGACAGCGCAGATGAAGGGCTGCATGTCACAGGAATCCACAGTTAGAAACCTTTGCTGGTACTAGAGGTATTGCTGTGATCCACACACTGAAAAGCGTTTCAATTTAAGCAGTAGTGATTAATTGATGTGAAGCTGTGTTCCTGCCCCTCCCATGGCATCTGAGCAGATCTTACCTTTGAAATAACAAGGGGTTAAGATTTGCCATGAATGTACCACCTACATTTTTAAGGTTATAAAAATGGGATGCTTACACTTTTCCTAACCCCTCACCAATGACCAGACCCATATGTAAATTTCACACAGTAGTATTTAGTAGCATAATTAATCCCTACTTTATGTTATGAGTAATATTTCCTATTCCCGACCCTGCAACGTCCTTTAAGAAGATCCATGTTCCAATTAGACTAGCCCATCGGCACTCTTTTAATGAGCAGATTAATCATTCAGATGGGTACAATGGTGTCATCACAGGTTTTAAATATGATAATCTACATCCTAATGGTGCTGCAAAAGCCTTGGCTCACAGCAAAAAAAGGTAGGCAAAAATTGGTGATACTTTCTTTTTTGTTCTCTTTCTTTTTCCATATTGACACAAGACATGAGAATACCTGGGCAATGCAGAAAGTGCAGCAAGGTGGCAGCTTGGAGAGAGGGGCTGCTGAGCAGCTCAATAATTCAGGTGCAATAAGTGTTTTGCAAGGACAGAGAGATCCGCTGGTCCCTGAAAAACCTTCTGCCATGATGAGGAAAAATTTCAGGTCTGTCTTGTCAGGCTAACACATCAGGTCTGCCCTTACAGCTTTTTCTCAACACTTATTTAAAACACATCCAAAACGTAAGACTCATTCAGAAATTCATTTAATTTTGATAACAATAGAGGTCTTTTCAGATCATGCCCAACTTCACCATTTCCAAAAGGCAGCCTGGATATTTTTAAAGCCAAAGAAGAACCAGCTATATTTATTAAAAAAAAAAAAAAGAGAGAATGGGGAGGGAAAAGACTTCCAAACTACATTATATGGGCCCAATTCCACGCAAAAGAGCTGGTATAGATACTCCCGTTCAAATGCAATCCATGAAAAGGCTCCTACAGTAATACCACCCTCAAAACTAAAAGTGCCAGGATTATAAAGCCAGGAGCATACTCCATCCCTACTCTCAGTATGACAGCTAAAAATCTTACGTGCTGCACCACTCCTTAATTGTGGCTTTGTACTCATGGGCCTTGTTTTAGCAACAGGTAAGAGTTACATCTGCTTTTCTATCTCTTGAGCTTGTCTCAGTAAGACAAGCCCTGCAGAACGCCAGCTCCTCTGCAGACACGCAACATTGATTTACACTGTGGTTGGTTTTGATGTAGCCAGAAAAGAACAGCAACTGTCAATTCATCTACAGGTTGCCTTTTAAACTCAGCAAGAAAAGGACAGTGGTGGATACTTGTCTATGAAAAAACCTAACTATAAACCGAGATCCAGTTCTGAGGACCATCCTCTTGTGAACAGTCCCCATGAAGTCATGACCAAAGTCTGAGTAATTCTTTCATCATTGTCTGAGGGAGAACTGAGTAAGGGATATAAAATTTGGACTTATCTCTAATGTACCCACACACAATCTATGGCAGAAGGCAACTGTAAATTCTGCCTCAAGATGTCTCAACTTCATTAAAACATGTTTCTGGTACAAAGGAATCTTTATTTCTTATCATTAAGGCAAAATCTCTTCTTCAGCAGCCAAAATCAACTCTCCAAAGTCACTGTCAACAGTGTGATTGTATTTTTCAAACCGCATTTTCCAGCTAATTGTTGTCCAAAGCCACCTCATTTTACTCAGATATGTAACTGTAGGAACCAGTCATGCTACTCACTCAATTAAATTGTATCCATCTTGGCCCTTCATCTTTTAGGATCCGATCCAGCTCTTCTCAACTACAAAGACAATTGGATCAGAGCCATTTTGCATAACATCAGTAGAGGATTAGGTATTTCAGTCAGGTCTTCAGGTGTACTGCCTGAACTCAATCTGAAATTGCCTGCATCAGATAGGCCGATACAGAAAACCTTTTGCATACAGAAGGAAGCACTGAAATTATAAAGAGCCGTCTTGTGCACAGGCACTTGCTGGGCTAAGAGACATTATTCTTACTAATGCACCTTTGCTAATGTCCACATCACAAGGATCTTTTTTTTTTAGTATAACACTAATGTTAGTTGTCCATTATGGTATCCGGAGTCATAATGGGCAAAGAATCCCTACAGTGAAGAAGCTAAAGGAACAACATTCAGAAATAAATTCCTGCATTGGTTATGGGAATATTGCGGTAGCAAAATCTTTTTATTATTATTTTTAAAAACACATTTTTGCAGTGCATTAATTTCTGCTCATTTTGCAAATTCAGGAAATCATTCACAAGGCAGCACTTCAGAAGCACTGAAAAAAACCAGCATCAACCATCAGATGGTCCCTGCGATGTTTCTCTTCAAGGGACTCCCTTACACTCCCCCTGGCTGGCTTGTCTGCAGCCCCCAATACTGGTAAGCAATGCGTTCTTCCGCACCTGACACGAGAGTCTCATTTTGGCTGTCACTCTTTGCTGGGGCTTTAACTAACACTATCTGTGCAACTCTAGAAACCACATCAAATTGCAGTTTTTCCTGATTTTATAGCAATTTGCATAATAGGTCACCGTTAACACACTGTGCTGAAGGAGAAACAGCTCAACTGAAATCTACCTTGAATGTTTCCATTAAAATATGCTCAATTTTTTCCCCTCTACCCTCAGTTCTGTCAGCCCAGGAGTGAATTAAGGAAATACATATGTAAACAACTATAAATAAATGCAAAAAATAATTATCAAATTAGTTCTAGATGCATAATCCAGTGTGATTCATGTTATGTTCCCACCGTGATCCCAGTTCCAGAAGAGTTAATCAACCATAGCAACCTTCTAATCAGAGCAGTGAACTAATGATCCTATTTCTGAGTAATACCAGTCAGATAAGGCTCTCAAAAGGTAGTTAACATCACTTTGGTGGAAAGGCATGACAAGTGCAAGTTCTAGCAGTGGGTAATGCATCATTCATGCCCCCTCTCGTTCTGACATTTTAACGTTATCTTGTTTTACTGTGTCGGCCTAACACTGCCACTGCTGGCAAATTAAACTGTGAACTTACAAAGTGGGTGGCAATAAATACAAATTATGAGAGTTCAAAAGATGTCCCTGGAGGTGTACTGCCAGACATGGAATGTCTCTGGCTTTTCTGTCACATAGCAATAGACAAGACAAAGTGTAGGATGAGCTGAAAAAAAGAATTAACTACATCATGATGAAAAATGAGATGAAAATGAAAAAAAAAAAGAAAAAAACAAATAAAAGAGAGATGTAAAGGCAGGACAGGAATGAACAAAAGAGCATACCCTTGAAATATAAAACATAACTCTATTTCGCCTTGCAGAATGAAAGCTATGTAAATTACGAATCAACAAATGCCTCTTAGAAATATAGACCAACTATAAAATGTTGTCAATGTTATTACAAAAGTAAGCGGCTCCTCCTAAAGAAACTGCCACACAAAACTGGTAGCAGCATGATGTTACAGCATTTGTATCTCTAACAGAAATTCAGGATATCCCACTGTACTTACCCACACTGACAAAGATTTCACATTTTGCATTGACTTAAATACACGGGGCAAAATCCTGCTCTCACAGTCAGGAAAAAAAAAAAAAGATTGAGAGAACTGCCTGAGGTGACAACAAGGAAATGACAAAAAGCAAAAGCTCCTCACACAGCTTTATCCCCAGCCTTTTCTACTTTGCGTAGGGAGATAACAGGGGCAGTGGGGTTCCCCCTCACACCCCCACAACTCTCAGGGGGCTGGTGACCTACTCAGCCCCACAGAGCCAGGGGCCAACTGCAGAGCGCATCAGTCCTACTACAGATTTAACACAGACAAAACAGGAAAAAGTTAACATTTCTTTCTTCCCTCAGTAAGATAAAACTTTACATGCTATTAATGGGGTCAGAAAAAAAAACTGATTTTTAATATACCCAAGCCATGAAGCTTATTCAACTTGGTCTAACACCACTAATGAATCTTATAAAACATTTTATCTCCCCCGCCCATGTTCACAAACCACTCACATGAGGCTTGAAAATCACAATAATATCTTCCCAAAGTGCAGATATCACTCACACCATATGCAGCACAACTCTGTTTATTTTTCCCTATAAACCATTGGTTTCATTGAAACTCATTAGCATCACCTGTGTTAATTACACTAGCAAACCAATCAACAGCTCCTTCTTAATTAGGTTTTCTTTATTAAAGCCGGAAATTACCAAGGAGACAAAAGTCAACTGGGGAAATTATGTGAAAAGGAGTGTTTATGCCAAATTACCATACAAAATATAATAAGGAAAGGAAACTCAGTTTGTTTACAGGAATAACAAACAATATTAATTTTCAAGGTCACTGGCACAATTATTAATTACCTGTCTTACATTTTATTGTGATAGTTTTGTCTGCAAAGGCGGGGGTGGCTCACAGAAAAATCCTTCAGAGTGTGGTTGTATTGCATTTCAGCTGCCATGGTCACCGCTTATGACACGCGCAGTGTTTTAGGAAGTGACTTTCATGAGCATTTCCCAGATGGGTTGGCACAATGAAAACTCTGAAAGGTACATAAAAAGCTCCGAGGTCTGACTGCTACCTCCCTTAGAGAGG
This sequence comes from Haliaeetus albicilla, assembly GCF_947461875.1. Classification (NCBI taxonomy): domain Eukaryota; kingdom Metazoa; phylum Chordata; class Aves; order Accipitriformes; family Accipitridae; genus Haliaeetus; species Haliaeetus albicilla. The sequence continues at coordinate 13,272,208 of NC_091509.1, read as the reverse complement.
TGCCATGGGAAGGGAGAATTCAGCCAGTGAAATCTAGGTTGCTCATCCCTGGTGGAAGGCATTTTTGGGGTCCAAGAACACACCATGAGAAGTGCTGCTGCTGCGGATCCTAAGACCCCACGGAATTGCCATTCCCCCTCCCTTTACATCCCCTGATACCCATTAAAATGACTCCCACAGCTCCGGGGAACAGAGCTGGCATGGGCTGAAACAAGCCCCACTCAACGTAACTAGGTTTTCTGAGGTTCAGTGGGGAACACCCTTAAATCAACCCTTCTGCAGAGGAAATCTGCTGGCATACCCGCCTTGTGCCCCTCCACTGCCAATAACGGGCTATCAGGCTTCGTTTCTGCTCTGTGGGTGAAGAGCCAGACCCAACAGCATCCTGCTCAGTCTGGTTGGCGTTGGGTTGATGCCAAGATGAGGTCAGGGTGCTGGGCCACAGAGCAAACGCTATAGATGGCTATTACTGTAGGAAGTTTGCCAGCTGCTTTCTTTTTACATGCCCACCTATCAGGAGAGTCCCCTTAGAGTGTTCTTTACCACACTGTATTTTCTCTTCAAGTTTTCCTATGTGCCTACAGACAAACATGCTCACACTCATACACACAAGTTCATGCAACCACTGTGTAGCTCCACAGCAGTTCCAGGATCGCCAAAGAATCTTTAGATGTTAGCACCAAAGCAGTTATCTATTGATAAGCCCCCAAACTAGCAACCGTGATGAAACCTTTCAAGACCTACTCCATCAGGAAAGCATTGTGTGCTGATGTTTTGGACCCTTTGCAGCTTCATCTTCTCTCCAGATTAAACACCTTGCAACATATACTGATTTTTCAGTTGACCAATATGAAAGTCAATGCTTGAGCTCTGCATTCTTGACCTGACATGTCAAAGGGAACTACTGAAATAAGCCATTCATGAACTGTAGATTATCTGCTGTCAATTCACCTGGATATCCAGCCTCAGCAACCTATTATTTCAAAGTTACTCACTGTGCTGCACAACAGTTCAGTTTAGCTTTCTAAAAATGAGATGACTGTTCCCAGCCTTGCACTGTTTGACATGTCTACGACTTTACAGAACTTTATTTTGGAAACTCCTCCTTGATTCCATAGAAAGCTCAGATTCTGCATCATCCTCATCATCACACTTTGTTTCTTAAATCACCATGAACCGGTCCTTATGAAGTTTACTGCAGTCAGTTGAGGGTAACACGCATACATGCTGCTGTTACATTATGTCAGACATTCTTCTGTTTTGTGATCACTTCTACACTGATTGCAAAAATATATCTAATTTTTAATTAATCTTTGTATTCTGTCCTACTGTTTTGGTCCATGCATCCTTAATTAATCACCCATCAGTTCTTTTCAGCCCTGCTAATACTTGCATTTAGGAAGAATAATTTTCTGTAGTTTTACAAATATCCAACATCCTTGAAAAATAACTAGTCTGCTTCTCAGAATAACTTTCCTTTAATCCAGTTATCTATTATACCGCAAACATCTCAGTCTACAATAAGTCCATTTATTAACTGTTCAAATGCACACACCTTAGCTTCATTGCACAGATCTGTTACATAATGGAAAATTATCTCATTTTACAGATAGGTGCTTGTAAACTAAGATAATGTGGTTTTCCCCATGAGTTATTCTTGTATGGATTATGGGTTTTCTGTATTTTTTGTGTGTCTTGATCTTATACTTTGCAGTCGCCTTTATGGCATCACTGGAAGACACAGCAATCACCAGTGCCAGGACACCTGCAGCATCTGCTCTCTGCTTGTGCATTGTGCAGTAGCTGGCACACCAGGGGCTCAATGCTCATCTGCTGTCCCAGGTGTGACCATAGTACAAATATTTCACTTTCTCCAATTTCTTTGCAATGCCACTTCATTCCAGCAAAATCTGGAAGCGTTACAACCCTTTCCCTCCAGCTCTGTGAGGACTTTTTTCCAAACTGACACTACCTTTGATCCTCTCCTTTTGTTTCCTTAGTGAAGTAGGTACTAAAGATGTGACACAGATTCAGGAGGGCTGGTGAGAGACTGGGTTACCTCCTAGCCTCAGTCAACTGAGCCAGCTCAGACTCTCCAGAAAAGCCTGTTTAAACCTATTGCGTTGTGCTCACATGGAGGAGCGGGGAGTACTGGGAGGGAAGCAACAGCCCTGAAGGTGTCTGTATAATTGAGGACATCTCACAATGTCTTTGGTGGGAGCTTTCTCTTCTCCCTACTGCCTGTGAGCATTTCCCCTCAGCTCATTCCGGTCCCTCCTCTGACACACTGACTCTAATAAAAGCAACACCTAGAATCTCCATTCAAATCACGTTTTCTAGTGAATCAGGATTCCGCCAGATGACATACCATCCCTGCTTTGATCTTCACCATAAGCTGCTGGAGAAGAGGCACTCCAGTCATTCCCTGAATCTTCCTGACTTTCAGAGTACAAGAATAACATGGTCTAACATGTGTCAAGAAACTGGCTGGAAGAGCCCCTCAGGTGAACATCCAAACAGGAGAAGGTGTGGTGGCTCTTTAGGCCTTCTTCATACCCTACCTTATGATGGAATGACTTGTCAATGCAAAGAAGTCCCTACTCAGCCTCTTCCATTCAATGAATGCCAAAAATAATCCAAAAATAATGAGATGTTGCCTATTACATCACCTGCTGTACCAAGCTCTTGCAAGATAAGTAATGTCATGCAATGTGACAAGGCTGTCTCAGGAAAGAGTTGTACATCAGCTGCCCTTTAAAATGGATGATTTTAGAAAAGCATATTGCACCCTAAATGTGGAGTTTCCAGTCATTGGATCATTTAAGACAGACCATCACATTCTGTTTTAGAAAGAGACAAGCATGTGGACATGTTCATTTCTTTTATGTTAGTTGTGGGGAAAATAGCACAGAAAAAAAAAAATCCCCTATACTAGAAATGCATCACAGGTGCAACCATTCCAAAATGAGTATTTAAAAGACAATTTTTTTAAAAAGTATATGATTTCCCTGATAAACCATAATGGCTCTTTAGAACCCATCATGGTCTACTATAAAAAAAATCATATTTAAAACACTTTTAAAATATGTATGATAAAGACTTTTTTTTTAAATGAACATTATTTACCCAGAAGGCCATAATGGTTCTGAAATGTATTTTGTAAATCTGTATTCAGGGACTTTTTTTGTTAAAAAGGAATTTTTTTGGCCCAAGAGATCTTAAACAGCTTCTATGGAACTATCAGAATTTATTGTTTTAATAGGGCTGAAATGAAGTTTGGAACATGTTATTGCACATATAGCAGCAATGTTTTTCAGACAAAAAAGAGAAAGAGGAAAAAGGAAGAAAGGAAGAAGTGCAAGAAGGAATGGAAATGGAAAAGGGAGACAAGAAGATAAGAGACGAGAAGATGGGAGACTGCCACACAACTCAGATGCTCAGGCACAGAAGAGCCACAGTCCTGGTAGCAGACACAGTGAGGGGGGGTCCAAAATTTTGGGGGCGGGAGGGGGGAGCAGGGCAGGTATTTCTCAGCCCAAGGGAAAGCCCTGCTCCTGCAGACTGCAGTGTTACAACACGCCAGCTCTGAAGGAAATAAAAGAAATAAAAAGGTCAGTTTGGGTGAGCAGGAGCTGCAGAGCTGACAGCTACCCCACGTAAATGCTGTACATGCTTGCACAACAGCATCTTGAGATTAAATACCAAAGGCTGTTTGAGTCTTCTCCCACATGTCCATTAGGCAAACACAGCCCACACGCTGGTCCATACTGTGGAATAATGATGTAAGAGGAGAAACGTGAACAGCCAGGATGAAGTAACACAGCCAGCACCCTGCTCATGCCTGGGCATAACCATCAGAAGCCCTCTGACCCACGTCAGGTGGACCAGACAGCAAAGGTGGCCTGTCTGTGTCGGTGGGAAGGGACTGGTTCACGCTGTTCAGAAACATTCTCTGGTTGATGAAGAACCATCATAAGGACAACACTTCCATGGTGCTTCATATCTCCAAAGCACAGTGCCAGAGACATTAACCAATCTGTCTTCAAAGGCAGCCTCCAGCAAACCCTCAAATGGAAACTATGAAGGGGATAAAGACCCTCAGAGAACAACCAGTTGTGGCTGCACAAAAACACCTGCAGCAAACAGCAAGTTCTACATGTGTATGTACAAACACACACATACATACACACACACTGTGATTTACAGGAGCCACAGTCAGTGCTGCCAGATGACTTTGAGGCACTACTTTTGATTTTTGTTTCCTCAGTACTTTAATTCTCACTTGGGAAGAAAATATTGTGCCTGGAATGAAACTCCAGGGCTAGGAGCCAGCTATTTCTGTACAGGTGAATCAGATTCTAGTTGAAACACCAAGAAATCGTCCTCACTCAATGCAGCCTTTCGGTGACAAAACCAGCTTTGCTCTGCTTAGAGAAATCAGAAATCAAAACACCCAGGAGCCTGCTGGCTTGCATCTCGCAAAGCTCCACTGCTCAGCCACACTGGGGCAATTCTTGCTTCGCGGATGGTGGGTGCCCACAATCGTAACACCACGCAAGGCACAGCATCTGCAACCAGGGCGCTGAAGAGGTTCGGCCACCAAACCAAATCTAGAGCAATTCTAAACTGACAGCAATTCTACCTGCCATCCTTACTTTTTTTTCCTTAATAGCTAGAATTAAGCACCAGCTAAAAGCCAGTAAACATGGTTTGTACCATATCATGTAAATATGTAATCAAATCCAACCTCACAATAAGCCTGCTGATACTGCAAAGGGCATTAGTTTAACTAAACTAGCGCAAATGCCTAACACAACACATTTAAACCACTTTAATCTATGTCTAAATAAGATTTAGAGGAAAAAAAGAGACAAAGCTAGGAATGATATCTTCGGAGTTAGAGATCCATAACTCAGTGTAGTAAGAGTTTCTGTGCCTGATCCTCTTCTCACATTAGTGCATTGCCACTGGTGAGGAGGAAGTCACCACCGGTGTACACTGGTGGAAATGACCCTGCTAGAGTCACTGCAAATGTGTGTTCACACCAGGTGTCCAGCTTATCCTCCCAGGAGAGGGTTTGGTTCTACGTTCCAGGCTGGATGTAGCAGTGAAGGGGTGAGTTTCCCTGTGGGGTGCCAAGCAGCAGGTCAGCCTGTATCATCCATGGTCTCTTCTGGACTTCAGTTCTCTACATCTACGAGTCAGGATAACTGGTGTTAGTGGATGGAGTGTTCCACAGCTGGAGACTCTTGCTCCCTGGGGAACAGGGGGATACACGCCTGCAGCTGGGAGGCTTCTTTGGCCAGATGCAGCCTACCTGGCTTAAATTCACAAAAGAAAACTTTTGTCACCAGTCTTCCCCATAACACTTCAAGAGCTTAAAATACACTTTGAGGAAGGTTTCAAACACTTTTTCCCCTCAAATCTGTCTACGCTTATTCACTGTGGATTCCAGAGGGATGACCTGGATTTCCTTGCACACTCTCAAATCAAATTATATCAGTCCCAATTAGGTCATCTCCTAGCTGCACCTGCAGCTCAGGACTGCAAAATTTCTTCCCCCATGTAGCTCTCTACAGTTAAGACTGGACAGAGAAGTCTTCTGTGTTAGAATAACTACTATAAAACCGTATAACACAGCCTCAAAATACAATTATAATTGCAACGCCAAAAGCAAGCCAGTCAATATCTTCAAGATTCTAATAGTTTCAAGCACTATTACCTTAACGGTCTCACATCACAGTACTGATTAAAGAAACATTTTGTCTTTTTATCTGTATTCAATGGAGAGTGTAATCACTGGAGCGTAGAGAGCTAAAACATTTATTAGGAAGTATACATCTCGGGTCAGGCAGCAAAAGTCAATGTTGAAGTGGGGAGCTGCCGCCCAGCTTTCAGTCCCATTCACGGACCTCATCCCATCATCTCCTCGGAATCATCTGCTGTGCACGGGGCAAGCTCTGGAGTAAGCCGTGCTGCCGCTCCACTCCCCTGGAAAACGCTCGCAGGAAGATCCCCCTCAGGAGTTTAAATTGGCAACATCACTCATGGAAGAGATACTTGGATTCGGCTAAGTCAACAAGACCCTCACATGGAGATGGGATGCATAATCAGCCTCAAATGAGGAAAAATATGTGGGGTTTTTGAGAAAGTAAATAAGCGAATCTACCTTTACTGAAAGTAGCACTGCTTTTCTTCTAGAATTAAAAAAAAAAAAAAAAAGAAAGAAACTATGCTCCTGTTCTTGAACTGATAAATTTGTTTTCTCTTTTTGCCTAATTGCTTAACAATAAATCCACACACACTCTATTATCCATAGCCTACTGCAATATTCCTCAGGGCACATGATCAGCAATCAGAAAGCTTGAAAGATGGCCAACATAATCTTAAATATCCCAGTGTATTACCAAATCAGTATTTCAAATTTAGTGGACATACTCAGATACGTTTTCCTCTCTGCGAGAGGCATCATGTAAGTGGCAAACAAGATACAGAAGATCGATTATTTAGCATAATTGCACAATCTAATTGTATGGATTTTAAATGGAACAAGGAGGAGAAAGATTAAAATCATACAGCACAGCAGTATACTTTCACAGAGTGCATGAAATATATTTTCCCCAATTAGTGGAACAATGGAAATATTTACTGTCAATCCAGTGAAGATATTCTGAAACAAGAGTCAAGCAACATCCAGATCAGCACAGGGCAGGAGCAAATCATTTTATCATTAACGGGGGTGGGGGGGAACCGACAACAAAAAACATTGAAAACTTACACATTCTGCTCAAAAAGCTGCGCTCTTGTGGCGATGCTTCATTTCAGAACCACATTTGGGGACTTTATGAACAGATTGTGCTAACTACCCAGAAGAAAGTGAAACATCCGTGTGACTGGATGGATTTTATACCTGCGGGTGCCCATGTCTGTGCACACACACAAGCGCGTACCCACACACGGTCCAATCCTGCGCGTTTCACCGTCGGTTGCCAAAACCCGAGCCAGTACAGTACATTCTGCAGATTAACTAGCGGGGTGGAGGGAGCTCCCTTGTCTCAAAAATTAAGTGAAAATGCTAACCTTGTCATATTCCCCGGGCAAACAAAGGCAGAGGCAGCACAGCTCCGCTCAGCCGTACCACGGGTTAACTGGCATTTCTAATACTTTTCACCTAGCCCGGCTTGACAGATGCCTAACCTTCGCTGGGGAGTGGAGACAGCCTGATGGGCCCTGGCCATACAGGGGGAAAATTTTTGATGCTTCCCACTTATGACATGATTGATTTTCTTTCAGCGGCCCTTCACTTTTGGATGTGGCGAAGGCTGCCTGCCCGAGCCCCCGCGCGCCCTGACCTCGACATATGGCCGCTGTGAGGCTGAAAACTGATGACGGCAGAAACCTAAAAAATCAATAGGCCCTGTCAGTCAGTGGGGAGGCGAACATCTTTTAAAAACCCAATCACGACATGTACTTGCTGCATGGTGCGGATCTACTGCACACTTGAGAACACACTGAATTTCCCGGGTTTTGGGGGGGGGGGGGGTTTGGGGGGTTTTGGATTTGTTTTTTTTTTTTAATTCTGTGTTAACACACCATTTACCTATGCAGGAAGAAAGCAAATTAATCATCTTGTTGGGATGGAATCTCCATATTAACAAAAAAAAAAAAAAATCCCTGGAAACTCTCTGGGAATAGTATGAAATAAATAAAGAGCACCTTTCCATTGCCAATATAAACACTGACATCATTATTTTTGACATTATCTGGAAAGAATTTAGATATAAGGAGTTCTGGAGTCTAAAAACATATGAGTATGAAACTGTTTAATTTTCTTTGCAGGGGTGAAGTATTGTTTTGATTTGTTTTGATTTTTTTTTTTAACTTTGTTTCTAAAATATGTAAGAAAAAAATTGAATTCACCATTGGTTCTACACTTCACAGTTCTTGTCATCCTCTGTGTGCAGTGAAGAGAGGAAATTATTAGGCCTACTGAAATCAGCTAGAGATGCTGGTGCTCTGTAAACTGCACTGGGCCATTTGTACCCTGCAGAATTGGGCCAACAACATCCAACTGATCACTTTGCTCTTGCCAGCTCAGGAAACAAAGGCATTTTATGAGAGAGAGAAAGAATATAACATACAGTGATCCAATTTCTATATTTGGCCCCAAAACAGTCTTCTAGAACGCTGATGAAAAGCAAACAAACAAACAAAAATCCAACCACGATTAGAAAAATAAATATGTTACCAGTGGATAGAACCTGTTATACTTTATCACCTCCAATCAAGAGTGCAAACCCCAAACAAGTAATGCCTCCGAGTGATTTACCTAACCTTGCTGAAATTTCAGAGGGATAGCCATTATTTGAAAACCATGTCTTCATGCATTAAAAAAAAGAAAACTGAAAGGAGTTGTTGGCTGAGAAATCAATGCATTACCAGGATGCATTTTAGAAATCCACCAAAAGTAAGGAAGATTTCAAAAAACAATAATCACACAAATAAACAAAATCTAATGCTGAATTCCCAAACTAAGACCAATTAAAGCTTTCTTTATGACTGCAAACCTGACAAGCTTACAATTTCACCCTGTTGCAGTGGTGTGTGTGTGTGTTTTAATGTAATATTAATGAGCCAGGATGGAGGGTCATAAAAAGTGATAGGTTTTTGCGATGGTAAATTATAAATCGGTATTGATTTTTCCCGGCACTAATGCAGCCAGCTTATTGTAAGACACCACAGGCAAAGTGCACTTTATCAGATTAGACTGGAGCCTGGTATCAAATATACATGAGAAAAAAGGATGCATTTGTGACTTAGACTAGACTTTTTTTAATGATACATGAAATTTTTAAGGAAAAAAGTCTCAGAATATTAAGAAATTAAATACCATTTTAAAAGATCTCAGATGGTAGCAAATAGATATTAATGTCACATTAGGGTAATTTGTTTTTACACTGATGGAATATAGGCTTATATAGGAATATAGGAATAAGTATGTGAACTAAATCCTACTCAGATTTAACCATGTGCTTAATCAGTCCAATTTATGATCATCTCAACTGTTCATGATAAAATAGTTCCTCATTTGCATAACATGCCTGAAGAATCAGGCCCTACATCTGCTTATGACTATATGCAATATCAAGTCACACATATATACATCTATCCGGCAAGTACTGATCCTGCATGTGTTACTTCTTACATACTACACTGCTTTGAAGAAGTTGTTTGTTTTTCCCCCGTATACGTACCACCCTGTTATGCCAGCCAAAGACTATGAAAGAGCTTTTCCTTGTAGCACTTTTATTGCTTAAATGCTGTGAAGCTTTTCTTTCCCTTTCATCTCAAAATGCACTGGGAGTTGGCCGCGCAGTAAAACTGGGCGTTATTTTTAAAATCAGCTCCACTTTTCATCTCCTGACCTTTCCGCAGTCGGGATTTCCTCATTAAAACATTTCAGTGACGTGGATAATTGACCAAAAAAATTGAGAGGGAGAAAGAGAAAACAACAACAACAATAAAAAGCACCGTTACTTTCCGCAAAGTTGCTCTGGATGCGCAGCAAACCAACATCGCTTTCACTTCACCCAAGAGGGTAAGGGAAAGGTTTGCACAAAAGCACATCCCCGCATCCCCACGCTCGCTCCGGGGGACTCTGCCGTCCCTCCTCGGTGGCAATGCTGCCAGCCAGGCTTGGAAACCCTTCACAGCTCCTTCTTCGTGGCTTCTTGCTCTTCTGCTGCCGACAACCCTCCTCTCGCCCCAGACATCCCCACCAGCCCCCCGGAGCAGAGGTGTCCCCCATCTCCTGCCGCCTCGCTGGCCCAAGCAGCCTGCGTGCAAAACTCACTCTTTTTCCCCAAAACGGTATGTTTATCGACAGTTTGTTAACAAACAGCCTCTGCACAGGCTGCCTGCGAGGGCACGCGCTGAAGCGAAGAAGTGTGAACCCAAATAAGTAAGAGAGAACGGGGGGAGAGGGTGGAGGGGAAGGGGCCGGGGTGTGTTTGGGGAGTATTTCCCACAGGGAAGGAGGTGTGGGGCTGTGGAGATGGGGACCCCCGGGAAATCTAAACCCTTTGGGAAGCTTCAATGAAGGAGCATTGAAGATGATCCTCCATGTTTCACACAAATGGGCTGGGGGCCAAGGAGCCCCAGGCACTGGGCACTGAGGAGGGGTCTCAGTGGGGGCCCACGGAGAGGGGGGTGCTCCCACCACCCTCATCCCTGTGCCACCCTCCACCAGACCGCCTCACCAGAGCACCAGCTTGCAGCTTTTTTGTATTTTAGCTGCTGAAACTAGTGCTTGGCACTGCAGTTTCAAAATGTTTCTGAAACTATTTACCTTCCTGTATTTCAATTTTATCATTCTTACAAGTGGACTAAGAAAAAGATGAGAAACTGGGAGAGGAGAGGGAGGGGGCTGCTGCTTTTTCTATCTAATATATGCATGCAAATACTCCCGAACAAGCACGAAATATCAAGACCTCGTCACTGGAAACCCTGCCAGGCCTCTTTCTGTGCCCGGCCGTGCTGATTGCCACAGATTTCGGCTTACCACAGCTGACCCTGCAGAGCACAGCCCCCTGACACCGAGGATCAACCCACAGCGAGTTACAGGATCTTATAAAAATACTTATGATTAAAACAACAAAGAAACTCAAGCACAAACAGTCTCATTAGCAGATTGCCAGCAACGCTGCTTGACTTGCAGTGATGCATTATATCACAGGATAAAAATTTGAGGCCTGATCTTAACAATCCTTTCTCAGACAAAATTCCTATAAACTTCAGTGGAAATTTTGTCCGTCTCGGGACCGACTGGGCTTTCGCCTTGCGACTCTTCATACGCTGGAAGTTTTAAGAGGAAACTTTTCTTTTTGACAAGACCTCATCAGGTAAAACCTAATAAAGCTAAAAAGGAAATTAGAAAAATGGAAGGTTATTCCCAGAGCAGTCTGATCCTGCCTTGACTAAAGCCAATGCTAGAGACACTTTCAGTCGGAATGAGCCAGATTCCCACCGGCACGTCCGCCCCGCCACCAACGGTGTAAATCAGCATCGCACCAGGGGCACGAGCCGAGGATGTGACAAACCAAGGGGCACTTCACACGGGTCCCGCCGAACTGAACAGGACGATAAAATACAGCATCAAAATCTGGTCCAGGGAAAGAAAAGATCCCTCCACTGCCTCAGTGCAAACTCATTGCGCTCCCAATCAAAGCAGCACTTTTAAAGTTATTGCTATAAATGTTATTAAACAAGCCATTTTTTAAATGTATGCTAATTCCACTTTATTAGTGATGCCAAAGTCCTCATTTACATTTTTCATAAAAATTACGCAGAGTTTTTTGCTGCTTTAGGGATAAAACTAATAAACAAATACATAAATTAGTATATTTTAATTAAATGTTATCCCATGAAGTAATATTGTATCCCATTGTCTAAAACAAAACAAAACAAAATCCTAAAAAAGCATCTCTAACTTGAAAATTTGTGTTGTATTAAATTATTAGAACTCATTAAAAACTAATTTGAAAATCACTTTACCTAACAATCAAGAAAATTTTGAATTCTGTATTCTAATACATGTTATTTGTTTTGGTACAGGAGTTTATCACTGCAGCATGCATTACTATTAGAATATACATACATTAGAGGCATCATAATGCCCCCCGATTCTCCCAGAAAATACCAAAGTCAAGTACTACCTGCAAATGTATCACCATTTCCATTTTAAATACTGTATTATTTCTATTCTGTAACAACACAGACTGTACACAGCATACACAGACCCACAGTGGCACACACATTAATTTGCTTTTAGGTCCATATATCACATCTGAACATGTAAAAAGTATTTTGGGATGGGCTATTGCATGCCATTATTACTTTTAAATGTTGCTCAGAGTACAATAAATGGGACAGTTTAAGCAGTAAGGTGTGGCTGGAGATGCAGGGGAAGTCCAACAGGCAGAAAAACAATCACATCTTAATTTAACATTTTAAAGTAATCTGCAGAAATAGCTTGAGTATTAAAAAATAAAATCAAATATGCATTAAAACATATTCCCCTCATTAGAAGGTTTTCCGTAACCCTGCTTTCCCTCAGAAGGGACAAATAGACCTAGACTCTGCATTTTCATTACTCTCTATCTTCCATTGTAATTTTTTCTAAATGCAAGATTACTGCTTTTCAAGGCAAGTATTTAAATGAAACAAGCACTCTATTTGGCATTTTCACTGAAAAAGCTTTGTCTCCTACTTGGTTATGTTTCCTGGAAATTGAAAGATTAAAAGAAAAAAAAAAAAGGAACCAAAAGGAAACATGAGGGGGTTTTGTGTATATGAAGGCACTTTCTGAAAAGATACCTTCATTTATCAGCCTTCCTGAAAGTGTAATTGACTGTATATTCCTATTAAAACTATCTTACACTATAACCTAAGCCACTCAGAGGCCATACCTTCAGGTATCTGTTTCCAATATCAGTGAGTGATACAGTGATGGGGAGCAACAGGACGAAGCTAAAGTAATTAAGCAGCAAGCTTGAAGACTACCCATCTTCAGTGCTCTTCGAAGGCGCGTTTAATCACCGTGTGGATGCAACAACATGGAGCAGTACATGCCGTCCAGAAAAATGGATCACGGTGCATGGGTGGGAGGACTGAGCCTCCCCACGAAGGTTGATATCTTTGGATGATCCAAAGGAAGCGTATACAGAGAAGTATTTAATCTATGGGGAGAAATCTCAGATCATGCAAATATCTGGGGGTGGGTTCACTGAACTTAGGGGTTTCTCATCTGCTTCAAAAGAGGAATTTCCTGCAGCTTAAACTCCCTGAATCCCCCTGTTCTAGAGGACGTCAGATATTCTCATTGGGGGAATTTGGGGTTCTGGTGGTACAACCAACAAGTGAAAACCTCTAGTGTCCGGTTCCCTTCCAAATAGTAATCAAAAAAAGACAAGCAGAAAAGCTGCCTCCTGAACTTGCCCAGGCACTTTAAAGGCTTTAAAAATATTTTCAAAGTGTTCTTTTTAAACTAGTAAGGCTCATAAGCCACTGTAAGATTAGTTTTAATGTGGAGAAGTGACTCATCTACAGTGACATCAGAGAGAGCCCAATGTCCTCTCTCACTTTACAGTCAGCTTTATCACCCCCTTGCCTCACCCCAAGTCTTCCCCATAAATTTTTAAACAAGAAGCAAAGTGATATATTATGGATATCATATTCAAAACCGCCTAAGTGACTTGCTTCAATCCAAGATCCATGAAGGTATTTAGATACCTAAACTTCAGTTTAGATGCTTAACTTTCCTTTCAAAGCAATGAAATAGCAGGCTCCTACAGACCCTGTAAGATCCTCTAAGATTTTTTTGGAACTGGCATTAGGTTACTCACTAACACAGCATTCAGCATCCCAGCCATCATCTCTGGAGCTGTGAACAGATGGACTAAGCAACATCAACTCGGCAGAGGAGGTGTAGCTGCCTGGTAAAGCGGTGCTGGAAGATACATAGAGAAGCTCAGCCCCAAACATCTGATGCTACTAAAAGCCTGCCCTTGTGGTACTGACTCCTGAATTTCCTTTCCCCAAATGCAGTGCAGCTGGATCAGCAGCCACACAGCTGTCTGGCAGCAGAAACCACCCCCCACAGCTCTTCAGGGTGGAAATCCTGGATCACAGCTCAGCACTGCTCCAAACAGTTTTATGTGGAGTTGCTCCCAGGGGATGCACTGCTTCTCTCAGCAGCTACTCCGAGGTGGCCAGGTCCCCCCAAAGCCTCGTGAAGCTCAGAATAAGAGTGAGGATTGCCAGATTCTTGCCAGTAATTATGAGTTATCCCCCATTTCGTGAACAGATTTCATGCTGGCAATCCCTCTTTCCTTTGCCTCTGTCCACATGGCAGGGGTTTGAGGCCATTACCACAGACAAGGCAAGAAGAAAGAAAAGGTTCTGGCTCTGCCATTACCACCAACATGTCCACTTTGTCACATACTTCCTGAACACAGAGCAAATGCTTGAAGCTAGACGTCCAAATCAACAGCCCATTTTCCCAGGCACAGAGACTCTTACAGCTCTGCTTAATTACAAGCAGAAGATTCCCAAATATTCTTATGTGACTGATGTCACAATAGTGCTACAGCACTATCGGCCCCTTCATTAACAAGTGGGACCTTGTTGTATCACCTTCAGCATCCCGAACAGACAGACACTAATATGACAGATTTCATCTCTATCCTTGCTGACACTCCACAAGCTAACCAAAACACAAACTTTACATTCACCAAAAATGCCTCTGTTGCATGATAAAGAGAAGTTGCAGAGTCTCGTGAGCAACTAATAAAGAATGATAAGAGCACTAAGCAGGCAACCTGCGTGGGACTTTCAGAAAAAAGTCTCCTTCCTTCTTCTCCCACCCCCATTGACTTCAATGGGATCCTTTCTGCACTGGGTGCTTGCTAGACCCTTGTGTTCAGTTCTGCTTGTCATCAGCCCCAGACACCAAATCTCAGCGGCAAACACTGGCATTGAACCTAGAAAAATGGAGGATTAAACCAGTCCGTCCACCCCAGAACCATTTATGTTAAACTGAGCTTTTTTTTTTTTAAAAAAAAAACAAAACAGCTTTAAGCTTTCTGGACTACCCATCAAAACTGCAGGCTACCTCAGCAGAGTCCAATGTTCTTACGTCCTTCTCATTCTAAAACCAAGACACCAGACTCACAGCAAAATGTAAACAGGCAGACAATCCAGCAAAGGGAGCATTTCTCTTGCCATCAGTACGGTGCTGATTTTGTAATCAGTCTGGAAGTTTTATTTTTAACTGCTGTACCAAGGTTTTACAGAGCCACAATTGTTCTTTTGAAACCTTGCTAATAGGCCTGATCAGTAATACTATTACTATATACAGAACAGAAAAGCACAGCATAATGAAACTGTACTATGAGAAACTATGAACGAAATATTCTTTCTATAAAAAGCATTTTTAATAAAACATGCAATGGCTCCAGAAACTGCTCATCATATTCAGATTAAGAGACAGGTTCTGCAATCGGTGGGTGCTCAAAACCTCCCCATCTCCTCCGGGCCCTCACAGTGCTTATTCCCCTTTGAGAGAGCACATCTGGCAAAGTGAAGATGGGGATTTTTCCAAGCTACTTTCATGTTGACCACACACTTTAAAACACTCAGAGCCTGTTCCAAGGAACAAAGTGAGTAGAGATACTCTTTCAGTGACTCTCAGGTTGATGTGATATACTACAGATGCATTTAGGTATTCTGTGCAGATTGCTGTGATTTATAAATTCAGTAGCAAGATCAGAAATGCAACTGTGGATCTCTAAAATTTGCGTACATCCCCTGCAAACCATCATTTCTCTAAGCATGCTCCCTAAAAGCTTGTTTACAAAAGCAGTTATCGATATAGCATTCACACAAATGTTACAGCCAACAAGTGAACACAGGTTTTTATGGTGTGCAGTCTTTTGAGGAAAGTCCATAGTTTCTCCTTCCTGAGAAGCTTGTTGTTGAGGACCCACTTAAAAACCAAGACTGTCGTTCCTGCTATTCCTTAAAATACATAGAAAAAGCCAATTCTGCAAGACAGTGTTCTCTGCTGTGAGCAAATCTAATAGCATGGACTGGCTGGTCAAAAAAAGTCAGACAAGCCCTTTTGTCCAGTCTGTAGGCTTTTTGGAGTGACAACTGAAAATGATCTAAATAAATCACACTTCCAAATTAACACTAGGGAGCAAGAAATAAGCTAAAGGAGCCTATTGACATACTGACCAAGCTCCAAAGGTGTTTGCAAATGATAGGGTGCTCTTCTTCCTGAGCCAAAAGGCTTGTGCTTGGTTCCATACAAGTAATTTTGCCCCATGAACTTTATAAATGTCCTACAGCTTGATCTTCTAAATCTTCTTAAGCATTTAAGAAACTTGTGTGTATATGGCTCAGCTCCTATTCCTGTACCATTTTAACAACTTAGACCATATCTATATTTTCCCTTGTTACCATTGTCTAGAGTTACCTGAATAGAATAGTCTTTGCTGCCAATTCAACATTTCTTAGGAGTTTAAAATGCATTAAAAGTTTAAAAGTATTTTTAAAAAGTTTTCAATGTATTAAAAAACTTTGCAGACATACTGCACAATTTAAATCCTTTGCTAGATTTGGCATATCTTTCTAGATACTTCTCTGATCCTCCCCACTGTGCCATGCAAGCACTGCGCAGTGATTAGTGGATTTGAACCTCACAACAATGAGGCGGAGGCACAAAACGGATTAAATGACTTGCCCATGTCCATGCCAGGAGCCTGTGGCAGAGCACTGAGTCACAGGCAGGACAGTTAGATTCACTGCGCAGTGACCTATCCATAAAAGCAATGTTTCTTGTCACAGAATTAAGAATTTTTTTCAGTTTATATTGGGAGGGGTCAAGAAAGAAATCTTATTATTTAGCACAATTGTAAAAGGGCACAGACAGTGACCCCAAAAGTTGGGGGGGGGGGGTAAGTCAGTAGATTTTAAATCTGTATTTATATATAGAAGAAGTCACCACAGATATAATCCATTTAAAACACAGCCTGTATTTGCCACTGCTGTCTTTCAAAAGGGGGAAGAGCAGAAACAGACAGAATTGTTTTGTTGTCAAGAAAAATACATCTAGCATAAAATGTTAAGGTTGCCAAGAGATGACAGTATTTGGCAGCATCCTAAAATGTTTGTCATTTTAAAAGTATTTATGCTAAGGCAGAAAATAAACTATCCAACATTTTAGTCACTTTCAGTGATTAAAACAAGTCATTAGAATTTTAGTTTCAAATACTCTTAGATAAAATTTTCCCTTACCTAACTAGCCAGTTTTCCTTTCTCACAGAAGAAAACTGTGTTCAGTTTTTTGCTCTTAAAGCTTGTGTTTTAGCTCTAAGTGCTCTTGCGTGATGTAGGTAAAACAAAATGTGGTAGACTTTGAATATCGTTTTCATTTTCATTGGAAACATTTTCAGTTACTACACAGCTGAATAGAAACAACTGGGGAAAAAAGGTTAGGAAAACTTTAAATGCTCACCAAAAATGCAAGAACTTCTCCTTACAAAAATACAAGTAGGTGCATTTAGTTGTCTACATTTATATTCTGACATGAATTTGGCAAATTTTCCTGATAGCAACTTGCCTTACTTCTATCTATTGTACCATGTTCAGAGGATTTACAAATGCTCATTTCTCATGAAGTTGGAAGTAAATTTGGATCTATTTTTTCATTTTATAAAGACATTGATGTGTTTTTTCTGACATGCCTCATGAACTCAGTCAATCACAAGTCTTTCTTAATGGAAACCACATGTCTGCCCAGAACTGTGTAATTACAATGCTAGGATTCTTGGCACTGCCAGGAAAAGGGGCATTGTCAAACCAATTAGAGTTTATTTATTTACATACCATTTCTGGATGAGAATGTTCTTTCTTTTATGCTGATGCTGAGAAAATATATATTTCATCGAGTAGCTGTAATTTTCGCTAGATACTGTTACATTTTGTAGCAATTACATCTCTAGTTTTCAGTTACTTTGCACGTAAGGAAACTTTCCTTTAAACGAAACAGCTGGGAATAGCATCATGAATTTTATCAGCCCAGTTTTCATTTGTTTCAGATGATGAAGGAGATGTGAGGGCGGCTGTTTCCCTAAGCTCAATAGAGTCAGTATTTCCACCATTTCCACCCCGCTATGAGCTTTTCATTGTACAAGACGCCTTATTTGTACATTCATCCTTCTGCAGTATTACCCTTTCTACACCCTTATAAACTGGTACCTGCAGCCAGTAAAGAAGCACAGCGTGTCTCAGAAGAAAGAAGGAGCAAGGCTCCAGAAGGTGATCTGCAACGCTGTTCCTACGTAGACCCCTCTGGACAACGTTAAAAAGAAAGTTACATGTCTCAGGAAAACCAAATACCACGCAGCTTTGCGCTGGTTCTCCACTGAATCATGCATGCTGCTGCTGGAAGGTTACAAGCAACCAGAAGAGGCTGTGTGGTGGGAAATGCATTCCAGGGACACCAAAAGAAGACCAGAGCCTGAATGCTGGTGTACCATGTCTCCCACAGAGCACCCTGCACACCGTAACCTGCTGAGAGTCCCCTCTGCTCTTTCACAAACACCATTCACTGATTCAGACCTTCTCCTGTGGGCCATGGGAGGCTGCTAAATTGAAAAGCGAGCTTTTCTAACTGGCACTGGATTTGTCCTGAATACGAATACAACTGCATCACAAGTATGAAAGGGGGAGAAGGCTGCATAAGTACTGATTATTTATAGGAAAAAAAAAAAAATAGAAAAAAAAACCAAAACAGGAGTAAAGGGACAAGCTTAAACTACAAGTTTACTGGGTGTCTTTCACTTCTTTGAGTTTTTTCCTTATCTGTCTGAGATGGATCGTGTGCTTTTCTGGCTAACGCTTTTCCAGGTCTCCATACCTGCAGTGCCTGAACACCCAGCCGTCCCTGGAGGGGAGCCGTGGGGAACATAAAGGGATGTGCCCAGGACCCAGCAGGACGGCTGTGGTAGAGGAGGGGGATCAAACCCAGCCCCTGCAAGAGCCAGACAGGGTTGTGCCAGGCTGATTTGCAGGGCTGACCCACAGGAGCCCTTTGAGGTTTTTCCTAACACAGAATCAGCCCTTTCTGTTTTTACACAAATCTGCTGTGTGCCGTAGTCCCAAACAGCGATCCGATGTCAGCCAGCCGAGATGATCCCCTCCTGTGGCAGAGGATATCAGAGTCTGCCGTGTGAGACCATAAGGTATTTAGTAACGGAGAGATGTCGGGCTAAAACCCTCCCATCTGGACCAAGCCAGTCCCTGCCGGGATGCTCTCTGGTCACGGGAGGCACCTCCTACCCCGAGGTTGTGTTATGCCCTTCCACCGAAAACGCAGAGGAAGGGAAACAGCTGTAAAAATCTCCTATTTAAAGCTCCTGAAGCTTCAGAGCCTTCTATGAAATCCGTTGCATGGGATTCTTTCTTTTTTTTTTTATTTGTTTTTAATTGCTGCTCCAACCTTTCATGACTTCCTCGTCTTTGGAAAGTTCCAAAGCATTAAAAGGAAACATTAAGTTCTGACGCCCTCCGACATTATTTTTCAGTTTAATCATTTTTCCCCATTTTCCTCTTCTTTCTCTGTGCTGAGTGAGGGTGGGAAAGAGACAATTAAGGGAAACTCAAAACTCTCAGATGTTTCAAATATGAAAAAGTTTAATAAAAGTTTTCCCACACATCGGCAGAGAAGTAGGAAAAACTGTTTTCTTATGAAGTTCTGAAAGCAGAAATGACCAAAACATTCCTGGGTTTTGTATTCACCACTCCCTCCC
This sequence comes from Haliaeetus albicilla, assembly GCF_947461875.1. Classification (NCBI taxonomy): domain Eukaryota; kingdom Metazoa; phylum Chordata; class Aves; order Accipitriformes; family Accipitridae; genus Haliaeetus; species Haliaeetus albicilla. The sequence goes on along the minus strand of NC_091509.1, from coordinate 13,252,835 downwards.
CCATTTTTTGAGCCACAAGCCTCTGTTTTATCTTGCATTCATGCTTGTGTGCGTGTCTGCGAGAGAGCGAGCCCTGCCCTGATGATCTTACAGTTTATAGTGACCAGACAGATGCGGGGTGAGGGCTGAAACAGTGGCACAGAGAGGGGAAATGACTTGCCCAAGGTCGTGCAGCGGGGCAATGACTCAAGCGATTTCCAATAACACAGTCGTTTCTGTAAAGCCTTTAAAGAAATGGTGCTTGATTCACTGCCCCGCACTGCTGCTGCGGAGAATAACACGGTCCCAGCAGCTACGGAGGAGTTACACGGCGCTGTGTCAGGCCAAACGTTTAAGCAGAAGTTGGCATTGGTTCAGCTGGGAGGGGAGGAGAGGGGGAATGGATATGTGTGTTTGAAACTACAGATCCCGAATAAGAGAGGGAGACTCCCAAGACA